>NC_041387.1:156340559-156480848 GCF_002162155.2 Triticum dicoccoides | reverse complement strand
AGCTCCTTCTCTTCTACGACCATGGCGGCCTTGTCCTCCATGCCGCCGCCGTCGCCGGCCACCCTGGCAAGCTCCGCCTCATCCACTCTGGCGGCGATGTAGTCCAGCTCCTCCTAGGTTGTGTCCTGGATGAGCAGCGGCTCGTCATGATCAATTTATTCGACCAAGTTGTCGAAGAAATCCTCCACCTCACGCATCGGGGGCTTGACTCAGGCTGGGTCAAGATCGTGCATGTTGAAGACCGGCATCATGGAGAGGATGTCAGCCCGCCGGGAGTTGTTGGTCAGCAGGACCACTCCCGGCGGCAGCCCGAACAAGGGCCCCTTGATGGCCTTGCCGGACATCGCGGCCTTGCGGGTACTCTCCACCCTGCCGTTGGCGAACACGTCGAGCTGGAAGAGCCTCTGGCAATACCAGGAGTGCCCCATCACTGTGTGGTTTTGCTTTAGGCCGGTGCGGAGCCTCATGATGTCGGCCGCGTTCCTGAAATCCCAGGCCAGCCTCCCCTTGTTGTGTAGCGGAGCGATTCGGCGGCGGATGAAATCCGCCGCAATCATCTCGAGGGTGAGCCCGACCTTGGTGAGGCGGCGAATCCTGGTGGTGGCGATTGAAAACTTCTTGTCGTCAGGGTCGAGGTCGCTCCAGTCCGTGCCACAGATCGGCGGCTCCCAGCGAACACCCTGGCAGAACTTGAGTTGGTTCTCCTCCACGATTCGGCCCCACCGGCCCCGCCACTCCTCCCACCTCTCCTTCACACCACCCTCTAGGTATGAGCCTTTCCCCTGGGCCCTCTGGATCCAGGCGACGCTTCCAGAAAGGGCGCCCCTGGGTTGGATACGGGGGAGAAGTAGTGGCAAAAAAGCGCCATGCTGGGAAACACCCCGGCGAAGCCCTCGCAGAGGTGGGCAAAGCACGGCAAGCACTCCACGCCATTCGGCGTGAGATCCAACAGATGGAAGCCAAAAGTGCGCATGACATCATTGAAGAAGTCGGAAAAAGGGGGGCAGAGCCCGCAAAAGAAGAAGTTGACGAAGAGTGGGTACCGTTTTGAGCCACCCTTGTTACAATCCGCGGGGATGGCACACGTGGCAGGGTGCCCCGCCGTCTCTGCCCCCCACAAAGTCTTAAAGTAGTCCCTGAGGTCGAAGACGTCGATTGACGACGGGATGAAATAGGCGAACTACGTCCGCCACGCCACCGCCTCACTATCCGGCACCTCCTTCTCCCTTGTGTCCTTCGCTACACCCTTGCCCTTGCCAGATTTAGGCGCCATGGCGGCTGAGAAGAGGGCGAGGGGTCGAAGGCAGTGGGGAGCGCAGCAGCAGCGAGCAGGAGTGAGAGCTTGAGGAGGAAGAAGATGGGGACGGTGATGCCGAGATTGGGGAAAGCACAGGGGGTAAATGAGCCGCGCACCCGCGGTTATTCCTTTTTATGGGGAAGGCGCGGGCTGACTCTTTACCATTTATTATGAAGTGATGCATGCCTGCAGCAACCGCCCCACGCATGCCCCCCACGTCACACACTCAACGCGGGTCGTGGGGAAGTGCAGCGGACAACAAAAAAAGTTACTACGGTAAAAACGGCCCCGCCTACCCGTGCATCATTTTGGGCCTAGCCCAACAACGCGTCGCGCTTATGTGTGGCCTAGGACCGGGGCTCCTGTCGGTGTACTAAAGTAGGGGCACTCCTTTGTAGCCCTTACTTGTGCACGGGCAGTCAGAGCCGCGCCCACGGCTACACTTAGCAGGACAGGGGGAGGAGTCAAAACCACAAGATGGTCAAAGCGACGCCAAGCCACAGAGACGCGAAGAGCAAGAGGGCAAGGTGGGTTCTGATACGTCTCCAATGTATCTTTAATTTATGAAGCATTCATGCTGTTTTATTGTCTGTTTTGAATGATTACGGGCTTTATTATACACTTTTATATTACTTTTGGGACTAACCTATTAACCGAAGGCCCAGCCCATATTGCTGTTTTATTGCCTATTTCAGTGTTTCGAAGAAAAGGAATATTGAAGGGGGTCCAAACGGAATGAAACCTTTGGGAGCGTGATTTTTGGAAAGAACATGATCCGGGAGACTTGGAGTATAAGCCAGGGAAGTTTCGAGGAGGCCAGGAGATAGGAGGGCGCGCCCACCCCCTAGGTGCGCCCCCTGTCTCGTGGGCCCCTCGAGGCTCCCCTGACCGACTTCTTTCGCCTATATATTCCCATATACCCTAAAACCATCGAATACGAAGATAGATCGGGAGTTCCGCCGCCGCAAGCCTCTGTGGCCACCAAAAATCTCTCGGGAGCCCGTTCCGGCACCCTGCCAGAGGGGGGATCCCTCAACGGTGGCCATCTTCATCATCCCGGCGCTCTCCATGACAAGGAGGGAGTAGTTCACCCTTGGGGCTGAGGGTATGTACCAGTAGCTATGTGTTTGATCTCCCTCTCTCGTGTTCTCTCTATGGCACAATCTTGATGTATCGCGAGCTTTGCTATTATAGTTGGATCTTATGATGTTTCTCCCCCACTACTCTCTTGTGATGAATTGAGTTTTCCTCTTGAAGTTATCTTGTCGGATTGAGTCTTTAGGGATTTGAGAACACTTGATGTATGTCTTGCCGTGTTTATCGGTGGTGAAAATGGGATATCACGTGATCCACTAGATGTATGTTTTGGTGATCAACTTGCGGGTTCCACCCATGAACCTATGCATAAGGGTTGTCACACGTTTTCTTCTCGACTCTCCGGTAGAAACTTTGGGGCACTCTTTGAAGTACTTTGTTTCGGTTGGATAGATGAATCTGAGATTGTGTGATGCATATCGTATAATCATGCCCACGGATACTTGAGGTGACAATGGAGTATCTAGGTGACATTAGGGTTTTGGTTGATTTGTGTCTTAAGGTGTTATGCTAGTACGAACTTTGAGGTGGTTTCGTACCCTACCATAATCTCTTCGTTTGTTCTCCGCTATTAGTGGGTTTGGAGTGACTCTTTGTTGCATGTTGAGGGATAGTTATATGATCCAATTATGTTATTATTGTTGAGAGAACTTGCACTAGTGAAAGTATGAACCCTATGCCTTGTTTCCTATCATTGCAATACCGTTTACGCTCACTTTTATCATTAGTTACCTTGCTGTTTTTATATTTTCAGATTACAAAAACCTATATCTATCATCCATATTGCACTTGTATCACCATCTCTTCGCCGAACTAGTGCACCTGTACAATTTACCATTGTATTGGGTGTGTTGGGGACACAAGAGACTCTTTGTTATTTGGTTGTAGGGTTGCTTGAGAGAGACCATCTTCATCCTACGCCTCCCACGGATTGATAAACCTTAGGTCATCCACTTGAGGGAAATTTGCTACTGTCCTACAAACCTCTGCACTTGGAGGCCCAACAACGTCTACAAGTAGAAGGATGCGTAGTAGACATCAGGTTCGCCTGGCAAGACCCTTGTGGGGGCGGCCTCCACGGCCCTGGCAAGACCCTTGCCGGGGCAACTTGCCCGATGCCAACGGAACACGCCACCCTTGAGCCCCAGGTTTTCCAACACCACCAACCACGTTGGGACCAAGGCTCGGGAGGCACCTCCATCATGGCATGCACATCTTTGTGAAGATCATGAACACTCCAAGTCAGATGAGGATTAGAAGACGACGAGCCTCGGCGAGATCCTTGCGGAGGAAACCCACAAGACCTCCGGCAAGATCCTTGCCGGGGACGACCACAATGTCATGGCAAGACCCTTGCCGGGGCCCCGGCAAGGCCCTTGCCGAGGACATCCGCGGGTCCACAACTAGGCCCACGCCCGCCAAGTTTCCACCGCCGCTCCCATGCAGCTGCCAGCCCACCAGCTAGACAGGCACCTGCGTGTCGACGTGAGGCTTCCAAGCCAACTCAGCGCATGATGGCATGCAAATCTTCGTGAAGGCCCTACCACCGTGCCACCTCAGCAGCCTGCCAGCCTACATGGCGCTGACCGCCTTGCTAGCTCGGGCGCGTGTCAAAGCAGGGCGAGGCGGCGGTAAAGTGAGGGGGACACCTAAGGGGTGCATTAAATGCGTATTCTCCTGTAATGGCTAAGAGATAAGCTTAGCCACTGTACACCGATGCCACCTCCTGTGTGCCACTGTGGCGATCCCCTTGACTGTAAAAGGAGACCTGAGGCATCCAGGAGAAGGATTCGACCCTCGTACAAGTTACACTCATGGTAGCTAGCTCAAGAACTCCACGAACACACATATACACATCAAAGAAGGACTAGGGTATTACGCATCCTTGCGGCCCGAACCTGGGTAAACGACCTGTGTGCGTGGGCCGACTCATGATCCTGCTCTTCTCACAACCCTGCGCCCCGCAACTGTAGTAGGGATTCTTGTGATCCCACAGGTGTCGTCTCCACCGACAGTTGATGTGTGTCTTAAGGTGTTATTTTACTACAAACTCTAGGGCTGTTTGTGACACTTATAGGAATAGCCCAATGGATTAATCGGAAAGAATAACTTTGAGGTGGTTTCGTACCCTACATTAATATTTTCATTTGTTCTTTGCTATTAGTGACTTTGGAGTGACTCTTTGTCGAATGTTGAGGGATTGTTATATGATCCAATTATGTTATCATTGTTGAGAGAACTTGCACTAGTGAAACTATGAACCCTAGGCCTTGTTTCAAAGCAGTGCAATATTGTTTTCGCTCACTTTTACCACTTGCTACATTGCTGTTTTTATATTTTCAGATTGCAAAAACACATATCTACTATCCATATTGCACTTGTATCACCATCTCTTCTCCGAACTAGTGCACCTATACAATTTACCCTTGTATTGGGTGTGTTGGGGACACAAGAGACTCTTTGATATTTGGTTGCAGGGTTGTCTAAGAGAGACCATCTTCATCCTACACCTCCCACGGATTGATAAACCTTAGGTCATCCAACTGAGGGAAATTTACTACTTTCCTACAAACCTCTGCACTTGGAGGCCCAACAATGTCTACAACAAGAAAGTTGCATAGTAGACATCAAGCCCTTTTCTGGCGCCGTTGTCGGGGAGGTTAGTGATTGAAGGTATATCTTTAGATCTTGCAATTGAGTCATTTAGTTTATTGTTTTATCACTAGTTTAGTTTATAAAAGAAAACTACAAAAAATGGAATTGATGTTGCTTCATATGCTTTTAATGTCTTTCGTGAAAATGATGGAAAGAAAAATTGTGCTCAAGTGATAGAAGAAGAATGCAATAAATTTTTTGGCACTAAATATTTGAATGATGAGCATGATTGCAATGTTGTTAGTGTGAGTTCTTTGAATATCCATGATGCTAATGACATGCAAAGCTACAAGCTTGGGGATGCTACGTTTGATGAAGATGATATTTTTAGTCCCCCAAGTCTTGATGAGAATATTTATTATGATAAAAGCATGCCTCCTATATTTGATGATTATATTGATGAAAGTGGGTTTGGAAGAGTGTCAACTTTAGGAAGTAATGATCCCACTATTTTGGAGGGTGTTGAATCTTATTGTGATAATTAAGAAAGTGGATTTGGAGAGGTCAGGACTTTATTTAGTGACGAATCCACTATTTTGGAAGAGGTTCCAATTGATTATGAGAAAAAGTTGCTATCTATGATGATTATTGTGATGACATGTATGCTATAAAAAATAATGATAACCATGAAACTTGTCATCATGATTTTAATTTTCAATTGGATTATGCCTCACATGATAGTTATTTTATTGAGTTTGCTCCCACTACTATTCATGAGAAGAAATTTGCTTATGTGGAGAGTAATACAATTTCTATGCTTGTGCATCATGAAAATAATTCTTTATGTGATGGTTATATTGTTGAATTCATTCATGATGCTACTGAAAATTATTATGAGGGAGGAATATATGCTTGTAGGAATTGCAATAATATCAAGTTTCCTCTCTATGTGTTGAAAATCTTGAAGATTTGCTTGTTTTGTCTTCCTATGCTAGTTGATTCTTGTTCCCATAAGTTGTTTTCTCACAAAATCCATATGCATAGGAAGTGGGTTAGACTTAAATGTGCTAGTTATATTCTTCATGATGCTCTCTTTGTGTTTCAATTCTCATCTTTTATGTGAGCATCATTGAAATCATCATGCCTAGCTTAAAAGGCATTAAAGAAAAGCGCTTGTTGGGAGACAACTCAATATTTACCCCTACTTTTTTGTGTGTTCACATGATTAAGCTACTATAGTAATCATGTTTTATAGCTTTTGTTTCAATAAAGTGTCTAGTAAAGCCTTTGGGATAGTGTGGATGATAGTTGACTTGATTATGTGCAAAAACAGAAACTTTTGCGCTCAGGCCAGGAATTTTTAAAATTCACTGGAAGGTGATTTTCATCTGAATTTTTTACACAAGATTTATATACAAATTTCCTAGATTTTCCTAATTTTTCAGTAGTTTTGGAGTTACAGAAGTCTGGAAAGTTTCCAAATAACTACAGACTGTTCTGTTTTTGACAGATTCGGTTATCTATGTGTTGTTCGCTTATTTTGATGAATCCATGAGTAATATAGGAGGGTATGAACCATGGAGAAGTTGTAATATAGTAGATATAACACTAGTATGAATTTAGAATGAGTTCAAAAATACCAAAGTGATGATTTTATTTTCTTATACTAACGGAGCTTACGAGTTTTCTGTTGAGTTTTGTGTTGTGAAGTTTTCAAGTTTTGGGTAAAGATTTGATGGACTATGGAATAAGGTGTGGCAAGAGCATAAGCTTGGGGATGCCCAAGGCACCCCAAGGTAATATTCAAGGACAACCAAGAGCCTAAGCTTGGGGATGCCCCGTATGGCATCCCCTCTTTCATCTTCGTTCATCGGTAACTTTGCTTGGAGCTATATTTTTATTCACCACATGATATGTCTTATGCTTGGAGCGTCATTTTATTTTGTTTATATTTGCTTTCTTCTGTTCAGAGAGATGTTTTTTGTGTTTTAGTTCAATAAAAAAGGCAAGTATAGCCTTTACCATGCTTATTTTACAAGTCTATGCGTTGCTTTTTCGAAAACAGAAAGTTTGCTGTTATGTTCTGAAT
Organism: Triticum dicoccoides; assembly: GCF_002162155.2. Classification (NCBI taxonomy): domain Eukaryota; kingdom Viridiplantae; phylum Streptophyta; class Magnoliopsida; order Poales; family Poaceae; genus Triticum; species Triticum dicoccoides. The sequence goes on along the minus strand of NC_041387.1, from coordinate 156,473,772 downwards.
ATTGGTGAATAGTCAGAAAATGATAAAATCTTGAAATTTTGACACGATGAGTAACAACAAATTTTCTATAGTGTGGCAATTTTAAGAATTTTTTGAGTTAGGGAAGTATGATTCCTCTTGCATTCTTTACATACTGTCCTGTTTTGACAGATTGCTGTTATGTTTGAATTGTTTGCATATGTTGCTTGTTTAATGATTCTATTTGAGGATATGAGTGTTAAATATGAAGAGGCATTTAGTAGGCAATATCAAATAATATATTTTTTTCTTTTCTACAGTAGAGAATGATAAGGTTATTGCGTTGATTCATACTAACTTATCTCACGAGTTCTTGTTGAGTTTTGTGTGGACGAAGTTTTTAAGATTTAGGGAAACCGTGATATAAAAGGAATTAAGGAGACACAAAAGCTCAAGCTTGGGGATGCCCAGGGCATAACTAATTAATATTTCAAGAAGTCTCAAGCATATAAGATTGGGGATGCCCCGGTTGGCATCCCACCTTTCTTCTTCAACAACTATCGGTCAGTTTTGGTTGACCCTAAGTTTTTGCTTCTTCACATGATATGTGCTATCCTTGAAATGCCATTTTATTTTGTTTTGCTTGCTGTTTGAATAATATACCAAGATCTGAAATTCTTAAATATTAGAGAGTCTTCACATAGTTACATAATTATTCGACTACTCATTGATCTTCACTTATATCTTTTGGAGTAGTTTGTCATTTGCTCTAGTGCTTCACTTATATATTTTTAGAGCACGATGGTGGTTTTATTTTGAAGAAATTGATGAACGCTCATGCTTCACTTATATTATTTTGTGAGTCTTTTAGAACAGCATGGTAATTTGCTTAGGTTATGAATTTAGTCCTAATATGATGGGCATCCAAGAGGGATATAATAAAAACTTTCATATAAAGTGCGTTGAATACTATGAGAAGTATGATTCTTGATGATTGTTTTGAGATATGAAGATGGTGATATTAGAGTCATACTAGTAGAGTAATTGTGAATTTGAGAAATACTTGTGTTAAGGTTTGTGAGTCTCGTAGCATGCACGTATGGTAACCATTATGTATCAAATTTGGAGCATGATGTATGCATTGATTGTCTTCCTTATGAGTGGCGGTCGGGGACGAGCGATGGTCTTTTCCTACCAATCTATCCCCGTAGGAGCATGCGCATAGTACTTCGTTCAATGACTAATAGATTTTTGCAATAATTATGTGAGTTCTTTATGACTAATGTTGAGTCCATGGATTATATGCACTCTCACCCATCCACCATTGCTAGCCTCTCTTGTGTAGCGCAACTTTCGCCGATACCATACACCCACCATATACCTTCCTCAAAACAGCCACCATACCTACCTATTATGGCATTTCCATAGCCAATCCGAGATATTGTGACGCCCCCGATTCAATCGTACACTAATCATGCATGCAAACATGTACGATCAAGATCAGAGACTCACAGGAAGATATCACAACACAACTCTAAAACATAAATAAGTCATACAAGCAGCATAATACAAGCCAGGGGCCTCGAGGGCTCGAATACAAGTGCTCGATCATAGACGAGTCAACGGAAGCAACAATATCTGAGTACAGACATAAGTTAAACAAGTTTGCCTTAAGAAGGCTAGCACAAACTGGGATACAGATCGAAAGAGGCGCAGGCCTCCTGCCTGGGATCCTCCTAAACTACTCCTGGTCGTCGTCAGCAGCCTGCACGTAGTATTAGGCACCTCCAGTGTAGTAGTCGTCGATGATGGTGGCGTCTGGCTCCTGGGCTCCGGAGATCTGGTTGCGGCAACCAGGTAGAAGGGAAAGGGGGGAAAGAGGGAGAAAAACAACCGTGAGTACTCATCCAAAGTACTCGCAAGCAAGGATCTAGACTACATATGCATGGGTATATGTGTAAGGAGGCCATATCAGTGGATTGAACTGCAGAATGCCAGAATAAGAGGGGGATAGCTAATCCTGTCGAAGCCTATGCTTCTGGCAGCCTCCATCTTGCAGCATGTAGAAGAGAGTAGATTGAAGTCCTCCAAGTAGCATCGCATAGCATAATCCTACCCGGCGATCCTTCCCTCGTCGCCCCGTGGAAAAGCGATCACCGGGTTGTCTGTGGAACTTGTCTGGGTGTGTTCTATTAAGTATCCGGTTCTAGTTGTCATAAGGTCAAGGTACAACTCCAGGTCGTCCTTTTACCAAGGGACACGGCTAATCGAATAGATAAACTTCCCTGCAGGGGTGCACCACATAACCCAACACGCTCGATCCCATTTGGCCGGACACACTTTCCTGGGTCATGCCCGGCCTCGAAAGATCAACACGTTGCAGCCCCACCTAGGCACAACAGAGAGGTCAACACGCCGGTCTAAATCCTATGCGCGCAGGGGTCTGGGCCCATCGCCCATTGCACACCTGCACGTTGCGAGGCCGGCCGGAAGCAGACCTAGCAACCTCCATTACAAAGGAAGTCACGTTACGTGGTCCAATCTGGCGCACGCCGCTCCGTCGCTGACGTCAAGAAGGCTTCGACTGATACCACGACGTCGAGTGCCCATATCTTTCCCGCGTAGTTGTTTAGTGCGTATAGGCTAGTGGCCAGAGTCAGATCAAATACCAAGATCTCGTTAAGCGTGTTATTATGAAGTAACCGCGGATGACGACCAGGGCCAGGCCCACCTCTCGCCTAGGTGGTCTCAACCTGCCCTGTCGCTCCGCCACAAAGTAACAATCGGGAACCCAGGCCCACCTCTACCGGGATGGAGCCACCTGTCCTTCCATCCCCCATATCGGAATCACTTGCGGGTACTCAACGAGCTGACCCGACTTTGGTCACCATCTGTAAAGTATATGTATGTATGTATAGTATATACCCGTGATCACCTCCCAAGTGATCACGGCCCGATAGTATAGCAAGGCAAACTGACAAGAATGTAGGGCCAATGATGATAAACTAGCATCCTATACTAAGCATTTAGGATTGCGGGTAAGGTATCAATGACTGTAGCAACAATGACATGCTATGCAACAAAATAGGAGTAACCAAATAGTAACATGCTACACTACTCTAATGCAATCAGTATAGAGAAGAATAGGCGATATCTGGTGATCAAGGGGCGGGCTTGCCTGGTTGCTCTGGCAAGGAGGGGTTGTCAACACGGTAGTCGATCGGGGTACCAGCAACAGCGTCAGTCTCGTAGTCTACCGGAGAGAAGAGGGGGAAAAACAATGAATACAATGCAAACAAATGCATATCGATGCATGACAAAACAAGTAGCGGTTCCAGGTGTGCCCTAACGCAGTAGGGGGTGATACCGGCGAAGGGGGAAACATCCGGGAAAGTATCCCCGGTGTTTCGCGTTTTCGGACAGATGAACCGGAGGGGGAAAGTTGCGTGTTTGCTATGCTAGGGATGTGTGGCAGACAAACGGGCTGCGTATCCGGATTCGTCTCGTCATTCTGAGCAACTTTCATGTAGAAAGTATTTCTATCCAAGCTACGGTTTATTTTATATGATTTTCTAAAGTTTTAACTCATTTTTAGAATTTAATTAATTAATTTAATTCGACATTATCCAGAACAGTGTTTGCTGATGTCATGATGACGTCAGCATGACGTCAGTAGTCAACAGAGGTGTTGACTGGTCAAACTGATGTGTGGGTCCAGTGGGACCCACCTGTCATACACTGTTTAGGTTAATTAGGATTTAACTAAACTAATTACGATTCAATTAAACTAACTAGTTAATTAGACTAATTAAGCAAGGTTAATTAACTTAATTAATGCACTAATTAATTAATTTAATTTTAGTTTTATTAATATTATTTTTAATTTCCCTTTTTTATATCTTCTTCTTCTTCTTTTAACGTTTTGGGGGTGGGGTCCCCGTGTTAGTGGCCTATGGCCTTAATGGGCGCGGGCACCAGCAGTGCGCTTACGGGCGCACCCGTGCAGGGCCGAGCCCGATCGGGGAGGTGAGGCGAGGCCACCGGGGCGCGGTGGTGTTTGGCCAGTGTGGACGACGGCCATCGGGGGTGGATCCGGGCGGCGCCGCATGGGGGAAGCGGGACGACGGGCGACGACGGCCACGACACGCAGTGCGCGACCACAGGGAGCAGGGGGAAGGGCGGAGCGCCGACGAGGGAGAGACCAAGTGGCTAACGAGGGGCTCCAGGGGCGCCAGAGGGTGATCAGAGGCCAGCTTCAGAGGCGAAGTAGCATCGGGGCCCGGCCTGTAGCAGGCTCGACGAGCCTGGCGGGTGCAGGCGGTGGTTGCAAGGCGCGGCCCGGACGCGTCGTAGGAGGGAGAGGAGGTCGGGGTGCGGTGAGCGTGGTCACGGGCGCGACCAGGGGCGAGCCCGGGCGCGGCCAGCGGGCGCGAGGGCCACGGTGAGCGCGAGGGCGAGGGAGAGGGTAGGAGAGGGGAGAGGCCCGGGGCCTCACCGGGGTTCGCAGGGTCAAGGGCAGCGATGCTCGAGGTGGGGGGACGGGGACGACGTGCGTAGAGGAAGCAGGCCGGTGGGGAGGAGGAGGCAGGCCGATGATGGCGTCCAGCGAGGTAGCTCCGACGAGGTGTTCCTCCAGGCGACGGCGACGGCGACGCAACGTCGAGCTTGGGGACCGTGGTCGAGGATGAGTAACTGAGAAGGGGAGGCGGCACCGACGACGGTGGGTGGCGGGGTGGCTCTAGCGGGGATTCCGGGCGGCGTCGACAAACGCCCCCGATCCGATCTGGATCGGGGAGGAGGCAGAGGCGGAGTGGAACGAGTGGGGGGAAGTGGACGACTAGGATAGGGGTTAGGGTTTCGGGGTGAGGGGGCCATATAGGCCAGGGGGTAATGGGCTGGCCGGCTAGCTGACTAGCTGGGCCGGTTGGCCCAGTGGGGGGGCTCCCTTTTTCTTGTTTTTTTCGTTTGTTATTTTTTTCATTATTTCTTTTCTGTTACTTTTAGTTTCAGTTTTATTTTAGATTTATGACTTATAAAAGTAGTCCCTAATTTAGTCTAAATAATTATACTACGGCCACATAAGTTTGGACAACTAGATAGAATAGTTTAATAATTTATTAATTGTAAAAAGCATTTGATTAATTGTTGTGCTATTACTTTATTTACTTTAGGAAAATCAAACACTTTCAAAGAGGTTGGTTTCTCTACCATTATTACTTATGCATTATTAGGCTCTCTCTGAACATTTTAGTTTTAAGATTGGAAAACTTTTATTATTGGTTTGATTTTGAATTTGGATATGAATCGGTTTTGAACTAACGCGACATTAGAAACAGTAACTGAGATGACATGGCATCATTACCAGAGGGTTACTGTAGCTTAATTATCCAGGCGTCACAATTCTCCTCCACTACAAGAAATCTCATCCCGAGATTTAAGAGGTAGAGTAAGGGGGAAAGGTCTGGTTACGAAATTCTAACGGATCTTCTCGGTATTGGCTGCTCTTCTCGAAGAGATCAATCCATTACATTGATGTCTTCATTCCATTGCTTTAGGTCATCATGATGTAGTGCACATCCTTTCTTCGGGATCTTAGTCGTACTTATGGAAATAATAAAGGGGGGGGGCATTCCGGGAGAACGGACCTCTGCAAGGTTGACTATCTAGTTGATAACATTGAGGAAGATGGCGGAAGCAACTCTCGAACTTAAACTTAAGAAAATATCAAGAGCAAAGTAAGGAGGTATCATGTGAAGTTTCAAGCGGGCAGGCAATCGTTTGATGCCTGAAACAGGGCGTGAAAGGGGTTCAAAGCAATGTGTATAAGTATTGTGCCCGATAACAGAATTGATAATCTCTCGGAAGGTGGCTCGGGAATCACATACGAGGCCGAGTGCGAGGAACAACCTTAAGAACAGGGGGTGTATAGGAGAGTCAGGTTTCGATCCAGTGGACCTGTAGGTTATGGGCCCACCATGTGGGTTGAATGTAGGAAGGGTGGTGACATCTTGCACAACCGCGACAGGGAGGCATGTCAGTGGATAGCTTGTCAGGTATGCCAGCAACAATGTTGGTACCAAGGACGGGGAATGAAGAGAGCAATTTTCCTGCTTGTTGAACAAGGCGAACCAATTGGCGATGTTATCACCCGTCGGTGGTTACCGGAATTTCATCAATAATAGTAACATGATCTTACAGACAAAATGGTACAACAAGGTGCCTACCTAAGCAGGGAATTATCTCTACTTAGTTAAGTCAGATTCAGGAAAGGTTAAACAAAAGAATGGAAAGGAAAATTGTGATTACACACAATTATAAGGAGTATATCCTTCCCATGTACAAGCAGAGCATGGCATATAGGGTAGGAGAGCAAGTACCCAACCATTCAGATAAGAGGCAAGGATTAATCAAGATGTTACCCATACAACGGTGTTTGGGTAACTGACCAAGAAATATTTAGCATCACGCCTCCAATGTTCTTGTTGAAGAGCGGGGTATCATAGTCATGCTTCGAGGTAGCATTGATATGGTGTTTCAATCAAGGGCCGGACTTTGGATACACAAATGATCCATCAGGAGCAACTTATAAAACAAGTCTTACAATTTCCTCTAGGAAGAATGGTTATCCTTGCAAAAGAAATTATAATGATAGGTCCTCCAGCCGAGGGGGGGGGTGCTAGACATGACATCATATTACCGGGTCATCAAAGGACCAACATCATAACTCCTGGAAAGTTGTCCCAACCATCATATCTGACCGAGATTCAGATCCGATTGGTGTCATGATACCTCAGACTCAGGATGTCCGAGAAGAAAAGGTGCAACACAAATCGATGGAATGACATTGCAAGATTCTCGGGAAATGAACTATGGGAGCAGGTTCCTGAAGCAATAGTTCATCATTAAACCAAATAGAGGATGACGAGGTGGCTGATGGGCTTAGAGACAATTCATCGAGAATTCCAAACGGATGGGTTTCCACAATAATGTGAACAAGGAGATGACACTTGTTAATTCAAATGATATAATATTGTATGCTTGAGTAAAACATACACCATCAATATTAGTTGAAAGGTGTGCCCAAAATATGACCTTAGGCAACAAGATCAATGTTAGAGTGACGATCCAATAACTGACAGTCTAAGAATGAACTGTCGATCGTTAACTTCAAAGCAATAGGGTTGCTAGAAGTACATAACTCAAGCAACATCGTTAGCATATTAGTATCCCGGTAAAAAAAACACGAGGACCAAGGAAGAATGGTGACGGTGAGAAGTATCATCATACCGATAATTTCTAAGAGGTGGAACAATCCCCACAGCATTCTCGACATAAAGGACAATAATACTTTAAGGTAGAACACAACACTAGCTGGAGAGCAAGTTGTATTCATAATGTGGACAAGTTCGCAAGGAAAGGAAGTCAAGGGGGTTGTCGATGATAATAAAAATCATCGAGGGCAATATTTCTCATCACGAACACAGTTGACATCTCGGGAGAAGTCGAAGTGTTGAAGGTGATCCGACACATTTGCCAAGAGGTTTCAAGAGGATGCAATGAAACAACAACGGCAACAAGCAAGGAGATGACGAAGTGGCAAGTTATAGGATCACTATATAAGATGCAAGCTTGGAACCAAAGTTGCCTTTCAAGACAAGCTACATGATGTTGCAAGCTCGACGTAAGTCGTGCTCACACACTGAAGAATTCGTGCACTAGAGAAGGACGAGGTGGCATAGTTAAAGATATCAAGACCAGGATGCAGCTGATAGTCTAGGAATGACCAGATTGGGTTCAGAATTTCCCAGTAAAAATACTAGTGCGGAATAATTTCACTAGTCGGTATCCTTGGTTGGCAACAACCCAGAACCCGTAGAGTAATTACAACAAGGAAAGACATTACTTCAACAAAGTTAGTAAGATGTGGTGCAATGGCAAGACATCTTTGAGATACCAAGAGGTAATACTCGAAGGTAAAACATGATAGAAGTAGAACCGGGTCATTGACCTCTGACAGTAGATACTTCAACATTGCCAAAAATAGACGAGGCACTGGAATGGATTACCATCAGATATATCAGATCAAGAAACCATAACTGCAAGGAACCAATTTCAAGAATACCGAAAGAATCATACAACTGGATAATCATTTTGCAAGAAGCTTCCGAGATGGTGTACATCATTTTCATGGGCATGAACATAAAGTTCAAGGTCGACTCCCACTTCTTTAATGCATATCATTTCATTCACCTCTCGCTTTGATAAAACTGTAGTGTTGGAATTTTATCTGGCAGAACACCGGAAGAGTAAGACTTGTGAAAACTTTCGGGTTCTCACGGATTAGGGGAAGGCATAGGTTCAACCCATCGGGCATCTTAGTAACACATACCACAAGTTTCAAAAGTAAATACACAAGCTCGAAAGCAGAGCATGGTTGGCCAAGCAGATGATACAATTTACCAAAGGCACTTAGTATCAGGGGAAGAACTCACAAGGTGATTGAATATGAAGGACATTGTCGGATAACAATCCAACAATGATCGGGCGATCCACAACGGAGTTGATGTGAGTATCGGTACTCACTCAGAGGAAGAAAGAATGCAGAGGCATCAGATTCAAGAATCACCTGATTAGTCTGATGCTTAAATAGAAAGAAATTATGGTTTCCAAATCAGATGATCAGAGGCAGACACTCTGATCAAGGATGGATAAGTTGAATAGCCTTAGGGGTACAATTGATGGCAATTGATTGGTCGAGATCCAGCTCATGTTTAAACTGACGTGTGAGCTGGAAGGATAATCCTAGGACTCGACTGATGATTGTGAACATTCACAACTTATTGAATCAATGGACTCATAAATGATAGTGACCAAGGATGCCACTAAGATTAGTAAACTTATGGGATTAACCATAATGCAAGCAAGCAAGAATTTCAAGAACAACTAGCGGTTGAGGATTTTCGAAAGATCAATTAGTATTTCGAAGACTTTGGTGAAACACATGAACAACTGGGGAGAAACAAATCCTTGGTGGGTGTGAGGATTAATTTGTAGGTGTATTCAGGTGGCAAAGAACTGCAAGGCAGTAGGCACAAAGTATTCTCGGGGTATCTTGTAATACCAAGATCAACTGGGAATAAAAGTAAGAACGACAGGTGTAAGTATTTATCCATAGGGATATTTCGGTGGTAGGGAATTGCAAAAGCAACGGGCACCAAGTCTCGAGAGAATATCGAAGAGTATCTTTGAAATCTTTTGGTGCAGCAGGCGATCATCTGTAATAAGGGGCTCTCCGGGTGGAAGTAGTTGCGAGAACCTAGAGTCGGCGTTAGTAAAATCATTTAACCCGAATAGAGGAGAGATCAGAGTCCCAGAGTAAAGGTCGAGGAGTAAAAGATCCTAATACCACCCAAATGGCGATGTGGGGCCATAAGACTCACAACCATGTTAGTAAAAGTTTTGTAGTGACTAGACTCGACTTCGGCCAAGGAGTGTGGAAGGGGGATTCCTACAGGCAGTCGGCTCTGATACCAACTTGTGATGCCCCCGATTCAATCGTACACTAATCATGCATGCAAACGTGTTCGATCAAGATCAGAGACTCATGGGAAGATACCACAACACAACTCTAAAACATAAATAAGTCATACAAGCATCATAATACAAGCCAGGGGCCTCGAGGGCTCGAATACAAGTGCTTGATCATAGACGAGTCAGGGGAAGCAACAATATCTGAGTACAGACATAAGTTAAACAAGTTTGCCTTAAGAAGGCTAGCACTAACTGGGATACAGATCGAAAGAGGCGCAGGCCTCCTGCCTGGGATCCTCCTAAACTACTCCTGGTCGTCGTCAGCAACCTGCACGTAGTAGTAGGCACCTCCAGTGTAGTAGTCGTCGTCGAGGTGGCGTCTGGCTCCTGGGCTCCGACATCTGGTTGTGGCAACTAGGTAGAAGGGAAAGGGGGGAAAGAGGGAGAAAAGCAACCATGAGTACTCATCCAAAGTACTCGCAAGCAAGGATCTACACTACATATGCATGGGTATATGTGTAAGGAGGCCATATCAGTGGACTGAACTGCAGAATGCCAGAATAAGAGGGGGATAGCTAATCCTGTCGAAGACTACGTGTCTGGCAGCCTCCATCTTGCAGCATGTAGAAGAGAGTAGATTGAAGTCCTCCAAGTAGCATCACATAGCATAATCCTACCCGGCGATCCTCCCCTCGTCGCCCTGTGGAAAAGCGATCACCGGGTTGTCTGTGGAACTTGTCTGGGTGTGTTTTATTCAGTATCCGGTTCTAGTTGTCATAAGGTCAAGGTACAACTCCGGGTCGTCCTTTTACCGAGGGACACGGCTATTCCAATAGATAAACTTCCTTGCAGGGGTGCACCACATAACCCAACACGCTCGATCCCATTTGGCCGGACACACTTTCCTAGTCATGCCCGGCCTCAGAAGATCAACATGTCGCAGCCCCACCTAGGCACAACAGAGAGGTCAACACGCCAGTCTAAATCCTATGCGCGCAAGGGTCTGTGCCCATCGCCCATTGCACACCTGCACGTTGCGAGGGCGGCCGAAAGCAGACCTAGCAACCTCCATTACAAAGGAAGTCACGTTACGCAGTCCAATTTGGCGCGCGCCGCTCCGTCGCTGACGCCAAGAAGGCTTCGGCTGATACCACGTCGTTGATTGCCCATATCTTTCCCGCGTAGTTGGTTAGTGCGTATAGGCCAGTGGCCAGACTCAGATCAAATACCAAGATCTCGTTAAGCGTGTTATTCTGAAGTAACCACGGACGCCGACCAGGGCCAGGACCACCTCTCACCTAGGTGATCTCAGCCTGCCCTGTCACTCCTCCACAAAGTAACAGTCGGGGGCCGTCGGGAACCCAGGCCCACCTCTACCGGGATGGAGCCACCTGTCCTTCCAGCCCCCACATCGGAATCACTTGCGGGTACTCAACGAGCTGACCCGACTTTAGTCACCATCTGTAAAGTATATGTATGTATGTATAGTATATACCCGTGATCACTCCCAAGTGATCACGGCCCGATAGTATAGCAAGGCAAACTGACAAGAATGTAGGGCCAATGATGATAAACTAGCATCCTATACTAAGCATTTAGGATTGCGGGTAAGGTATCAATGAGTGTAGCAACAATGACAGGCTATGCAACAGAATAGGAGTAACCAAACAGTAACATGCTACACTACTCTAATGCAAGCAGTATAGAGAAGAATAGGAGATATCTGGTGATCAAGGGGGGGCTTGCCTGGTTACTCTGGCAAGGAGGGTTCGTCAACACGGTAGTCGATCGGGGTACCAGCAGCAGTGTCAGTCTCGTAGTCTACCGGAGAGAAGAGGGGGAAGAAACAATGAATACAATGCAAACAGATGCATAGACAAGTAGCGGCGCCAGGTGTGCCCTAACGCAGTAGGGGGTGATACCGGCGAAGGGGGGAAACATCCGGGAAAGTATCCCCGGTGTTTCGCGTTTTCGGACAGATGAACCGGAGGGGGAAAGTTGCGTGTTTGCTATGCTAGGGATGCGTGGCAGACGAACGGCCTGCGTATCCGGATTCGTCTCGTCGTTCTGAGCAACTTTCATGTAGAAAGTATTTCTATCCAAGCTACGGTTTATTTTATATGATTTTCTAAAGTTTTAACTCATTTTTAGAATTTATTTAATTAATTTAATTCAACATTATCCAAAACAGTGTTTGCTGACGTCATGATGACGTCAGCATGATGTCAGTAGTCAATAGAGGTGTCGACTGGTCAAACTGATGTGTGGGTCCAGTGGGACCCACCTGTCATACACTGTTTAGGTTAATTAGGATTTAACTAAACTAATTACGATTCAATTAAACTAACTAGTTAATTAGACTAATTAAGCAGGGTTAATTAACTTAATTAATTCACTAATTAATTAATTAAATTTTAATTTTATTAATATTATTTTTAATTTCCCTTTTTTTATATCTTCTTCTTCTTCTTTTAACGTTCTGGGGGTGGGGTCCCCGTGTCAGTGGCCTATGGCCTTAGCGGGCGCGGGCACCAGCAGTGCGCTTAAGGGCGCACCCGTGCAGGGCCGAGCCCGATCGGGGAGGCGAGGCGAGGCCACCGGGGCGCGGTGGTGTTTGGCCAGTGTGGACGACGGCCATCGGGGGTGGATCCGGGCGGCGCCGCATGGGGGAAGCGGGACGATGGGCGACGGCGGCCACGGCACACAGTGCGCGGCCACGGGGAGCAGAGGGCAGGGCGGAGCGATGACGAGGGAGCGACCAAGTGGCTAACGAGGGGCTCAAGGGGCGGCAGAGGGTGACCGGAGGCGGGCTTCAGAGGCGAAGTAGCATTGGGACCCGGCCTGCAGCAGGCGCGACGAGCCTGGCGGGTGCAGGCGGTGGTCGCGGGGTGCGGCCCGGACGCGTCGTAGGAGGGAGAGGAGGTCGGGGTGCGGTGAGCGTGGTCGCGGGAGCGACCAGGGGCGAGCCCGGGAGCGGCCAGCGGGCGCGAGGGCCATGGTGAGCGCGAGGGCGAGAGAGAGGGTAGGAGAGGGGGAGGCCCGGGGCCTCACCGGGGTTCGTAGGGTCAAGGGCAGCGGTGCTCGAGGTGGGGGGACGGGGACAACGTGCATAGAGGAAGTAGGCCGGTGGGGAGGAGGAGGCAGGCCGGTGATGGCGTCCGGCGAGGTAGCTCCGGCGAGGTGTTCCTCCAGGCGACGGTGACGACGACGCAAAGTCAAGCTTGGGGACCGTGGTCGAGGACGAGTAACTGAGAAGGGGAGGTGTCACCGATGACGGTGGGTGGCGGGGTGGCTCCAGCGGGGATTCTGGGCGGGGTCGGTGAACGCCCCTGATCCGATCTGGATCGGGGAGGGGGCAGAGGGGGAGTGGAGCGAGTGGGGCGAAGTGGGCGACTAGGAGAGGGGTTAGGGTTTCGGGGTGAGGGGGCCATATAGGCCAGGGGGTAATGGGCTGGCCGTCTGGCTGACTAGCTGGGCCGGTTGGCCTAGTGGGGGGGGCTCCCTTTTTCTTGTTTTTTTTCTTTTGTTATTTTGTTCATTATTTCTTTTCTGTTACTTTTAGTTTCACTTTTATTTTAGATTTATGACTTATAAAAGTAGTCCCTAATTTAGTCTAAATAATTATACTACAGCCACATAAGTTTGGGCAACTAGATAGAATAGTTTAATAATTTATTAATTGTAAAAAGCATTTGATTAATTGTTTTTCTACTATTTTATTTACTTTAGGACAATCAAACACTTTCAAAGAGGTTGGTTTCTCTACCATTATTACTTATGCATTATTTGGCTCTCTCCGAACATTTTAGTTTTAAGATTGGAAAACTTTTATTATTGGTTTGATTTTGAATTTGGATTTGAATCGGTTTTGAACTAACGCGACATTAGAAACAGTAACTGAGATGACGTGGCATCGTTACCAGAGGGTCACTGTAGCTTAATTATCCTGGAGTCACAGATATATTGCCATGCAACTTTCCACCGTTCCATTTATTATGACACACTTCATCATTGTCATATTGCTTTGCATGATCATGTAGTTGACATCATATTTGTAGCAAAGCCACCTTTCATAATTATTTCAAACATGTCGCTCTTGATTCATTGCACATCCTGGTACACCACCGGAGGCATTCATATAGAGTCATATTTTGTTCTAAGTATTGAGTTGTAATTCTTGATTTGTATGTAAATAAAAGTGTGATGATCAGCATTATTAGAACAATATCCCTTGTGAGGAAATAAAAAAAAAGAGGCCAAAGAAGCCAATAAAAAAGGGGGCCAAAGAAGCCAATCAAAAAAATGAGAGAAAAGAGAGAAGGGGCAATGTTATTATCCTTTTTCCACACTTGTGCGTCAAAGTAGCACCATGATCATCATGATAGAGAGTCTCCTATTTTGTCACTTTCATATACTAGTGGGATTTTTTCATTATAGAACTTGGCTTGTATATTCCAACGATGGGCTTCCTGATACGTCCATTTTGCATCATGCTTTTATATCAATATTCATTGCATTATGGGCTGTTATTACACGTTATATAACAATACTTATGCCTTTTCCCTCTTATTTTAGAAGGTTTACATGAAGAGGGAGAATGCCGGCAGCTGGAATTCTAGGCTGGAAAAGGAGAAAATATTAGAGACCTATTCTGCACAAATCCAAAAGTCTCGAAACTCCACGAAAGTCAATTTTGGAATATATTAAAAATGTTGGGCGAAGAAAGCACCAGAGGGGGCCACCCACTGTCAACGAGGGTGGAGGGCGCACCCTACCCCCTGGGTGCGCCCCCTACCTCGTGGGCCATCTGACAGGCCCCCGATGCCCATCTTCTGCTATATGGTGTCTTTTGCCCTAGAATAATAATAAGGAAGCTTTCGGGACGAAACACCGCCGTCTCGGGGCGGAACCTTGGTGGAACCAATCTAGGGCTCCGGCGGAGCTGTTTTGCAAGGGAAACATCCCTCCGGGAGGGGTAAATCATCGCCATCGTCATCAGCATCGATACTCTCCTCGAGAGGGGGCAATCTCCATCAACATTTTCACCAGCACCATCTCCTCTCAAATCCCTAGTTCATCTCTTGTATCCAATCTTTGTCTCAAAACCTCAGATTGGTACATGTGGGTTGCTAGTAGTGTTGATTACTCCTTGTAGTTAATGCTAGTTGGTTTATTCGGTGGAAGATCATATGTTCAGATCCTTTATGCATATTAATAACCCTCTGATTATGAACATGAATATGATTTGTGAGTAGTTACATTTGTTCCTGAGGACATGGGAGAAGTCTTGTTATAAGTAGTCATGTGAATTTGGTATTCGTTTGATATTTTGATGAGATGTATGTTGTCTCTCCTCTAGTGGTGTTATGTGAATGTCGACTACATGACACTTCACCATTGTTTGGGCCTAGGGGAAGGCATTGAGAAGTAATAAGTAGATGGTGGGTTGCTAGAGTGACAGAAGCTTAAACCCTAGTTTATGCGTTGCTTCGTAAGGGGCTGATTTGGATCCATACGTTTCATGCTATGGTTGGGTTTACCTTAATTATTTTTTCGTAGTTGCGGATGCTTGCAAGAGGGGTTAATCATAATTGGGATGCTTGTCCAAGGAAGGGCAGTACCCAAGCACTGGTCCACCCACATATCAAATTATCAAAGTAACGAACGCGAATCATATGAGCATGATGAAAACTAGCTTGACAATAATTCCCATGTGTTCTTGGGGGCGCTTTGCTTTATATAAGAGTTTGTACAGGCTTGTCCTTTGCTACAAAAAGGATTGGGTCACCTTGCTGCACCTTGTTACTTTTGTTACTTTTTACCCGTTACGAACTATCTTATCACAAAACTGTCTGTTACCGATAATTTCAGTGTTTGCAGAGAATACCTTACTGAAAGCCGCTTGTCATTTCCTTCTGCTCCTCATTGGGTTCGACGCTCTTACTTATCGAAAGTACTACGATAGATCCCCTATACTTGTGGGTCATCAAGACTCTTTTCTGGAGCCTTTGCCGGGGAGTGAAGCGCCTTCGTAGGTGGAATTTGGTTAGGAAACATTTGTATAGTGTGCTGAAATTTACCGTCACTTGTTACTATGGAAAATAATCTTTTGAGGGGCTTGTTCGAGGTATCTTCACCCTGACCAGAAGAGCAAAGAGTTGCTCCTCAACCTACTGAACCTACTGAAAATGTTCACTTCGAAATTCCTACGGGTATGATAGAGAAACTACAGCTAATCCTTTTACAGGAGATGGAACATTACATCCCGATGTGCACCTAATCTATGTGGATGAAGTTTGTGTATTATTCAAGCTTGCAGGTATGCCCGAGGATGTTATCAATAAGAAGGTCTTACCTTTATCTTTGAAGGGAAATGCATTGACATGGTTTAGGCTATGTGATGATATTGTATCATGGAACTACAACCGATTGAAATTGGAATTTCATCAGAAGTTTTATCCTATGCATCTGGTTCATCGTGATCGTAATTATATATATAATTTTGGGCCTCGCGAAGGAGAAAGTATCGCTCAAGCTTGGGGGAGGCTTAAGTCAATGTTATATTCATGCCCCAATCATGAGATCTCAAGAGAAATTATTATTCAGTTTTTTTATGCTCGGTTTTCTCTCAATAATCGCTCCATGCTCGATACTTCTTGTACTGGTTCTTTTATGATGAAGACTATTGAATTCAGATGGAATTTATTGGAAAGAATTAAACACAACTCTAAAGATTGGGAACTTGACAAAGGTAAGGAGTAAGGTATAACACCTAAGTTTGATTGTGTTAAAACTTTTATGGGTACCGATGCTTTTCGTGAATTTAGCACTAAATATGGACTTGACTCTGAGATAGTAGCTTCTTTCTGTGAATCATTTGCTACTCATGTTGATCTCCCTAAGGAGAAGTGGTTTAAATATCATCCTCCCATTGAGGTAAAAGTAGTAGAACCTATGAAAGTTGAATAAAAGACTATCACTTATAATGTTGATCCTATTGTTCCTAATGCTTATATTGATAAACCACCTTTCCCTGTTAGAATAAAGGATCATGCTAAAGCTTCAACTGTGGTTCATAAGATTAATGCTAGAACACCTATACCCCCTGATCAAATTTAAATTGAACCTAGTATTGCTATGGTTAAAGATCTCTTGGTCGATAATATTGATGGGCATGTTATGTACTTCTATGATGAAGCTGCTAGAATTGCTAGACCCGATACTAAAAATAAACATAGACCTGTTGTTGGCATGCCTGTTGTTTCTATTAAAATAGGAGATCATTGTTATCATGGCTTATGTGATATGGGTGCTAGTACGAGTGCAATACCTCATTCCTTATACGAAAAAATTATGCATGATACCGCACCTGCTGAAACAGAAGGTATTGATGTTACTATTAAGATTGCCAATAGAGATACTATTTCACCAATTGGGATTGTTAGAGATGTTGATGTCTTGTGTGGGAAAATTAAATATCCTACTGATTTTCTTGTTCTTGGTTCCCCACAAGATGACTTTTGTCCCATTATACTTGGTAGACCCTTCTTGAATACTGTTAATGCTAGGATAGACTGCGAAAAAGATATTGTTACTGCTGGGTTAGGGGATATGTCTCATGATTTTATTTTTTCTAAATTTCACAGACAACCCCATGATAAAGAATTGCCTAGTAAATATGAAACTATTGGTCTTGCTTCTATTGCTATGCCTCCTAATGACCCTTTAGAACAATATTTTCTAGATCATGAAAAGGATATGTTTATGAATGAAAGAAGGGAAATAGATGATGTATTCTTTAAATAGGGACCTATTTTGAAACACACTTGCCCGTTGAAATCCTAGGGATCCTCCTCCACCCAAGGGTGACCCTGTGTTTGAGCTTAAACAATTAGCTGATACTCTTAAATATGCTTATCTTGATGAAAAGAAGATATATCCTGTTATTATTAGTGCTAACCTTTCAGAGCATGAAGAAGAGAAAGTATTGAAACTCTGAAGAAGCACCGTGCTCCTATTGGATATACTCTTGATGATCTTAAGGGCATTAGTCCCACTCTATGCCAGCACAAAATAAAGCTGGAGAAAGATGCTAAACTAGTTGTTGATCATCAACGGCGGTTAAATCCTAAGATGAAAGAAGTGGTAAGAAATGAAATACTAAAGCTTCTGGAGGCATGTATAATTTATCCTGTTGCTAATAGTTAGTGGGTAAGTCTTTTCCATTGTGTCCCTAAGAAGGGAGGTATTACTGTTGTTCCTAATGATAAGGATGAATTGACCCCGCAAAGAATTGTTACAGGTTATAGAATGGTAATAGATTTCCGCAAATTAAATAAAGCTACTAGAAAATATCATTACCCTTTACCTTTTATTGATCAAATGCTAGAAAGATTATCCAAACACACACATTTTTGCTTTCTAGATGGTTATTCTGGTTTCTCTCAAATACTTGTGTCAAAAGAGGATCATGAGAAAACCACTTTAACTTGCCCTTTCGGTACCATTACTTATAGACATATGCCTTTTGGTTTATGTGATGCACCTGCTACCTTTCAAAGATGTATGACTGCTATATTCTCTGACTTTTGTGAAAAGATTCTTGAGGTTTTCATGGATGATTTCTCCTTGTATGGAACTTCTTTTGATGATTACTTAAGCAACCTTGATCGAGTCTTGCAGAGATGTGAAGAAACTAATATTGTCTTGAATTGGGAGAAGTGCCACTTTATGGTTAATGAAGGTATTGTCTTGGGGCATATAATTTCTGAAAGAGGTATTGAAGTTGATAAAGCTCAAGTTGATGCTATTGAGAAAATGTCGTGTCCTAAGGACATTAGAGGTATAAGAAGTTTCCTTGGTCATGCCGGTTTTTATAGGAGGTTCATTAAAGATTTCTCAAAAATTTCTAGGCCTCTGACTAATGTCTTACAAAAAGATGTTCCTTTTGTCTTTGATGATAATTGTGTATAAGCATTTGAAATACTTAAGAAACCCTTGATTTCTGCACCTATTGTTCAGCCACCTGTTTGGAATTTACGCTTTGAAATCATGTGTGATGCTAGTGATTATGCTGTAGGTGCTGTTCTAGGGCAAAGAGTTGATAAGAAACTAAATGTTATCCAATATGCTAGTAAAACTCTAGACAGTGCCCAGAAAAATTATGCTACTACTAAAAAAGAATTTTTAGCAGTTGTGTTCGCTTGTGATAAGTTTAGGCCTTATATTGTTGATTCTAAAGTAACTGTTCATACTGATCATGCTTCTATTAAATACCTTATGGAAAAGAAAGATGCTAAACCTAGATTTATTAGATGGGTTCTCTTGCTACAAGAATTTGATTTGCATATTATTGATAATAAGGGAGCTGAGAACCCAGTTGTAGACAACTTGTCTAGGTTAGAAAATATTCTTGATGACCCACTACCTATTGATGATAGCTTCCCTGATGAATAACTAGCTGTCATAAATGCTTCTCGTACTTCTCCATGGTATGCTGATTATGCTAATTACATTGTTGCTAAATTTATACCACCTAGCTTCACATACCAGCAAAAGAAAAAGTTTTTCTATGATTTAAGACATTAATTTTGGGATGATCCACACCTTCATAAAGAAGGAGTAGATTGTGTTATTAGACGTTGTGTACCTGAGCATGAACAGGAACAGATCCTACGCAAGTGTCACTTCAAGGCATATGGAGGACACCACATGGCAGATAGAACTGCACATAAGGTATTGCAATCTGGTTTTTATTGGCCTACTCTCTTCAAAGATGCCCGTAAGTTTGTCTTGTCTTGTGATGAATGTCAAAGAATTTGTAATATTAGTAGACGTCAGGAAATGCCTATGAACTATTCACTCGTTATTGAACCATTTGATGTTTGGGGTTTGATTATATGGGACCTTTTCCTTCCTCTAATGGGTATACACATATTTTAGTTGCTGTTGATTACATTACTAAGTTGGTAGAAGCTATTCCAACTAGTAGTGCTGATCATAACACTTCTATTAAGATGCTTAAAGAAGTTATTTTTCCGAGGTTTGGAGTCCCTAGACACTTAATGACTGATGGTGGTTCACATTTTATTCATGGTGCTTTTCGTAAAATGCTTGCTAAGAGCATCTCCAATAGATGGTCCAAATGTAAAAGTACCTAACTTTTGGACCATCTGGGGCCAAAAACGCTGCTCCAACAGACAGTCCATATGCAAAAAAATTAGACCGTGGCCTCCTCGTGATGTAAAATACAACACCTCGCGGTGCAAATTTACATCACGAGGTGCATCTGGTCCAAAACCAGTCGCTTCCCACGAACTCCCAACCACCACTTCATTTCCTTTCCCACCCGCGCCCGTCAGCCTGCCCGAAGACAAGCCGACCGGAATCCGCCGCTGCGACCGCCAAAAACCTCGCCGTTGGCGCCGCGACCACCCCACATCCCCGCCGCCGCCCTCTGTCACGGTCGCCCACATCGCCTCCTTCGCCGGTAGCCAGATCGCAGCCACCCAGACGCCGCCGAATCAGGAGGCAGCCGGCGCGGGATTCGGCGCCTCCGGCGGCCCGACTGCCGTGGTAGGCCGCCGCTGGGTCTTAGGCTGCCGCCGACCTCCTCCCCGTCGGCCCTGATCTTGTCCATGGTCGTTGCGTCAGCCGCACGACCGCCACACCAAGCCCTCCGCCTGACTGCAGAACTATTCTTCACTGCCCGCCGAGCTCCTCTTGGCCGGCCTCCAAGCTCATTTCTTATCACTGCCGCCGTCCGGAGCCAACCACAGCCGTCAGTAGCAGCCAATCCAATCGGCGGCCATCTTCTTCCACCACATGCACAAGGTGTTTGACGGAATTCCCCGCAGCTGCTGGCCGGTTTTGGGCCATGAATTTGCACCATCTATTGGAGTTGCTCTTTTGGACCATGAATTTGGACCATCCGTTGGAGTTGGCCTTTTTTGGAGCTCCAAAGCGCACTTTTTGGCGGTCCAAATTTTACATCTCCGGTCTTGGACCGTCAAAATTTGAACCATCTATTGGAGATGCTCTAAGTATGATGTTAATCATAGAATTGCATCTCCATACCATCCACAGTCTGGTGGTCAAGTAGAATTGAGTAATAGAGAGATTAAATGAATTTTGCAAAAGACTATTAATAGATATAGAAAGAATTGGTCCAAGAAACTTGATTATGCATTATGGGCCTATAGAACTACATATAAAAATCCTATGGGTATGTCTCCATATAAAATGGTTTATAGAAAAGCATGTTCCTTACCTCTCGAACTAGAACATAAGGCATATTGGGCCATTAAAGAGCTCAATTATGATTTCAAACTTGCTGGTGAAAAGAGGCTATTTGACATTAGCTCACTTGATGAATGGAGAACCCAGGCCTATGAGAATGCCAAACTGTTTAAAGAAAAATTTAAAAGATGACATGCCAAACTGATTATGTTTTGCTATACAACTCTCATTTAAGATTTTTTGCAGGAAAACTTCTCTCTAAATGGGAAGGTCCTTATATTATCGAGGAGGTCTATTGTTCCGGCGCAATCAAAATCAACAATGCCGAAGGCACAAATCCGAAGGTGGTGAACGGTCAAAGAATAAAACATTATATCTCAGGTAATCCCATAAATGTTGAAACCAATGTTATTGACACCGTAACCCCGGAGGAGTACATAAGGGACACTTTCCAGAATGTTTCAGACTCCGAAAAGGAATAGGTATGTGGTACGGTAAGTAAACCGATTCCAAAAAATCACAAAAAGCAATTTTTCTCCGTTCTGGAATATTTAAAAATTTAGGAAAATAAGTAGTCCGAAAGGGACACGAGGCATCCACGAGGGTGGAGGGCGCGCCCCCTGCGTCGTGGATACCTCGTGTGCCCTCCGGACTCCATTTTCTTGCATGATAATCCTTTTGGTCGGTAAAAATTCATTATAAAATCTCCCGAAGGTTTTGACCACCGTACCACGACGAAACCCTCCATTTTTGTTTTGAGATGTTTCTGTCGCAGATTTAGAGCAATATGTCGTCCCAGGTTTTGGAGGGAGAAAGCTATGTGGCTGATTATCTTGCAGACCCCAAGGTCTATGCTGACTTGGAGCATTGTGGTTGGACCACAGATGAAAAAGAAGACTATGATCCTAAGGTAAAGGAGGAGACAAGCTCAGATGAAGATGAAGCCCCATTACCTCAACCCGGGGACATGCATGTGGAGTTTAAAAAGTCAAGCCTCCCTGATAGAGCAAAGAAACCTACGATCGAGTTTATCCCTTTTTGTCTCTTGCACGAGAATAAGCAGGAATTATGCAAAAAGGTACTAACCCTTGAGCAGGATATCAAGGACTTAAGGGAGCAAAATTCCATCGTCAAACGCAAACTAAGGAAGAAGCCTACATCATCAACAACTCCATCATCACCACCTCTGAATGAGACATAAACACATGAGTATAGGCACTCCCCTTGGCAACTGCCAAGCTTGGGGAAGGTGCCCCGGTATCGTTCACCATGACACTTCTATCTTTACCGTTTTTCTTAGTTCGATCCTTTTGGTTATATCTTCATCTATTAGAATAAAGTTTTAGTATGATCTAGCTTTGAGTTTTGTATTGATCCCTATCTATGTAATCGAGTCCATGAGCTATATATAATAAAGATTAGTTTTGAGTCCAGGGCTTTGCTATCTTGCCATGATCTTGAGGGAATAAAAGTGAAAGAAAGAATAAAAAGAAAATAAAAAGATCATATTGATCTTATGGAGAGTAATGACTTCACATATAAAGAGTATGATGAATAAAAGTTGTCGAGAGTTGACAAACATAGGAAGTAATAAAGAAAGAGAACTTTTCACATATCTTGGACATCTTTTATGATTGTGAGAACCCATTAAAATATGACATGCTAAAAGGTTGATGTTGGACAAGGAAGACAACATAATGAGTTATGTTTTCTTATATGCAAGATAAATTATATTGTCATGGATCAACCAACATGTTGAGCTTGCCTTTCCCCCCTCATGCTAGCCAAACTCTTTACACCAAGTAGAGATTGTTCTTCTAAACATCCCTAAACCCAGTTTTGCCATGAGAGTCCACCATACCTACCTATGGATTGAGTAAGATCCTTCAAGTAACTTGTCATAGTTGCAAGCAATAAAAATTGCACTCTAAATATGTATGATCTATTAGTGTGGAGAAAATAAGCTTTATACGAGCTTGTTATATGGAAGAAATAAAAGCGACAGACTGCATAATAAAGGTCCTTATCACAAGTGGCAATATAAAGTGACGTTCTTTTGCATTAAGATTTTGTGCATCCAACCATAAAAGTGCATGACAACCTCTGCTTCCCTCTGCGAAGGGCATATCTTTTATTTTTTCCTTCTACCCTTATACAAGAGTCATGGTGATTTTCACCTTTCCTTTTTACACTTTATCCTTTGGCAAGCACTATGTGTTGGAAAGATCCTGATATATATATATATATCCAATTGGATGTAGGTTCTCATAAAGTATTATTGTTGACATTACCCTTGAGGTAAAAGGTTGGGAGGCGAAACTATAAGCCCCTATCTTTCTCTGTGTCCGATTGAAACTTCATACCCATAAGTATCGCGTGAGTGTTAGCAGTTGTGAAAGAAAATAAAATGATAGTTGAGTATGTGGACTTGCTGAAAAGCTCTTATGTCGACTCTTTTTGATGTTATGATAATTGCAATTGCTTCAGTGACTGAGATTATAGTTTGCTAGTTTTCGATGAAGTTTCTGATTCATACTTACATTGTGAATAGATTGTTACTTCAGCATAAGAAATCATATGACAATATATATGTTGTTGTTCTAAGAATGATCATGATGCCATCATGTCCGTATTTTATTTTATCGACACCTCTATCTCTAAACATGTGGACATATTTTTTGATATCGGCTTTCGCTTGAGGACAAGCGAGGTCTAAACTTGGGGGAGTTGATACGTCCATTTTGCATGATGCTTTTATATCAATATTTATTGCATCACATGCTATTATTACACGTTATGTCACAGTACTTATGCCTTTTCTCTCTTATTTTACAAGGTTTACATGAAGAGGGAGAATGCCGGCAACTGGAATTTTGGGCTGGAAAAGCAGAAAATATTAGAGACCTACTCTGCACAACTCCAAAAGTCCTGAAACTCCAAAAAGTCAGTTTTGAAGTATATTAAAAATATTGGGTGAAGAAAGCACCAAAGGGGGGCCAACCCACCGTCCACGAGGGTGGAGGGCGCGCCCTACCCCCCTGGACGCGCCTTCTGCCTTGTGGGCCACCTGGCAGCCCTTGATGCCCATCTTATGCTATATGGTGTCTTTTGCACTGGAAAAAAATCATAAGGAAGCTTTCGGGATGAAACGCTACCGTCTTGAGGAGGAACCTTGGCGGAACCAATCTAGGGCTCCGACAGAGCTGTTCTGTCGGGGAAACATCCCTCCGGGAGGGGGAAATCGTCACCACCATCATCACCATCGATCCACTCATCAAGAGGGGGTCAATCTCCATCAAAATCTTCACCAGCACCATCTCCTCTCAAAACCCTAGTTCATCTCTTGTATCCGATCTTTGTCTCAAAACCTCAGATTGGTACCTGTGGGTTGCTAGTAGTGTTGATTACTCCTTGTAGTTGATGCTAGTTAGTTTATTCGGTGGAAGATCATATGTTCAGATCCTTTATGCATATTAATACCCCTTTGATTATGAACATGAATATGATTTGTGAGTAGTTACATTTGTTCCTGAGGACATGGGAGAAGTCTTGTTATAAGTAGTCATGTGAATTTGGTATTCGTTTGATATTTTGATGAGATGTATGTTGTCTCTCCTCTAGTGGTGTTATGTGAACGTCGACTACATGATACTTCACCATTGTTTGGGCCTAGGGTAAGGCATTGGGAAGTAATAAGTAGATGATGGGTTGCTAGAGTGATAGAAGCTTAAACCCTACTTTATGTGTTGCTTCATAAGGGGCTGATTTGGATCCATACGTTTCATGCTATGGTTAGGTTTACCTTAATTCTTTTTTCTTAGTTGTGGATACTTGCAAGAGGGGTTAATCATAAGTGGGATGCTTGTCCAAGGAAGGGCAGTACCCAAGCACCGGTCAACCCACATATCAAATTATCAAAGTAACGAACGTGAATCATATGAGCATGATGAAAACTAGCTTGATGATAATTCCAATGTGTCCTCGGGAGCGCTTTGCTTTATAAAAGAGTTTGTCCAGGCTTGTCCTTTGCTACAAAAAGGATTGGGACACCTTGCTACACCTTGTTACATTTGTTACTTGTTACCCGCTATGAACTATCTTATCACAAAACTATGTGTTACCGATAATTTCAGTGCTTGCAGATAATACCTTACTAAAAACCGCTTGTCATTTCCTTCTGCTCCTCGTTGGGTTTGACACTCTTACTTCTCGAAAGGACTACGATAGATCCCCTATACTTTTGGGTCATCACTTCCTCAAATTGGCCTAGGTCTTCATGAGCAAGCAAGTTGGATGCACACCCAATTAATTTTTATTTTTGAGCTTTCATAAACTTATAGCTCTAGTGCATCCGTTGCATGGCAATCCCTACTCACTCACATTGATATCTACTAGCAAAACATGACCATGCGTTGCAATGGGAGAAAAGGTGTCCTTGCACCGTTCTACTTCAATGCAACATGTAAGCATGTTTATGATCGGAGCAAACACGATTGCGATGAATCGGGCGACAATGCGGCTCGACGATAGTGCCAGCATGGATGAGCGCATAGTCCTAGTTGAGGTGTTGAAAATGGCATCGCAAAGACGTCCACAACCATTCGTGATGTTGATCTCTATCTCTGGTGTTGGAGTGAATGAGCGTGGAGCCCGGATGGAAGTTGAAACAGGGCATGTCTTCGGTTGGCATGAACAAGAATTGATCGGTTCAACGAAAACACCAAACAGTGTAGCATCCGGACTGTCTGATCTAGTGACAGGGAGTTGCACACCAAATTCTACAAAAAAAGACACCAGCTGCATTTTTTTAGAAGAGAGAGCGGAGAAGATGAAAAAATGATACAAATTTCATGTATCAAGCCGGTGTTGTGGGGTTTTGTGGGTAGCTTAGAGATCGCTGGTTTTGCACTTTCTCAGTACTGGACAGATACATAGAATACTAATTATATATAGCTTCCCTTTTGCACTACTGTGCATGCATATATGGCGTGCACGCAACGATCAATCACCACTTCCATCATTCTCAAAGCAGCCGCAACTTCGTTGATCTTCCATCATTCCATTCCCCAATAAAGCCAGAAATTCTTTGAAGTATCCCAGCCTACTATTGCGCGCATGCACACATGAGCCTCTTGCATCAATATTAAGCCCAACCAAAGCACCTCTTGCATTACATATGAGCCACAACTTCTCAAGCGAATTTTCAATATATCCCATGTATCATGCAACCTCCAAGCCTCCAAAGCACTTCCCCTCTTCCATGTGAAGGAATCCTTTTAATTAGCTCACACCAGACAATGTTGTTAAACATATATAAATTAGTGAAAATCATGTGATTGGAGCCATGTGGGATTATTCAACATGAAATATCCAAGGACATTAATATTGTAGGGTGGGCTCTATTTTTGTTTGTTGATGGAGCCATGTGCACACGGCCCAGCCGCTAGAGCGATGGCCCAGTCCCAATCCTGATCTAATTACAGGTTGAAGACCATATACAAATAAAGTGCAACTTTAATTTATTCACAACAATTAGCTGTCGCAGTTGGTCATCGTGTTCCTTCCATTGCAGGCTACCAGAGAGAAGGTCATTGGTTCGAATCTCCATTCCACTAATTGTTTTAGCCTTTCTTTTAGGGGAAAAATGAACCTGGCATGGACACCTGCAGGGACGTAGGGAAGTCGCGTACACGTGCAGCGACGGACGAATGGGGCCCAAGTGGCCGAGAATGTGGCCCAGATGTGAACTTTTTAATGCCACGCCCAAGCCCAGTATATAAAGCAAAATAGAATTACAGTACCACCTCGGATAGCGACCAAGAAATAACATAGCGGTTAATCAAGTCCATAATATTGCAGAGACAAAATTTAGTACCACCTTGAATATGTTTTAAATTCAAACTGAAAGCGTAAAATCACGGGAAGAAGCGTATTGTGACGGTGAACCCACGGAGTCAATCGGTGCTTTATTATTATGAGGGAAGATTGATGGGCATCTCCATAGCCCGTTGATACGTGTAGTTTATATGAGACTATCTCCTTCTTTGTCTTCTCCACAACCACCATATTCTATTCCACCCATAGTGCTATATCCATGGCTCACACCCATGTATTGCGTGAAAGTTGAAAAAGCTTGAGAATACTAAAGTATGAAATAATTGCTTGGCTGAAACCGGGGTTGTGCATGATTTGAATATTTTGTGTGATGAAGATGGAGCATAGCCAGACTATATGATTTTGTAGCGACATGCTTTCTTTGGCCATTTTATTTTGAGAAGACATGATTGCTTTATTAGTATGCTGGAAGTATTATCATTTTTATGTCAATATTAAAGTTTTGTTTTGAATCTTATGGATCTGAACATTCATGCCACAAGAGAAATTTACATGGATAAATATGTTAGGTAGCATTCCACATAAAAAAATTCCGTTTTTTATCATTTACCTACTCGAGGACGAGCAGGAATTAAGCTTGGGGATGCTTGATACGTCTCCAATGTATTTGTAATTTTTGATTGTTCCATGCTATTACATTATCCATCTTGGATGATTTATATGCATTTATATGCTATTTTATATGATTTTTGGGACTAACCTATTAACCTAGAGCCCAGTGCCAGTTTCTGTTTTTTTCCTTGTTTTTGAGTATCACAAAAAAGAAATATCAAACAGAGTCCAATTGACCTGGAAATTTACGGAGATTATTTTTGGACCAGAAGAAGCCCACGGAGCATCGGAGATGGACCACAAGATTCCCAAGGCTACCACGAGGGTGGAGGGCGTGCCCTGCCCCCAAGGAGGGAGCCCTAGCTCGTGGCTGCCTCATGGACCCCCCCTGACTTGTTCCCGATGCCGACACCTCTTATATATCCCCAAACCTCCAGAACATAATCAAGATCGGGAATTCCGCCGCCGCAAGCCTCTATATCCACAAAATCCCAATAGGGACCCTGTTCCGGCACCCCGTCGGAGGGGGAATCCATCACTGGTGTCCATCTTCATCATCCTGGTACTCTCCATGAAGAGGAGGGAGTAGTTCACCCTCGGGTCTGAGGGTATGTACCAGTAGCTATGTGTTTAACTCTCTCTCTCTTTCTCTCTCTCTCTCCCATGTTCCTGATATGGCACGATCTTGATGTACCGCGAGCTTTGCTATTATAGTTGGATCTTATGATGTTTCTCCCCCTCTACATTCTTGTAATGGATTGAGTTTTCCCTTTGAAGTTATCTTATCGGATTGAGTCTTTAAGGATCTGAGAACACTTGATGTATGTTTTGGTGATCAACTTGCGGGTTCTGTGACCTTGTGAACTTATGCATAGGGGTTGGCACCCGTTTTCGTCTTGATTCTCTGGTAGAAACTTTGGGGCACTCTTAGAAGTTCTTTGTGTTGGTTTGAATAGATGAATCTGAGATTGTGTGATGCATATCGTATAATCAAACCCGCAGATACTTGTGGTGACATTGGAGCATCTAGGTTACATTAGGGTTTTGGTTGATGTGTGTCTTAAGGTGTTATTTTACTATGAACCCTAGGGCTGTTTGTGACACTTATAGGAATAGCCCAATGGATTGATCGAAAAGAATAACTTTGAGGTGGTTTCATACCCTACAATAGTCTCTTCATTTGTTCTACGCTATTAGTGACTTTGGAGTGACTCTTTGTTGCACGTTGAGGGATTGTTATATGATCCAATTATGTTATCGTTGTTGAGAGAACTTGCACTAGTGAAAGTATGAACCCCAGGCCTTGTTTCGAAGCATTGCAATACTGTTTTAGCTCACTTTTACCACTTGCTACCTTGCTGTTTTTATATTTTCAGATTACAAAAACCCATATCTACTGTCCATATGGCACTTGTATCACCATCTCTTCACCGAACTAGTGCACCTATACAATTTACCATTGTATTGGGTGTGTTGGGGACACAAGAGACTCTTTGCTATTTGGTTGCAGGGTTGTTTGAGAGAGACCATCTTCATCCTACGCCTCCCACGGATTGATAAACCTTAGGTCATCCACTTGAGGGAAATTTGCTACTGTCCTACAAACCTCTGCACTTGGAGGCCCAACAACGTCTACAAGAAGGAGTTGCATAGTAGACATCATGCAAACAGAGATCTTGCTGTTATTCGTCGCAAGTTTCTTCATCCTAACAATCTTTCTGAGTTTCTTGACTTGATTGATATTCATGGACATCTCATTTCCCCATATGCAAAACGGGTCGAACAGTGGGTCTAAGCCTCTGATAGCAGGACCAAATTGTAAGAAACCTAAATATTAGAATGATTCCTGCAACTGCACAATAATGTGTTATTAGCCAAAGGACCATGCTTGAACAAACCTCGATGGTAAACCGCAGTGTCCCCCATTGTTTCCTTGCAACACACATAAGGAAGATCTTAATCAGGTTAGCTGAGAGTTGCCATACTATCAGTAGAATATATATTGAGTACAGCCAAACTCGATTTATTTCACATGCATAAAATTACAAAATTGTACCCACAACAAATGAAAATCAAATTGCAGAACTGAACCAAACAGTTAAATGGACAACAGACCAAATGAACCAAAATAGTTAACTGAGCACGACATTGCAGAATAGAAACATTTACTAGAAGATAAGACAGTTAACAAAACAAAGAATGCTTGAGAATAGTACTACGTAATGTAGCAGTTGTTGGACCAAACTATTAACTAAACATTACATTTCAGAGGACCAAAGTGTTAACTGAACATTACATTTTAGAGGACCAAACTGTTTACTGAACATCAGATTGCATATTAACATTATAGAGGAAAAATCACTACAAGGCACTGGCAATGGCTGAGGGAGTCCTAGACTAAGGGGTCCTAGGGCGTCCAGGCTATGTGATGTGGGCCGGACTGATGGGCCATGAAGATACAAGGTAGAAGAACCTCCCCGTGTCCGGATGGGACTCTCCTTTGCGTGGATAGCAAGATTGGCGTTCGGATCATGTATTTTCCTTCTTCTATAACCGACTCTGTACAACCCTAGATCCCTCCATTGTCTATATAAACGAAGGGTTTAGTCCGTAGGGCAAGAACACAATCATACATGCTAGACATCCAGGGTTTAGCCATTACGATCTCGAGGTAGATCAACTCTTGTAACCCCTATATTCATTATAGTCAATCAAGCAGGAAGTAGGGTATTACCTCCATTAAGAGGGCCCGAACCTGGGTAAACACCATGTCCCCTGCCTCCTTGTTACCTTCGATCCTTAGACGCACAGTTCGGGACCCCCTACCCGAGATTTGCCGGTTTTGACACCAACATTGATGCTTTCATTGAGAGTTCCACTATGTCGCCACCACAAGGTTCGATAGCTCCATCAACCATCCACAACAATTCTGCCCTGAGGGAGACTTTCCTCCCCGGCCAAATCTTCATATTCGGTAGCTTTGCACTGCGTGCCAATTCGATTGGTCAGCTAGAACAGATCGACAGCTACGCCCTGGTCATCAGATCAGTTTCGGAAACCTAAAATACGTCGCTGATATCCGAGGAGACTTGATCTTCTAAGGGTTCGCGGCCTCAACCATAGTTCCGACCTCATATCCGGAACTCCTCGCCGAGTCCGAAGACAGGAGCTTAGAGCCCGCCGGGCTCTTCGCTTCCTTAGAGCTCAACACCGGAGATGCGCAGGGGATCGTTTCACCGGCCGACCCAGAATCACTACTGGCACCCTCTATCCTCACCGAGCCGGACTCACCCCCGTGCACCAGCTTCGAACTCTCGAGGTCTGTGTTATACGAGCCCGGTCAGGAAACTCCTGTCCTGACCTGCTCCACAGATTCTCGCTTCCCTGTCCGTACCTCACCCTTAAGCGAGGCTCTGGACTTAATGCGGTCTCTCACCATTACATAAGGATCGTGATAACCCACAAGTATAGGGGATCGCAACAGTTTTCGAGGGTAGAGTATTCAACCCAAATTTATTGATTCAACACAAGGGGACCTAAAGAATATTCTCAAGTATTAGCAGTTGAGTTGTCAATTCAACCACACCTGGATAACTTAGTATCTGTAGCAAAGTGTTTAGTAGCAAAGTAGTATGGAAGTAACGGTAAAAGTAGCAAAAGTAACAGTAGCAGCGGTAAAGTAACTAAGCAAAGAGCAATATGTGAAAAGCTCGTAGTCATTGGATCAGTGATGGATAATTATGTCAGATGCGATTCCTTATGTAATAGTTATAACATAGGGTGACATAGAACTAGCTCTAGTTCATCAATGTAATGTAGGCATGTATTCCGAATATAGTCATACGTGCTTATGGAAAAGAACTTGCATGACATCTTTTGTCCTACCCTCCGTGGCAGCGGGGTCCTATTGCAAACTAAGGGATATTAAGGCCTCCTTTTAATAGAGTACCGGACCAAAGCATTAACACTTAGTGAATACATGAACTCCTCAAACTACGGTCATCACTGAGAGTGGTCCCGATTATTGTCACTTCGAGGTTGTCAGATCATAACACATAATAGGCGACTATAGACTTGCAAGATAGGTTCAGATCTGAAATCATGGCACTTGGGCCCTAGTGACAAACATTAAGCATAGCAAAGTCATAGCAACATCAATCTCAGAACATAGTGGATACTAGGGATCAAACCCTAACAAAACTAACTTAATTACATGGTAAATCTCATCCAACCCATCACCGTCCAGCAATTCTACGATGGAATTACTCACGCACGGCGGTGAGCATCATGAAATTGGTGATGGAGGAAGGTTGATGATGACAGTAGCCCCGAACGGACTCCAGATCAGCCCTCCCAAGAGAGTTTAGGGCTTGGTGGCGGCTCCGTATCGTAAAACGCGATGAATCTTTCTCTCTGATTTTTCCCCGAATGTGAATATGTGGAGTTAGAGTTGAGATCGGTGGAGGTTCAGGGGGACAATGAGGCAGGGGGAGCGCCCTAGGGGGGTGCCCCCACCCTCGTGGACAGGGTGTGGGCCCCCTGGTGCTGATTCTTTCGCTAGTATTTTTTATTAAATCCAAAAAGTTGCTCCGTGGATTTTTAGGTCATTCCGAGAACTTTTATTTCCGCACAAAAATAACACCATGAGAGTTCTGCTGAGAACAACATCAGTCCGGGTTAGTTCCATTCAAATCATGCAAGTTATATTCCAAAACAAGGGCAAAAGTGTTTGGAAAAGTAGATACGACGGAGATGTATCAACTCCCCCAAGCTTAGACCTTTGCTTGTCCACAAGCAATTCAGTTGACAAACTGAAAGTGATAAAGAAAAACTTTTACAAACTCTGTTTGCTCTTGTTGTTGCAAATATGTAAAGCCATCATTCCAGTTTTCAGCAAAGATTATGAACTAACCATATTCACCATAACACTTAGGTCTCATGTTTACTCATATCAATGGCATAATCAACTAGCGAGCAATAATAATAAATCTCGGATGACAACACTTTCTCAAAACAATCATAATATGATATAACAAGATGGTATCTCGCTAGCCCTTTCTATGGCCGCAAAACATAAATGGAGAGCACCTCTGAAGATCAAGGACTGATAGACCTTTTAATTCATGGTAAAAGAGATCCAGTCATAGTCATACTCAATATAAGTTAATAATAATGCATGCAAATGACAGCGGTGCTCTCCAGCGGGTGCTTTTTAATAAGAGGATGATTACTCAACATAAAAGTACATATATAGGCCCTTCGCAGAGAGAAGCAGGGTAGAGGTGCCAGAGCTCCATTTTGAAATAGAGATAAATAATATTAGCGGTATACTTTCAATGTCAACATAACAACTGAGACATCTCGATATCTTCCATGCTACACACATTATAGGCGGTTCCCAAATAGAATGGTCAAGTTTATAATCCCCCACCACCAACAAGCATCAATCCATGGCTTGCCCGAAACAACGGGTGCCTCCAACTAACAACAATCCTGGGAGAGTTTTGTTTGCATTTATTTTGATTTGATTTGAGCATGTGACTGGGCATCCCGGTTACCAGCCATTTTCTCATAAGTGAGGAGCGGAGTCCACTCCTCTTGAGAATAACCCGCCTAGCATGGAAGATACAGACAACCCTAGTTGATACATGAGCTGTTCGAGCATACAAAACAAAATTTCATTTGAAGGTTTGGAGTTTGGCACATACAAATTTACTTGGAACGGTAGGTAGATACCGCATATAGGAAGGTTTGGTGGACTCATATAGAATAACTTTGGGGTTTATGGATTTTGGATGCACAAGAAGTATTCCCGCTTAGTACAAGTGAAGGCTAGCAAGAGACTGGCAAGCGACCAACTAGAGAGCGACAATAGTCATGAACATGCATTAAAATTAATCACCACTGAGTGCAAGCATCAGTAGGATATAATCCACAATGAACATAAATATCGTGAAGGCTATGTTGATATTGTTTCAACTACTTGCATGAACACGTGCCAAGTCAAGTCACTCGAATCATTCAAAGGAGGATACCACCCTATCGTACCACATCACAACCATTCTAATAGCATGTTGGCACACAAGGTAAACCATTATAAACTCCTAGCTAATTAAGCATGGCATAAGCTACTATAATCTCTAATTGTCATTGCAAACATGTTTATTCATAATAGGCCGAATCAGGAACGATGAACTAATCATATTTACAAAAACAAGAGAGGTCGAGTTCATACTAGCTTCTCTCATCCAAATCAGTCCATCATATATCGTCATTATTGCATTTCACTCGCATGACCGAATGGTGTGAATAATAATAATAATAGTGCACATGCATTGGACTAAGCTGGAATCTGCAAGCATTCAATTCAAGGGAGAAGACAATGTAATATGGGCTCTTGGTTAAATCAACAATAATGCATATAAGAGCCACTCAACACTTTCATCACGGTCTTCTCCTCTCTACCCCAAAGAAAAAGAAAAGAAAGAAAACTATTTACACGGGAAAGCTCCCAACAAGCAAAAGAAGGACGAGAAATCTTTTTGGTTTTTCTTTTAATTACTACCACTAGCAGGCAAGGAAAGTAAACTAACTAAAATCTACAACTAAATTTTTTTGTTTTTTCTTAAGGTTATTCAAACACACAAGAAGAAAGCCAGAAAGGGAATTAAACTAGCATGGATAGTACGATGAAAAAGTATGAGCACCGACAACTAGAATGAGTGTGTGAACATGAATGTAATGTCGGTGAGAAATACGTACTCCCCCAAGCTTAGGCTTTTGGCCTAAGGTGGTCTATGCCCACGGATGATGACTACTCTCTCCGATGTACTGAGTAGTGTCATCTGACTGCCACTGGCTGGCGATCTCCTCTGGATCCCACTGATAAAAGGACGGTCGATAAGGGTCATGTTCTGGTTCTGTCGTGGAATTAACACGTCAGATGTCCTTAGTGTGAGGACTTAGTCGCGAGGCCAACGCATCTATGCGGTAGCTTGAGAGGGGTTGGGCGGAATCGGGAGATGCAACACAAGACAAGGATTTAGACAGCTTCGGACCCCGGGAAACATCATCCGGTAATAACCCTACATGCTGTTTGTGGCTAGGTCTCATTATGATCATGAAGGAGTCGCCGGTAAGCCGGCTCTTGTGTCTAGCCCTAGAGATTGTTTCGTCTTGCTTGTCCCTCTTTGGGGATCCCTGCCCCTGTTTATATAGGTTGAAGGGGTGGGTTACATGTAGAGTCCTATTAGGATTAGAACTAACTTATTCTCTATTACAAGTCAGATACAAGTACGGGTCTTGCTTCCTCGTAAAGGAAATATTCCTCATGCCTTCTGTCTTAAGTCGGCCCCCCATAATATGAGCCGGCCTACTAGGCCTTGGGCCTAGTCTTCTATGTGACCCGCCGTCGGGGTCATCTGTGAGTCATCTGACCTGTGAGCTGCCAGACCCGTGAGTCGCCAGTCCTCCGGCGGGTCATCGGTGAAGCGCCAAGTCCGGCCGGGTCATACTTCCGTCCGGGTCATACCGCGGGGTATATCCCCGACATTAGCCCCCAGTTTAATTTGGATTTAGCCATGTTAAAGTGATCCTGTAAAACAAACACAAGAACAACTTTGACAGATTGTGTTCCGGGTTAAAAATTCTTGTACGTCGGCACCTGATCATCCTTAATTCCTTGTGCTCCGGGTTAAATATTCTTCTGAGACGGGACCTGATTATCCTTAAGTCCAATTGTCATTTCCTTCATCTAGAAAATCTGGGTCATATAAGCTAGCTTCATACTCTATTTGCTGATGTTGGTTTCTCACAAAAAATATTGTGAAGAATAATCCACTTGAGTCGGCTTCCAAGGCGCCGGGTTAAATAATTTTGGTCTTCAAATACTCATCTGATATTCAGCCGGCTTGAAGATGTAAAACTTGCCGGTTTATCATTACCAAAAAACTGTCGGATTATAAAATAGACGATGCCGGGTCATAATTGTTGTTGACACCGATTTATGTAACTGATCCTCCTAATTTGCTCAAAACTGATAGTTTGAAGATTTTTCTCCCTTATATCCATATTACCTATAGCCCCCAAGTCTTGAGCAGAACAAAGTGATGGTTTAAGACTTGCTCCAATAAATGTTGCAACCTTGAATAAATCCGGTTTATTTATTTCAATCATATAAACTGAATATTCCACACATGTAGCCCCAAGTGCCGGGTTGTCATGCTTGCAGTAACCTGGGAATTGTAATTGTCGTATGCTCATAAAATTTCAACCAGTGTAGCCCCCAAAGGTCGGGTCATTATGCAATAATGAGCAGGGACTTTATACATATGATCATGTAGACTTGAGCAGCAACATGTAGCCCCCAAGGGCCAACTCATTTAGAATGTGATGAGTTGGGTCTTCAATAAGTTGAGCAAAAAATGACTTTGCATTAGCCCCCAAGTGCCATGGTGCATGCTGGCGGTGACATGGGACTTACATATTTGATATAATCCCAATCTGAATAATATAGCCCCCAAGTGTCGGGTCGTAAGCCTGCAGCTTCTTGGGACTATTCCTTCCATTGTAGAATAAATCATATCCATTGATAAAAATAATAGCCGTCGCGCTAAAGCGACTTTGAAAACCTCAATCATAACACTGGTTATTGAAAATCACAATAGAAATCCAGCCATGTTGCCTATTCGAGATTTGAATAATATAGTCCGGTATGAAAACCTCAATCATTCAATATCATCATGAAAATACAACAAGTTTTGGCTATTAAAGATTTGAATACCTCATCGGTTGACAAGTAAATCCGTAGTTTAAATACCTGGCGGCTCTTGGCTGATGACGACTTAATGCGCATTCATTGTAAGCCGAAATTTTTGTAACCCGGTGGCCTATAGCCCTTGAGAAAATCGATAATTGATAACCCTTTTGAGACACCAATTCTAGTGATGAGGTTGGACTGAAGCATTTATATAAGTCATAATTCTGCAAATCCTGCACATAGTTTAAACAACATATGCCATGGCGACTTAACATCAAGGGCCAGGGCGGGTAACCACCCAAATGCAGTCTTACCCTGCACACAAGTAGATCACAAGAACCCTTGGTGGTTTACCGCTGGGCGGGACATAATACCTCACATATAACCACTATGATATTGAATTTGTACTGTCGGTTTATATGACCTGTGTAGTAAGGGTGATAACCCAATCTTTAGAAACCAATGCTTCCACATAGATGATGATTGTCATAAGCTGGCGACTTATAGTGAAAAGTCAAGCCGGGTTAAGCATAAAACACTTATATACATTTGAGATATAATCCAAAAGAGGTCTCAAGTCAAACCCAAAATTGTTCGCAAAAAATATTTAAAAAACTTAAGGCTTCTGATTCGTATACGATCAGAAAACCGTTCCAAAGGGGTTGAGCTAAGATTCGAATACGATCATATAGCCCCCAAGTGCCTTTGGCGTTGCTGATCAAGAGGGTACCAACAGCTATGTTCTCTTTGGTTCGAATACGACCTATGTTTGAACATGAAGCCCCCAAATGACCTTGAGAGTTGTTTAAAGATGCTGATTCGAATACGATCCATGTCGGACCCAAAAGAGGTTAAGCTATGATTCGGATACGATCAAGAAGCCCCCTAGTGAGTTTGGAAGTGTGCCGATCAAAAGGGTTTCGACAGCTATGTTCTCTTTGGTTCGAATACGACCTATGTTTGAACAGGAAGCCCCCAAGTGACCATATATTAGCATTGCATCGATCAAGAGGGTACCGACAGCTATGCTCGATGAGCAGGAAGCCCCCAAGTGACCATAATAAGATAAGCTGTAAGGCAGGATACCTATGTTTGAACCGTACATCATGGCAGCAAGTTCTTTTTGGCAACCTTTAATTTTTCTTAGAACTCGAACTTGCGAGAGATTAATTCTTTTTGAACCGGAACTTTAAACCAGATTTGAAAGCTTCAAAACTTTATGGGAGACAGATTGTCCTTGAACCGGATGTTTGAACTGGATTTGAGAGCTTAAAAGCTTTGTAAGATACAAATTTACCTTGAGCCGGATGTTTGAACCGGATTTGAGAGATTCAAAGCTTTGCAGGAGAGAGATGTCTCTTGAACCGGATTTTAAACCAGACCTCTTCTTTATTTTGGGCCGGAAATTTTCTACCGGCCTTTAGACTGTCAATATTTACTGAGCCATGTCATCATAACCCTCGAGTCTCAAGGCAACTTGAGGAGTTGGCTGGAGATTCTTCATAATTAACCGTGATATAGACCGTTCTGAATCCTGCATGGGACAACTTGCAGACCAGAGTAATTGCTCTTTTAAAGAAAGCAATATATAATATATAAAAATATGTTGGATGGATTTCACCTGATACGTCAAGCCAGTAATTATCCACCGCGGAGTTGATGATCACCTTGGTGAAGCTTAAATCAATCACAGCCGGGTCAGCCACAGGAGCAGGTAAATGAGCCAGCCGCGGCATTGTAAGGCGGTGCGGACGAGCAAGTTGTCCTCCGTGTTGTAAACTGGCGCGGAAGCGAGAGACAGCCACGGTGTTGTAAGCCGGCGCAGTCACAAGAGACGGCCACGACGTTGTAAGCCGGCGCAGTCACGAGAGACGGCCAGGGCGTTGTAAGCGGGAGTCTGTTGAATAACGACGACCACCTGTGCCAAATAATGTTTGGCGTGTCTCCATCTCCGCGATATAATACCACTTTGTGATAGATAATTTTCCTTCATATAAAATACAACAAGGCAAAGTAGCTTTGCTCGGATGAATTAATATGTGCTTCAAAATAAGGTAAATAGCAACTGGTTTTTGTCGGAGGTCGATCCAGTTGTGATAACAAGGCGACCATAAAAATCAGCCGGTAGGTACAGTTAGCCGCGACATTGCGAACGGTGCAGACGGAAAAATCAATCACAAGCGCAGTAAGCCGTGCGGACGGCGAGTCAATCGCGGGCACGGTCCCGGTTAGTTGATGTATACCGGGTCACAAGGACGGCGACTTGCACGCGTTCGTTCACCGGGTAGTCTGGCATGGACGAAACGCCGGTACAAGAACATTGCCAGTGCGCTCCATACCCGCAGTATAACACCTCATCTGATGTGAACAATTGTCCTGCATAAAAAGTATCGCAAGCCGGAGTATTTGTTCTTTGACAAAAACAAGAGGTGCTAATAAAATATACTTTTAGATGGATATCACCTCATTTTATTCGGACAACCGAGGATCCATAAGTAGCACCCATACATAACTTTTTGAACCGGCTCACACTCCAACCAGGCCCTTTTCCTTTCTTTCTGTCCCTGCATAAGAAGATGGCCGAAGCAGACCGCAAGGGCGGCTCGATCGTGAAAACCGAGCTCGTGTCAGATCTGACTCTGGGTCATGTGCTGTTTTTCCCTCTCTTTTTTTATAACAGAACATATGTACTATCAGTAGTACTTAATACTGTAGTCGTAGTAGCCACGGCTCAGCGCAGGGGCGCAAGACCAGTTGTGGTGCAACAGAACCAATGGCGGCAGCGCAAACCGGCCTGTTGCGGAGGAGTGCGACTCGTAGCGGAAAGGCATCATCTTCGTACGAGCGCAGTTGCGGCAGCTTGAGGCGGCTGCAGCGGCTCAACAAGGTCCGTCATATGCGAGCAAAGATCCACACTTTGGCCATGAGTTAATTGACCTGTGTACACAATAGTATACCGTGAAAATAGCTTTGGACGATACTTAATTATACCAAGTAAAAATTTAGAAAAATAGCACCTAATTGTTTTTTATTTGAAGTCAATAAAACCCCCTTTTCTTTTTATCTCTGCTCCGGGTGCAAATGCCTTGTCGTGCATATTATATGCATACTTGCGCCATTCTTCAACTGGTACTTGTAACTCTCACACAAGAAATATGAGGCCGCTGAGACCGGAGAGAAAACAACCCGCCATGGAAGAGGGCGCGGGCGGATCCAGCGAGCCATGGTGGTGGAAGCAGCCAGGTGATGCCGCGGCGATTGGAGCGACTTGTGGCCTCAGCAGTGGGGGCTAGAAGGCGGTTCTCCGGCGGTGGTGCTAATGAAGCAGGTGTGCGCGCGAGCTAGCGGGCAGTGCTGAGACACGCGCCGGCCCGGTGGTGATGGGGAGGCCAGCAGGGGGAGCGAAACGCGCCAAGCCGGTTGAAATGACACGGACGCGATGAAGCGCGACGCAGTGCAGGGCGCGCGAGGCGGAGCCTAGCCTGGAGCAATGGCGATGCGGAGCCGGCCGCGGCGGAATACAGGCGAGGCCACGGGCCATAGCACAGGCGGCAATACAGGCGGGTCGCAGCGAGCGGCGGTTTAGCCCCGCTACTGCTGAGGCGGGCGGAGATGGAGGTCTCAAAGGCGGCCGGCGGCGGCCGGCGAGGCCAGCAGGTGGCTCAACCCAGCAACGGGGCGACTCAGACGCGGCGATGGCGAATGACGGACTGATTCAATGGATCGGGCGGCTTTAACATGCCACAGCAAGCGGCTTCGGAAGAAGAAGCGTGAGGGCGACCCGACGGCCGAACGCGACAGCGAGGTCTGTCTTGCAGATGACAAGGTGAGTCCAGGGCGGCTCAGCGTGGCTCGGAGGTGCTCCGATAGTGGGCGGAGAAAAGAAACCGGCAGCGACTCGGAACAGAAACCGAGGCGGAGACTTGAGGTTTTTTGGTCTAAAGCGGGCAGCAGGGCGAGGCCGTGAAGGTCGAATCCCATCACCCTAGCACAATGATGGATTGTCTGACCACATGAGAGCTTCAGTATTTTTTGGTAGTATATCCCGTATGAATTTAAAAAGGCAATTTTGATCTTGGTCGCCTCCCCATGCAGCGGCTTTTGGTAAGTAGAAAATTTGGAGTTGTAGAACAACCTGATCATCACGTGGCAAAGTACTAATTGAAGAAGTTTGATTGCCACTGTTGTCTCGTACGAACAGAGGCGTCTCCAGGCTTCTCATGAGGACACCGCAGCAGGACCGGTCCCTGTGCGTGTACCTAGCTTGGCCTGCTGGAGAAAAATAAAGGACAACGGCGACTTGACCATAGTGCAGGATTGCTTCAAGTCGGCCTTGGTATATCCGTCCCGCAATCTGAGAAAGAAAATCTGCAGCAAAAAGCTTCATCTCGGTCTCGGCGATTACAACGGCGCGTGAGGCAGTCGCACGACCTGTAACCCTTAAACAATCTCAATCTCATATCCGCCACCGCAGAACACTTTGTCACTCTTGATTGATGAATTGATATGAATTTTTCCATGCCGGCTTTTCTTGAGCCAGAAAATTGCAAACTTCTCGAACCCTAAAAAAGATCCCTTCAAGAACTCAACACCACCGTGCGCAGGCCCCATATGGTGGGCGCCAACTATCGTGGAATTAACACATCGGATGTCCTTAGTGTGAGGACTTAGTCACGAGGCCAACGCATCTATGCGGTAGCTAGAGAGGGGTTGGGCGGAATCGAGAGACGCAACACAAGACAAGGATTTAGACAGCTTCGGGCCCCCGGGAAACATCATCCGGTAATAACCCTACATGCTGTTTGTGGCTAGGTCTCATTATGATCATGAAGGAGTCACCGGTAAGCCGACTCTTGTGTCTAGCCCTAGATATTGTTTCATCTTGCTTGTCCCTCTTTGGGGAGCCCTGCCCCTCTTTATATAGGTTGAAGGGGCGGGTTACATGTAGAGTCCTATTAGGATTAGAACTAACTTATTCTCTATTACAAGTCAGATACAAGTACGGGTCTTGCTTCCTCATAAAGGAAATATTTCTCATGCCTTCTGTCTTAAGCCGGCCCCCGTAATATGAGCCGGCCTACTGGGCCTTGGGCCTAGTCTTCTATGTGACCCGCCGTCGGGGTCATCCGTGAGTCGTCTGACCTGTGAGCTGCCAGTCCTCCGGCAGGTCATCGGTGAAGCGCCAAGTCCGGCCGGGTCATACTTCCGGCCGGGTCATACCGCGGGGTATATCCCCGGCAGGTTCCGGCTCAGGCTCTAGAGCTGATGTCTGACCCCGGTATGCGTAAATAGCCTCCGGCAAGACGAGGTACATGCCTGCAGATAAGTCGAACAAAGAGGGTGCATGCAGGATAATAGTCTCACTATGAGTTTTATGAAATCTCAAATTATACTTAAGCATCTTCTCATCATTTTTAACAATAAACTCATGTGCTACCGTACTCCTATAATCTAGAAAATTAGGGGGCAGCAGCTTTTCCTCTTTTTCATAATGCCTAATATGTATCCTGAAGTGTTTAGCAAGGCGTGAAGCATAGATACCTCCAAAGATGGGGCCGTTTTTACGGCTTAGGCTTAACCGTTTAGCAACAATAGCGCCCAGACTAACAGTGTTATCACA
The DNA here is from genome assembly GCF_002162155.2 of Triticum dicoccoides. Lineage (NCBI taxonomy): Eukaryota > Viridiplantae > Streptophyta > Magnoliopsida > Poales > Poaceae > Triticum > Triticum dicoccoides. The sequence goes on along the minus strand of NC_041387.1, from coordinate 156,432,220 downwards.
AAATAAAGCATGGAACAAAATAACAATATCAGGGACACTAAGGTTTCCACAGTTCCCTCGACCAATTAAGCATCTACTAGCAAATATTGCAAAGTAACGTAAAACAGGAAAGTGTATGCTAATAATTCTTGCATCGGAAACCTTCCTCGTTTCCCCTACAATAATCATATCAATAAATCCATCCACATCTTTACGATATGGTTCCTCTATGCTGCCCTCGAAGGGTACCTTGCAAAGCGCACAAAATTCACATAGTGACATCTCCCTAACCTCATCATATAAATGAAACTCCACTGAAGGTGGTGATTTCTTAGAGTGAAAGGAAATTTTTTGCACGAAAGTATTGGTGAGTAAGAAATACTGTTCGAGCTGGTCGTGGAGGAAGTTGGTGAGGTCCACATCATTAGCCAAACAATAAAAATCATCATAAATCCTAGTTGCTCTCAAGAATTCATCACAAGGCCATTCACATGGCCGAACCTCCGCGATCCGGGGGCTATTATACTTGGGCTTTTTATTCTCCTTGGCTTGTTTATCCTTCGAGCTTTGGCTCAAAGAGCCCCTCAAAAATCTCTTCATCATTTTCTGAGAATTTCTGAAATTTTTAGTAACTCAAAATAAAAGTGAACCAAACTCAACAAAATTGATAGCAACTACTCCTACAAGTGCCTAGAGACCATATCATGCATTAGAACTACTTGGGGCCATATAAATTTGACATGCAAGCTCAAGAACAGGCTCACCTAAGCAGCAAAATTTTGCGATGAATAAAGCACTAGAGCAAAAACTAATTGGACCATTGGAGGAGCCACATACGAAAGAACAATCCCCCAAAGCAGTTTTGTGAATGGAGCTTTGAGCAACGAGATCGAAAATGGCAGCAAAATGAGCTAGAACTCGTGCTTGAGTTGGATGGTGATTTTTTGGGGAGGAAGAAGAAGAGGATGTGTGCAGGAATAAGTGGAGGGGAGCCACCATGGGATCACGAGGCAGGGGGGCGCCAACCTGGGGGGTGGGCGCTCCCTGGACCCTCGTGGCTAGGTGCTTCCTCCCCCTGCTGTGTTCTGAGTGCTAGATATTCTCAAATATTCCAGAAAAAATCATATTAAATTTTCAGGGCATTTGAAGAACTTTTAGTTTCAGGGTATTTTTTTATTGCATGGATAAATCAAAAAATAGACAGAAAATACTATTTTTACTTTATTTAATCTAAATAACAGAAAGCAAAAGGAGTGTACAGAATGTTGTGCTTTGTAACTTCATCCATCTCATGCTCATCAAAAGGAATCCACTAACAAGGTTGATCAAGTCTTGTTAACAAACTCAATCCGAATCGCATGAAACCGGAGAAATTTTGAATAACACTAGGTTACCTCAATGGGGATAAGAACATCCCCAATAATAAGAATATCATATTTCTTCTTGACAGTAGGAAGAGGAAATTCAAAACCTCCAATAATAATCGATGGATTTTTTCCAATAGAATTGATACTGTGAACTTGAGGTTGTTTCCTTGGAAATTGTACCGTATGCTCATTACCATTAACATGAAAAGTGAAATTTGCCTTTGTTGCAATCAATAACAGTCCCTGCAGTATTAAAAAAGGGTCTACCAAGGATAATCGACATACTATCATCCTCGGGAATATCAAGAATAACAAAGTCAGTTAAGATAGTAATGTTTGCAACCACAACAGGCACATCCTCACAAATACCGACATGTATAACGGTTGATTTATCGGCCATTTGCAAAGATATTTCAGTAGGTGTCAACTTATTCAATTTAAGTCTACGATATAAAGAGAGAGAGGCACAACACTAACACCGGCTCCAAGATCACATAAGGTAGTTTTAATATAGTTTCTTTTAATGGAGCATGGTATAGTTGGTACTCCTGGATCTCCAAGTTTTCTTAGGTATTCCACCCTTAAAAGTATAATTAGCAAGCATGGTGCAAATTTCAACTTTCGGTATCTTTATTTTATTTGTAATAATATCTTTCATGTACTTAGCATAAGGATTTACTTTGAGCATATCAGTCAAACGCATATGCAAAAAGATAGGTCTAATTATTTCAGCAAAGCGCTCAAAATCCTCATCATCCTTTTTCTTGGATGGCTTAGGAGGAAAAGGCATGGGTTTCTGAACCCATGGTTCTCTTTCTTTACCGTGCTTCCTAGCAATGAAGTCTCTCTTATCATAATGTTGATTCTTTGATTGTGGGTTATCAAGATCAACAACAGGTTCAACCTCTACATCCTTATTATTACTAGGTTGAGCATCAACATGAACATCATCATTAACATTATCACTAGGTTCATGTTCATCACTAGATTTTGTTTCAGCATCAGAAATAGAAATATCATTTGGATTCTCAGGTGTGTCTACAACAGGTTCACTAGAAGCATGCAAAGTCCTATCATTTTCCTTCTTCTTCCTCTTAGAAGGACTAGGTGCATCAACATTATTTCTCTGAGAATGTTGCTCTCTCTTAGGGTGGCCCTCATGATACAAAGGTTCCTGAGTCATTTTACCCGTTCTAGTTGCTACTCTAACTGCAAAGTCAGGTTTATTATTCAATTCATTGAGCAAATCATTTTGAGCCTTAAGCACTTGTGCTACTTGAGTGGTAACCATAGAAGCATGTTTACTAATGAGTTTAATTTCACCTTTAACTCTTGACATATAATCACTCAAGTGTCCAATCATATAAGCATTACTTTTCAATTGTCTACCAACGTAAGCATTGAAGTTTTCTTGTTTAGCCATAAAGTCATCAAACTCATCCAAGCATTGGTAGCAAACTTAGTAGACGAGATTTCAACTTTATCATATCTATAGAGAGAATTTACCTTTACTACCTGTGTCGGGTTATAAAGACCATGTATTTCTTCAATAGGAGGTATATTAAGACCATGTATTTCTTCAACAGGAGGTAAATTCTTAACATCTTCAACTTTAATACCTTTTTCTTTCATAGATTTCTTTGCCTCTTGCATATATCTTCTGGACTGAGGAATAGAACACCTCTTCTCATAGGAGTTGGCTCAGGAAGTGTCCAATTGTTTTCATTAGTCAACATATTATTCAATAACAACTCAGCTTGATCAACAGTTCTTTCCCTGAAAACACAACCAGCACAACTATCGAGGTGGTCTATCGAAGCATCGGTTAGTCCATTATAAAAGATATCAAGTATTTCATTTTTCTTAAGAGGATGGTCAGGCAAAGCATTAAGTAATCAGAGAATCCTCCCCCAATCTTGTGGGAGACTCTCTTCTTCAATTTGTACAAAATTATATATTTCCCTTAAAGCATCCTGTTTCTTATGAGCAGGGAAATATTTAGCAGAGAAGTAATAAAACATATCCTGGGGATTATGCACACAACTAGGATCAAGAGAATTAAACTAAGTTTTAGCATCACCCTTTATTGAGAATGGAAATATCTTAAGTATATAGTAGTAATGAGTTTTCTCATCATTAGTGAATAGGGTGGCTATATCATTTAAATTAGTAAGATGTGGCACAACAGTTTCAGATTCATAGCCATAAAAAGGATTAGATTCAACAAAATTAATTATCTCAGGATCGACAGAGAAATCATAATCCTTATCAGTAACACAGATAGGTGAAGTAGCAAAAGCAGGGTCATATTTCATTCTAGCATTCAAAGACTTTTGTTTCAGTTTAGCTAGTAACTTCTTTAGATCAGATCTATCATTGCAAGCAAGAAAATCTCTAGCAGTTTCTTCATCCATAACATAACCCTCAGGAACAACAGGCAATTCATATTTAGGGGGAGAACCTTCATCATCACTATCATCAATATTATCAGTTTCAATAGTTTCATTCTCTCTAGCCCTAGCAAGTTGTTCATCAAGAAATTCACCTAATGGCATAGTAGTATCAAGCATAGAAGTAGTTTCATCATAAGCATCATGCATAGCAAAAGTGGCATCATCAACAACATGTGACATATCGGAATTCATAGCAGAAGCAGGTTTAGGTGTCGCAAGTTTACTCATAATAGAAGGAGAATCAAGTGCAGAGCTAGATGGCAGTTCCTTACCTCCCCTCGTAGTTGAGGGATAAATCTTAGTTCTTTCATCTTTCAAGTTCCACATAGTGATCAGCAGATATAATCCCAAGTGACTCAAAGAATAGAGCTATGCTCCCCGGCAACGGCGCCAGAAAATAGTCTTGATAACCCACAAGTATAGGGGATCACAACAATTATCGAGGGTAGAGTATTCAACCCAAATTTACTGATTCGACACAAGGGGAGCCAAAGAATATTCTAAAGTATTAGCAGTTGAGTTGTCAATTCAACCACACCTGGATAACTTACTATCTGCAGCAAAGTATTTAGTAGCAAAGTAGTATGGAAGTAATGGTAACAGTAGCAAAAGTAACAGTAGCAGCGGTAAAGTAACTAAGCAAAGAGCAATATGTGAAAAGCTCGTAGGCATTGGATCGGTGATGGATAATTATGTCGGATGTGATTCCTCATGTAATAGTTATAACATAGGGTGACATGGAACTAGCTCCAGTTCATCAATGTAATGTAGACATGTATTCCGAATATAGTCATACGTGCTTATGGAAAAGAACTTGCATGACATCTTTTGTCCTGCCCTCCCATGGCAGCGGGGTCCTATTGAAATCTAAGGAAGGCCTCCTTTTAATAGAGAACCGGACCAAAGCATTAACACTTAGTGAATACATAAACTCCTCAAACTACGGTCATCACCGAGAGTGGTCCCGATTATTGTCACTTCGGGGTTGTCGGATCATAACACATAATAGGTGACTATAGGCTTGCAAGTTAGGATCAAGAAATCACATATATTCAGATCTGAAATCATGGCACTCGGGCCCTAGTTACAAGCATTATGCATAGCAAAGCCATATCAACATCAATCTCAGAACATAGTGGATACTAGGGATCAAACCCTAACAAAACTAACTTAATTACATGGTAAATCTCATCCAACCCATCATCGTCCAGCAAGCCTACGATGGAATTACTCACGCACGGCGGTGAGCATCATGAAATTGGTGATGGAGGAAGGTTGATGATGACGACAACAATGAATTCCCCTCTCCCGAGCCCTGAACGGACTCCAGATCAGCCCTCCTGAGAGAGTTTAGGGCTTGGCGGCAGCTCCGTATCGTAAAACGTGATGAATCTTTCTCTCTAATTTTTCCCCGAACGTGAATATATGGAGTTGGAGTTGAGGTCGGTGGAGCTTCAGGGGGCCCATGAGGCAGGGGACGCGGCCTTGGGGGGAGGGCGCCCCCACCCTCGTGGACAGGGTGTGGGCCGCCTGGTGCTGATTCTTTCGCCAGTATTTTTTATTAAATCCAAAAAGTTGCTCCGTGGATTTTTAGGTCATTTCGAGAACTTTTATTTCTGCACAAAATATAACACCATGGCAGTTCTGCTGAAAACAGTGTCAGTCCCGGCTAGTTCCATTGCAATCATGCAAGTTAGAGTCCAAAACAAGGGCAAAAGTGTTTGGAAAAGTAGATACGACGGAGACGTATCAGATCGCTGCTGAACTATTCCCAACCCGTACTAGGGACTGAGTGCAGGGTATTCTACGTCCCACCCACCACCCACTTCATTGCCACTGTCGAGGATTTAACCGACATGCTCGATTACACATTCGAAGACATCGACGGCATGGACGACGATGCCGGAGAGGAGCAAGGCCAAAAGCCGCCGTTCACCGGACACTGGACGACCACTTCTTCGCATGACATATACATGGTGGACACACCCAAAGAGAATGACGCCAACTACGAGAATATTCTAGAAAATGAACCAGCTGAAGCACCCATGACGCATCGACGTCAGTGGCGCTAATCAAAATCACGTCACAAAAAATACCATAATACAGGCACCGGAGACAACAATACTCTGGATAACGCCAAAGACCAAGAAGCCCCTGTTGAGCCAACACTCGAGCAAGAGGATTGGGAAGTGGGGCAAGTCAACCCCGAGGACCCCATCGGGGACGAGGGCTCAGAGGATAGTAACTACCTACTGACCTCTAGAGAGGATGAGAGCCTGGGAGAAGAATACTTCATCATACTAGAGGACCCCCTCGAACAAGAGCGCTTCAAGCGCCGGCTAATAGCCACGGCCAGAAGCCTGAAAAGGAAACGACAACAACTTCAAGCCGATTAGGATTTACTAAAAGTTACCCAAAACGCAGGTTGCTCTCCCAATTCGATGAAGAGGTCCTAGAGCATATACCGACAGCGTGTAACGCGGATGATGGACCTGACCGGCCACCTCGTGGACGGAACAGAGCGGCAACCCAAGCCGAACATCAACCTGCGCCACCTCGCCCTAGAGGCAGAGAAACAACGGCCACAGGACGTGAGCACGACCTGCGATAGGACCTGGACAATAGAGCCGGTCATGCAAGATCAATTTATGGGTCACGAGGGCGTTCACAAGAAGACGAACATCAAGCCTGACGCGACACACACAACCTCACACGGGTCGAAAACCGCATACGGACTCCATCCAAACTGCGCCGTGACGTTGCCCGATATAGAGGAGCCGCACACCCTCTATGCTTCACCGATGAAGTAATGGAGCACCAGTTCCCAGAAGGGTTTAAACCCGTAACCATTGAATCATACGATGGCACCACAAATCCCACAATATGGATTGAGGACTTTCTTCTCCATATCCACATGTCCCGCAGTGATGACCTACATGCCATCAAGTACCTCCCCCTAAATCTTAAGGGACCAGCACGGCATTGGCTAAACAACCTCCCAGAAAACTCTATCGGAAGCTGGGAATACTTGGAGGATGCCTTTGGAGACAACTTCCGAGGTACCTATGTTCTACCCCCGGATGCCGATGACCTTAGTCACATAATCCAGCAACCCGATGAGTCAGCCGGAAGCTCTGGATCAGGTTCTTAATTAAAAAGAACCAATTTGTGGATTGTCCGGACGCCGAAGCCCTCCTGGCCTTCAAACAGAGCGTCCGGGACGAAGTGGCTTGCCCGACACCTCGGCCAAAAGAAACCGAGGTCCATGGCATCCCTTACCGCACTTATGACCTGCTTTTGCACGGGAGAAGATAGTTGGCTCGCTCGTAGAAGCAATAGCACCAGTGACCCAGGCACCTCTGAAGTCAGAGACGACAATGGAAAACCACGATGCGACAAGAATAAGCGTCAAAGCATTACAGAAGACACGGCGGTAAACGCCGGATTTAGTGGCTCAAAATCTGGACAACGGAAGAAGCCATTCAAAGGAAACAAAGATGGTCCATCTAGTTCGGACAAAATACTTGATCGGCCTTGCCAGATTCATGGCACCCTCGATAAACCTACCAATCACACCAAGAGAAACAATTGGGTGTTTAAAAAGGCCAGCAAGCTCAACGCCGAACACAAGGGGAAAAGGTCGCCCAGCGAGGACGAAGATGAAGAGCCTCGCCCACCGAACACAGGAGGGCAGAAGCAATTTCCCCCCGAGGTCAAAACGGTGAATATGATCTATATCAAACACATCCCCAAGCGGGAGCGCAAGCGTGCACTAAGGGACGTCTACGCCGTAGAGCCGGTCGCCCCAAAATTCAACCCATGGTCGGCTTGCCCGATCACATTCAATCGAAAGGACCACCCGACCAGTATCCGTCATGGAGAATCAGCACCTTTGGTCCTTGATCCAATCATCGACGGATTCCATCTCACACAAGTCCTCATGGCCGGTGGTAGTAGCCTTAACATGCTCTATCAGGACACTGCTTGCAAAATGGGGTATCGATCCGTCAAGAATCAAGCCCACGAAAACTACCTTTAAAGGAGTAATACCTGGCGTAGAGGCCCACTGCTCGGGCTCCATAATGTTGGAAGTTGCCTTCGGCTCACCCGATAACATTCGCGGTGAAGACTTGATCTTTGATATAGTACCCTTCCAAAGTGGCTATCACGCACTACTCGGACGGACCGCCTTTGCCCGATTCAATGCGGTGCTGCACTATGCCTACTTAAAGCTCAAAATGCCCGGTCCACATGGTGTTATAACAGTCAATGGAAACATGGAACGCTCCCTCCTCACAGAGGAGCACACCCAGTTCTTGCAGCCGAGGTACAGAGCGGCCACTTTAAGCCACACACCTCGTCGGTCACCAAACTGTCGGACCCTTTTAAAAGAGTCCGGACTGCTCCGCTAGCTAGTGGTTCGGCACATCCAGAGCTAGACTAGCAGTTCCGCCTTCACTGATTGTCGGGCACACCACCAGAATTCGCACCGCGCATGCATCATTATGCACTCAAAATACCTTGGGCATCGGCGGAGGCACAATATGGGAAGGTCTATAGTGCGGCTCGACCCTATATGATCTTCCACCATTTTCTTACCACCGGTGTGTTCGAGCCCATGTATCCTACGGATTTACAAGGACTCACTCTGAGCCTGATTCCGTACGGCAAATAAATGACCTTTTCCTTCAAGAAACACCTATCTATAGGACAAAAGCATCGCAGACGTGCGGCAGGACATCCAAAGGACTCTTCAGACAAAACCTTATTTACAAGGACCTGTACTGAGCTTTTCTCTTTGTTATTAGACCCTGGCATGTAAAATGATTTCGCTACTTATGGTGCCTCCCTGTACAATCACGCCTCGACGTGTTAATCATATTCTACTAGCAACAATTTCTTTTCGGTATCTAATTTATTTATAAAACTGTAGTCCGTCTCTCTAGTTGTCGCACATACCTGGACACCCATTGCTAGGGGATCTATATGCCCACTCACGAGCCACTAAACAAAAGCCCAAACAGCTTTGTAGGACACTTCAGCGTCCCGATCTTTGCATTATATGCATCGACTCCAAATCATGTCTTTGGTCAATAGTTGGGTTGCCTGGCTCCTGTGTTTGCTGCCTTACATTCCGTTTGTTCGGCTACGGTAGTAAAGGGAGAACTACTGCGGTTGTGTTTCTGGTTCATCCGGTTAAGCACCTCAGTAGAGAAAGCCAAAAACTGACTGTCATGATGCAGCGAGAGCTGGTCAGCCATCCGGTGACTTACTAAATTTTAACAATTTTTCCGTTTTAAATGAAGGACTGTTTTTTCAGTCTCACACGTTACACATCCGCATTCGGATATTCAAATACGTACCAGGGGCTATTTTATAGCCCCACCGTCAAACTCATATGGCTATGTGAGAGCGGTAAAGTCGTATAGTCTGATTGCCTAGTTCGACGCACTAACACCTCCGTCACGGACCAAGACATTGAGTCAAGAGTTTTAATGTGCCTTTCCGAACACCTTCGTAGTATCTACATGGGGTTCGAAGCCGACGATTGGAAAACTCTCGGGCATTAAAAATACGGCCGCACAGGAGGAAACAATTTTAGATAATGGTGCAAATATATTACAAAGCCTTAAAAATCCATAATATACATGATCGGGTCGTTCGGATACATTCATTCGAATATGACATCCTTTGAACATTGACCCTCTATCAAACAAGCACCCTCCAGTACATCGTTTAAATAACGTTCCAGTGTGTGGTGGTCTTTTCCTTTGGGAGGACTGTCAGTGTCAAAACCTGCGGATCTCAAGTAGGGGTCCTGATCTGTGCGTCAAGGCTAATGGTAACAAGAAGTAAGGGACACAGATGTTTACCCTGGTTTGGGCCCTCTCGATGGAGGTAAAACCCTACTTCCTGCTTGATTAATATTGATGATATGGGTAGTACAAGAGTAGATCTACCACGAGATCATAGAGGCTAAACCCTAGGAGCTAGCCTATGATGGTATGAATGTAATTGTGATCGGCCTTCTAAGGACCAACCTTCCCGGTTTATATAGACACCGGAGAGGGCTAGGGTTTACATGGAGTCGGTTACAAGGAAGGAAATATAACATCCGGATCGCCAAGCTTGCCTTCCACGCCAAGGAAAGTCCCATCCGGACACGGGCCGAAGTCTTGAGTCTTGTATCTTCACGCTTCAATAGTCCGGACGTTGTACACAATCCGGCTGTCCGGATACCACCTAATCCAGGACTCCCTCAGTAGCCCCTGAACCAGGCTTCAATGATGATGAGTCCGACGCATAGTATTGTCTTCGACATTGCAAGGCAGGTTCCTCCTCCGAATACTAAGATAGCTGGCTCACTCGTAGAAGCAATAGCACCAGTGACCCAGGCACCTCTGAAGTCAGAGACGACAATGGCAAACCACGATGCGACAAGAATAAGCGTCAAAGCATTACAGAAGACACAGCGGTAAACGCCGGATTTAGTGGCTCAAAATCTAGACAACGGAAGAAGCCATTCAAAGGAAACAAAGATGGTCCATCTAGTTCAGACAAAATACTTGATCGGCCTTGCTAGATTCATGGCACCCTCGATAAACCTACCAATGACACCAAGAGAAACAATTGGGTGTTTAAAAAGGCCAGCAAGCTCAACGCCGAACACAAGGGGAAAAGGTCGCCCAACGAGGACGAAGATGAAGAGCCTCGCCCACCGAACACAGGGGGGGAGAAGTAATTTCCCCCCAAGGTCAAAACGGTGAATATGATCTATATCAAACACATCCCCAAGCGAGAGCGCAAGCGTGCACTAAGGGACGTCTACGCCGTAGAGCCGGTCGCCCCGAAATTCAACCCATGGTCGGCTTGCCCGATCACATTCAATCGAAAGGACCACCCGACCAGTATCCGTCATGGAGAATCAGCACCTTTGGTCCTTGATCCAATCATCGACGGATTCCATCTCACACAAGTCCTCATGGCCGGTGGTAGTAGCCTTAACCTGCTCTATCAGGACACTGCTTGCAAAATGGGGTATCGATCCGTCAAGAATCAAGCCCACGAAAACTACCTTTAAAGGAGTAATACCTGGCGTAGAGGCCCACTGCTCGGGCTCCATAATGTTGGAAGTTGCCTTCGGCTCACCCGATAACATTCGCGGTGAAGACTTGATCTTTGATATAGTACCCTTCCGAAGTGGCTATCACGCACTACTCGGACGGACCGCCTTTGCCCGATTCAATGCGGTGCTGCACTATGCCTACTTAAAGCTCAAAATGCCCGGTCCACATGGTGTTATAACAGTCAATGGAAACATGGAACACTCCCTCCTCACAGAGGAGCACACCCAGTTCTTGCAGCCGAGGTACAGAGCGGCCACTTTAAGCCACACACCTCGTCGGTCACCAAACTGCCGGACCCTTTTAAAAGAGTCCGGACTGCTCCGCTAGCTAGTGGTTCGGCACATCTAGAGCTAGACTAGCAGTTCCGCCTTCACTGATTGTCGGGCACACCACCGGAATTCGCACCGCGCATGCATCATTATGCACTCAAAATACCTTGGGCATTGGCGGAGGCACAATATGGGAAGGTCTATAGTGCGGCTCGACCCTATATGATCTTCCACCATTTTCTTACCACTGGTGTGTTCAAGCCCATGTATCCTAGGGATTTACAAGGACTCACTCTGAGCCTGTTTCCGTACGGCAAATAAAGGACCGTTTCCTTCAAGAAACACCTATCTACAGGACAAAAGCATCGCAGACGTGCGGCAGGACATCCAAAGGACTCTTCAGACAAAACCTTATTTACAAGGACCTGTACTGATCTTTTCTCTTTGTTATTAGACCCTGGCATGTAAAATGATTTCACTACTTATGGTGCCTCCCTGTACAATCACGCCTCGACGTGTTAATCATATTCTAGTAGCAACAATTTCTTTTCGGTATCTAATTTATTTATAAAACTGTAGTCCATCTCTCCAGTTGTCGCACATACCTGGACACCCATTGCTAGGGGATCTATATGCCCACTCACGAGCCACTAAACAAAAGCCAAAATAGCTTTGTAGGACACTTCGGTGTCCTGATCTTTGCATTATATGCATCGGCTCCAAATCATGTCTTTGGTCAATAGTTGGGTTGCCTGGCTCCTGTGTTTGCTGCCTTACATTCCGTTTGTTCGGCTACGGTAGTAAAGGGAGAACTACTGCGGTTGTGTTTCTGGTTCATCCGGTTAAGCACCTCAGTAGAGAAAGCCAAAAACTGACTGTCATGATGCAGCGAGAGCTGGTCAGCCATCCGGTGACTTACTAAATTTTAACAATTTTTCCGTTTTAAATGAAGGACTGTTTTTTCAGTCTCACACGTGACACATCCGCATTCGGATAGTCAAATACGTACCAGGGGCTATTTTATAGCCCCACCGTCAAACTCATATGGCTATGTGAGAGTGGTAAAGTCGTATAGTCCGATTGCATAGTTCGACGCACTAACACCTCCGTCACGGACCAAGACGTTGAGTCAAGAGTTTTAATGTGCCTTTCTGAACACCTCCATAGTATCTACATGGGGTTCGAAGCCGACGATTGGAAAACTCTCGGGCATTAAAAATACGGCCGCATAGGAGGAAACAATTTTAGATAATAGTGCAAATATATTACAAAGCCTTAAAAATCCATAATATACATGATCGGGTCGTTCGGATACATTCATTCGAATATGACATCCTTTGAACATTGACCCTCTATCAAACGAGCACCCTCCAGTACGTCGTTTAAATAACGTTCCAGTGTGTGGTGGTCTTTTCCTTTGGGAGGACTGTCGGTGTCAAAACTTGCGGATCTCGGGTAGGGGGTCCCGATCTGTGCGTCAAGGCTAATGGTAACAAGAAGTAAGGGACACAGATGTTTACCCAGGTTTGGGCCCTCTCGATGGAGGTAAAACCCTACTTCCTGCTTGATTAATATTGATGATATGGGTAGTACAAGAGTAGATCTACCATGAGATCGTAGAGGCTAAACCCTAGGAGCTAGCCTATGATGGTATGAATGTAATTGTGATCGGCCTTCTAAGGACCAACCTTCCCGGTTTATATAGACACCGGAGAGGGCTAGGGTTTACATGGAGTCGGTTACAAGGAAGGAAATATAACATCCGGATCGTCAAGCTTGCCTTCCACGCCAAGGAAAGTCCCATCCGGACACGGGCCGAAGTCTTGAGTCTTGTATCTTCACGCTTCAATAGTCCGGACGTTGTACACAATCTGGCTGTCCGGATACCCCCTAATCCAGGACTCCGTCAGTAGCCCCTGAACCAGGCTTCAATGATGATGAGTCCGGCGCACAGTATTGTCTTCGACATTGCAAGGCGGGTTCCTCCTCGGAATACTCCAAAGTGGTTTATCGAACACGTAGACTATGTCCGGAACCGCAGGATGATCTTCGTATGGTATAGATCTGATTTGCTGGCAATCTTCATGCGTCGCGCCCTTGTATCGTGGCTCGGTCCAATGTGAACTGACGCTTCCCACCCCACAATGACTCGTGCTACGAGGCGGTTTTATTGGCACGTCCCGTCGAGGCAGAGATCGCGTCCCTTTTATTACGGGATTTTCCATCAATATGAGCGCACGTGACCCCAGGACGGCCGTTGGTATTTTCCTGTGTATTTTTAGATAAGCCTCAAACAGTCACACCGGGGACTCTTGATATTCACCCTCTTTATAAAGGGGTCGAGACCTACGCCTCTTTCTTCACCTTCATCGCGCCTTCTCTCACCTCGAGTTCTAACACCCAGAACCTAAGCTCCACCCCTCCGGAATCCGCCGGTATATCCGGATCTGATCCTCAAGGCCGGTGGGTCGCCTCCTCGATCGAGGAGAAGGACATTGCAAAGCTTAGGGAGGTCGGATACCTAACCGCAGATATCCAGCACAGGCTTCCCGCTCTAGGGCAAGTTATCACCACGCCGGAGCCCAACGAGTGTGTTGTTTTTGTCCCACACTTCCTCCATGGTTTGGGTTTCACCCTCCATCCCTTTGTGAGGGGGCTCATGTTCTATTATGGGCTGGATTTTCATGATCTGGATCTAGATGCTATCCTTCATATCTCGTCGTTCATTATCGTGTGCGAGGCTTTTCTCCATGTCATGCCACACTTCAGCTTATGGCTCAAGACCTTCAATGTGAAGCCGAAGATGACCGAGGGGCGACACGTGGAGTGTGGAGGTGCCCTAATAAGCAGAAACACCAATGCCACATGGCCGGAGGGTTCTTTCCTAGAAGTATCTGACGTATGGCAGCAGAGGTGGTTTTATGCTACAGCCCCAAGGGGCACAAAGCGGGTAGACGCCCCTAAGTTCCGCTCGGGCCCCCCATTGCAGTTGGCGTCCTGGAAAGACATAGGACATAATTGGGGGCCCACAGGCGACATACCAATACTGCAGAACTGCATCCGGGAGCTTCTCGAGAGGGATATCAACCTTGTCAGCATAATGCAAGTGATGTTAATCCGGCGGATGTTGCCGTGCCAGTGCCGGCCTATTCGGATGTGGGAGTTCAATCCGGAGGGTCTGCGGACCGTGAAGCACTTCTTCGGCTTAAAGCTCGAGGAGATGTGCAAATTATTCTTCGAACGGAAGATAATGTGTCCGGATACCACCGAGGATGCGGGCCTAAGCTGCAATTGCCTAGATACTCAAGTAAGTAGCCTTGATACCGGACGCCCTGTTTTGTATTTGTCAAGATTGTTTATTTTGAACATCATCCGCGTCCAGGGATGGCTCAACAAGGAGGAGAGAATCAGGTGTCCGACGCCACTTCCCGAAGGCTCTCCCACCCCTACCATGGCCAAGATGCTCGACCGGGTACTCAGCAGAATGCCCTTGGGGAAAGACAAGGGGAAGGATGAGAGATCCGAACCCCACACACTACGCATCTGAACCGGGGATAGTCGGGGAGGAGAGGTCGAGGCCGCCTCCCCACGCGGGAAGAAGAGGGCCGCCTCCGAAGATTTGGAGGCAGAGATGCCCAAATTGGGGAAAAAGGGATCCCCAGGGGTCCATGCCCCGACAGGCACCCTCACCGCATCATGCCCTCCAACGGGCCAACCCTCCAACGAGTCGTAAGTCAATCATTAACTTAAAGGTACTGTATTTCTCCTGGATTAATGACCAGGACTCAACTTTTTGCAGTCCGGGTGGCAGCTCTTCTCAACAGGGATCCTCTTCGGGCGACCTTCCTCCAGAGATGATGGAGAGCGAGACCCCACCCGCCTCTCCGGTTCTTGACGTGGGCGACACCGAGGTGTCGTCACGGAGGAGCCCGGATCCGCCAAGGCCGGAAGCCAATGCATCAGCCGTCCTAAGTCCAGACGTACTGACGGGCTTACTGGAGCGAGGTGCTCTCTCGGAGGAGCACCGCTCATTAATGAGCGTAGTGCTCAAGAAGATTTCATCCGCTACAAGCGGTTTGAATGAAGCATTCACAAGCCTGCTCAGAGGCTTTGAGGTGTGTAATGGAAAACTCACTATTTCTTTGGTTGTAAGGCACACGCTAGGTGTGCTCCATATAGATAGCAGCCCCTGAGACTCTGGTTGCCCGCCCTAGGTGGCAAACGAGGGATCATAAACCAATGATAGTGCTGTAAACGTGTGCAGGTACCTGTGGGTCCGGCCGCCGGCCCGTCCGTTGAAGTTGTCAAACTATCGAGGGAAATTGGGTCGATTGATGCCGATATTACTCTGATGAATGAGCGGCTGGATACATCACAAGGTATGTGCCCTGTCTCCCATTGCATAGGACAATATTAAGTTGGCATGTATTAATATAATTTGTTCGGACTGCAGATGGTGTTGCTGCCGTGAAGCCCTGAGGGCGGAGCTTGCTCTAGCCAAGGAACAAGCTCGGGTGAGCAATGCGGCTGCCCTAAAGGAGGCCGAGGAATTGAGAGCCGAACATGCTGCTCATCACCGAAGCAAGGAAAAGATAGCCGAAATGGCTATCGAGTTAAAACATGCCGTTGACCAGTATGAGCTCCTGAAGAAGGAGCATGAAGATAAATCAGCTGACCTGAGCAAGGCGCTAAATGCCACCAAGGAAATACGGACCGAGCTCAGGGGCGTGCAGGAGGAGCTTCAATAGGCCGGTTAAATCACGGTTGGAGGCTCCTATTTGCTGCGGATGAAGTTCTTCAATCCGAAGTACGCTCCCCTTGATGGACGCTGGAGCACGCCGGACGCATACGCGGACCTGGCGAAGAGTACGGCTGATGCTTTGGAGTTCTTCAAAGATCAGGGTGAAAAGGAGGTGGAGAAGCTTTTTTGGTCGCAGTTCCATGCTCCCACTCGCCCGCTGCCGTTAAGTGATAAGATGGCTGCAGTGGCGGAGCTTCACAGGCTGTCCGGGCTTGCGATGCGGTCTGTAATAGAACATCTTTGGCCGAAGGAGCCGAAGTCGGACAACTACTTTGGTTTAGTGCAATTGTTCCTTGGGGCCGTGGCCCGGATCGATGCCATGAGGAGGTCAGCATGCATAGAGGGTGCACGAATGGCCCTTGCACACATTAAAGCGTATTAGACGGATATGGATGCCACTATGGTAGCGTCTCAGGATCCTGTAGGGCGTCAATATCCGGTCGGGCACTATTGGGCGCAGGTCACGGAGAGTGCCCGCCTGATAGAGGCGCAGTGCCCGAAGAATCTCCTCTTCGAGTGATGATTCAAATCATTGTAAAAACATTTTGATTAGAAGGTTATATTTATAATTTGTGTCTGAAAATATGATTGTGTCCCCTGTGCGGCCGTGTATATTTTATATATATATATATATATATATATATATATATATATATGTGTGTGTGTGTGTGTGTGTGTGTGTGTGTGTGGGTAATCCGAAAGATAGCAGTCGTTGGCTTCAGCCCCCACGCATACAATGCGGAAGTGTTCATGAAAAAATGTGCTTGATCACTCTTTATCCAACGTCTTGGTCCGGCAAGGAGGTGATTGCACGTCGAACTAGGCAACCGGGCTATATAGCTGTAACACTTTCGCTTAGCCATGGGATTCTAATATTGGGGCTACTATGTAGCCCCTGGTACCATCGCGTGCATCCGAACACGGGCGCGTATGTACCTGGCCGGGAAATGGACCTTCATTAATGCGGAGGAATCCTAGAGATTCCGGTGAGTCGTCGAGTGGTTGACCAGTCTCTCGCTGTATCATGACGGCGGTTTTCGGCTTTCTCTACTGAGGTGCTCGTCCGGAATAACCAGGGCACAATCGCAATAGTTCTCCTTTGGCCACCTTAGCCGATTGTAACGGAACATAAGGCGGCAAAACCAGGAGCCGGGAAATCACAACATTTGACCAAAGACATGATTCGGGGCTGATGCATATAAGGCCAAACTCGTGACGCCGAACACTCCCGAAGGTATTCGGACTTTCTAACAGATGATGGGCTCAAGAATGCCCATTCATTATAAACCATGTATGTCCAGGTGCGTGCATTAATCTGTCGTGGCGTAATTATCCTCTATGGTTATGGAACTCGTGGGATGATGAAACAACAAGAGGCAATAGAAAAGGTTTACACAGGGGCTTAATCTAAAAAGAAACCTATTGGACGGGGCCCTGCTACACGTCTGCGCCTTTGTCTCCGTTGTGCCGCATCCTGGAAGGGTATCGCGCGAACGTTGTCTGCGGAAAAAAGGGGATCTCATAGAAGAGTGCAACGTAGGTGTGCGATGGATAGTAGAGAATGTAAAATGCTGGCCTGCCAATAAGGTTGGGCCGAGAGTGTGGGGCTTTATTATTAGCCCCCGGTGTCCACTATAGGATTACATATACGATGCCCTGGTTTGATGTGGGCTGCCGGACTCATATAACCGTGTCTGTGGTCTTAACGACCTGGTATAATTTTGTTAGAGGCCGCTTATAGTCTGGCCGCTAGGGCCGTTTCATATTCCTCTGTGCGCAAAAAGCGCTCCGTTGTTCCGCTAACAATGATGACGCCGCGTGGACCGGGCATCTTGAGTGTAAGGTAGCCATAATGCGGCAATGCGTTGAAGCGGGCGAAGGCCGTTCTTCCAAGCAATGCTTGATAGCTGCTTTGGAAGGGTGCGATGATGAAGACTAATTCTTTGCTTCTGCAGTTACCTGGAGAGCCGAATGTTACCTCCAGTATGATGGAGCCCTTGCTGTAGGCTTCAACGCCTGGTATCACCCCTTCAAAGGTGGTGTGAATCTTGCTGATTCTGGAGGAGTCTATCCCCATCCCGAGGACAGTGTCCTCATATATTAAATTGAGACTGCTGCCATCATCCATGAGGACATGAGTGAGATGGTATCCGTCGATTATTGGGTCGAGCACCAAGGCATTTGATCCTTCGCGCTGAATGCTAGTTCGGCCGTCCAGGTGATCGAAGGTGATCAAAATAGGGATCCAGCAGTTAGGTGTGGTTACGATGGGCTCTATATTGCGTGCTTCTTTATGGGCGCGTTCGTGCCTTCCCAAGAATGTATGAGTCGCATGGATCATGTTCACTGTTTTAACCTCCGGCGGGAATGTTTTCTGTCCCCCAGTGTTCGGTTGGCGAGGTTCATCCTCATCTTCACTTGGTGTTTCCCTTCCCTTGTGTTCGGCTTTTAGTTTGCCGGCCTGCTTGAAGACCCTACACTCTCTGTGCGTGTGGTTCGTAGGTTTGTCGGGGGTGCCACGAATTTGGCATAGTCTGTCCAGAACTCTGTTCAGACCGGACGGTCCCTCTTTACTGCCTTTAGGTTGCTTATTTTTCTTGTTAGGTCGAGAGCCTCGGAATCCGGCATTAACCGTTGTGTTGTCCGGGCTCTCTTCCTTGTTTTGTCATTTGTTTTTATTACACCGTGGCTTCCCGTTGCCATCCCTTATTTCGGATGTGCTAGGGTCGCTGGTGCCTTTACGGGCGAGCCAACTATCTTCTCCCGCACAAAAGTGGGTCATAAGACTTGTTAGGGCTGCCACTGTCCTTGGCTTTTCTTGGCCGAGGTGTCTGGCGAGCCACTCGTCCCGGATTTTGTGCTTGAATGCCGCTAAGGCTTCGGCATCCGGACAGTCAACGATTTGATTCTTCTTAGTGAGGAATCTGTTCCAAAGCTTGCGGGCAGACTCTCCGGGTTGTTGGAGTATCTGACTTAAATCGTCAGCATCCGGAGGCCGGACATAAGTCCCTTGAAAATTGGCCCTGAAAGCGTCCTCTAGTTCTTCCCAACTCCCGATTGAATTTTCGGGGAGGCATTTCAACCAGTGCCGGGCCGGTCCCTTTAGTTTGAGGGGAAGGTATTTAATGGCATGGAGGTCATCTCCATGAGCCATGTGTATGTGGAGGATAAAGTCCTCGATCCAGACCCCTGGGTTTGTCGTTCCGTCGTATGCCTCTATGTTTATAGGTTTAAAGCCCTGTGGGAATTCATGGTCCAGTACTTCATCAGTAAAGCACAGGGGGTGAGCAGCCCCTCTGTATCTGGACGCGCTGTGGCATGCTGTCGGCTGTTGTTGTGTTCGGTATTTATTCCGAACTGGTGTTTGGTTGTCATAATTGTTTCCACGGCTATAGCCCCTTGCTGGGGTGTCTCCTTTAGATCCGTAGATGGACCTAGCTGCGCCAGCTTTCTTCTCCAGGTGCCCACGTAGATCGTGGGAGTCTTCGGCAGCAGATTTCTTGTGGTTATGAAGTGGTACTCCTGGTCTCCTGGTCGTGTTGTTCTTCGGTGGAATGGCCTCGTCCTCGAATTCTAGCAGTAGCTTGCGTTTTGGGTAGCTCTTTGTATGGCGATCGTCGCCATATCTTTCTTAAGTGTCTAGCACTTTGTTCCATTTGCGGTTGAGCGTTTCCTGTGCGGCTTTAAGCCGTTCCTTCTGCTTCTTCAGACTTCTTGCTGTGGCCATAAGCTTTCTATGGAGGTTCTCTCGTTCCACGCGTTCTTCCGGAATGATGAATGCGTCGTCGTCCGGACTATCTTCTTGTCCTGGGCCGGATTGGTCGACTCGTCCCTCTGGATCGTTTTCTTCGGGCGTATGACCCGGACTATGTTCGGCGTGACCTGGTTCGTCCTACTCCATCGCTGGTTTTGTTTGGTCATTATTGCCATCGGGGTTGACCGGAGTATCCATTCTTCTGGCGCTCTTGCTGATATTGTTACTGTTGCCGGATTTGGAACGGCGTCTACGTCGTCGCTTTGGTTTTTGCCCAGGGGTGTTCTCTTCCGGGTTGTCACCGTCGCCTTCCTTGGGTGTACCCACCATGTATATGTCGTGTGGCGAGGCGTGAATCCGGCACCCCATTGATTCTGAGTCTTCTCCTACATCGTCGTCCATACCGTCGATGCCTTCGAAGTCGAAGTCCAGCACGTCGGTTAAATCATCAACCGTGGCTATTAAGTGGGTGGTGGGTGGGCAACGAATGTCTTCGTCGCCTGCTTCGCATTCGAGTCGGGCAGAATTCGGCAAAAGATTCTCTGTCAAGGAGAGGGTTTTGAATAAGTTTAGTACGTCACCAAAGGGTGAGTGCTGAAAGATGTCCGCCACGGTGAACTCCATCACCGAAGCCCAACCGAGATCGGCGGGCTCAGGGGTGCGCGGACCGGAGCCTACAGCCGGACGCAAGTCCAGGGGCCCGGAGTCACAGGCTTTCTCAAAAGTGCGGCCTGTGTTCGGCTCCATCGCCGATGAGGGTACGACCTGTGGGGCGGGGTCCAGCCCTCTGTCCTTAGGCAACGTAACCTGCCCCAGATTTAAGTTCGAGGCTTCTGCTGGGATGTTATCCCAAGCAACATCTAACAGCAGGTCTAAGCCATGCTCATCGTGACTGTTCGGCGCTTCTGGCGCTGGCCCGAATCCGTCGAAGATCAAGTCTCCTCGGGTATCCGCCGTGTGGGTCAGGTTTCCGAACCCGATTTGAGGGCCAGGGGCATAGCTATCGATCTGCTGCAAGTGGCCAAGCGAATTGGCCCGCAGTGAGAAGCCGCCAAACACGAAGATCTGTCCGGGGAGGAAAGTCTCACCCGGGGCAGCATCGTTAATGATGATCGAAGGAGCCATCGAGCCTAACGGCGATGCCACAGAGGAACTCTCAATGAAAGCACCAATGTCGGTGTCAAAACCGGCGGATCTCGGGTAGGGGGTCCCGATCTGTGCGTCAAGGCTGATGGTAACAAGAAGTAAGGGACACAGATGTTTACCCAGGTTCGGGCCCTCTCGATGGAGGTAAAACCCTACTTCCTGCTTGATTAATATTGATGATATGGGTAGTACAAGAGTAGATCTACCACGAGATCGTAGAGGCTAAACCCTAGGAGCTAGCCTATGATGGTATGAATGTAATTGTGATCGGCCTTACCTCCCCTGTTTATATAGACACCGGAGAGGGCTAGGGTTTACATGGAGTCGGTTACAAGGAAGGAAATATAACATCCGGATCGCCAAGCTTGCCTTCCACGCCAAGGAAAGTCCCATCCGGACACGGGCCGAAGTCTTGAGTCTTGTATCTTCACGCTTCAATAGTCTGGACGTTGTACACAGTCCGGCTGTCCGGATACCCCCTAATCCAGGACTCCCTCAAGGACCCTCCACCGCGGGAACGGCGGCCTTCATCTTGGCCTAGTGCACTTTGACACGGGCGAAAGCCCACTGTGCACCTTCTATGCACACCAAACCTTTGATGGCCTCAATGCGGGGCCGGACATCAATGAGTCGCTGCACCAGGCCAAAATAAGAGCTCAGAATGGATTCAGCCGGCCATAGTCGACGTATAACCCCCTTCATGGCTGCTCCGGACATCTTGTGTAGCTCAGCCCATTGTGCCATCTGGTTGATTAGCATCGTTGAACGCTCCTGAGTCGCATATTGCGACCAGAACAGCTTCTCCGTCGTATGCCCTTCCGGGGCTCGGCAGAATTGCGCCACGTCAGCCGCGCTCTTCGGTAGATCCGCAAAGGAGTCTGGAGAACTCCATAGTCGATTAAGTAAGGCAAACCTCTGATCTCCAAACTTAGACTGTAAAAGAAAGGGCTTACCAGTCATTATCTGTCCGGCCTGTAGGAGCTCCTCGCGAGCTGCGCGAGATTTGGGCCTCGCCTCTTAGGCATCCTGAAGGGCCTTGGCGAGTTCGTCTGCCTTCGCTTTATTGTCCTCCTCGAGGATCTCACACTTGTGAGTCGCATCCTTGAGCTCTTGCTCAATCTTGGATACGCGCTCCTCGAGCTGCTTCCGTGTGGCCTGTTCCTCCTTCAAATCGGCAACCGCTTTCTCAGCGGCCGCATTGCTCACCCTTGCCTGCTCCTTTGCACGGGCAAGGTCACTTCAAAGGGTTTCGACCTCCACAGCACCATCTGCCATTATGCATATATAGCGCATGAGCCTCACTCTGGCATTTGCAAAACCAATTTGGTAGAATATGGAGCACTTGAAATAAACCTTGCACTTCGTCGAGCCGCTTGTTAATCTGAATGTTGTCCTCCTCGACCGGCTGCAGCTTCCACTTGAGTTAGGAAACTTCGGCAGCCTGAGAGGTCACCGCTAACAGTGAAGCGTGATGATTATCAAAAGGGCTAAAAATGTTATTTTCTACAGGTACCTATAGACCCTCTGTTCGCCCTCCTTCATTGGCCAAAGGGAGTCTCAGGGGCTAGTATCTATATATAGATAGATTTGTTATGAAAAGCGACTAAAAGACATTACATTGAATACCTCAAAGCTTGTTACTAGGCTTGTGAAGGCTTCATCCAGTCCGCTCTTAGCGGACTGCACTATTTCAACTACCATACCCTTAAAGTACGGTGCTCCTCCAAGACGGACGCACCTTGTAGTACATCCATCAGCTTGTTCGATGCCTCTGTATTGGTAGAGGTCGCCGTTCCCCCCTATTGTAGAGGGGGCTGCTGACCCAACTCCGGGACCGTATGGGTCTTCGGAACGGTATCCGACTGAGGGTCCGGTAACCCAGGACCCCCCTGGCCGGCCTCCATAGGGGTTGCGCCCCCCATGTTCTCGGCAACCTCCGGTGCTGCATTGACTGTCCCCTGCACTTCTCTGGAGTTCGGAGAAACCCTTTGGGATGACACCTCAGGATCGTCCTCCGTAGGAGGCGAGGAAGCCCGTGGAGGCATCTCGCTCTCCATCTTGTACGGCGAAAGATCTACCAATGAAGACGATCCTTGAGGAATGTCACGGGCCGAACTGTGGCATAAAAATTTGATATTATTCTCGTAATCTATAAAGATGATTAGATATGAACAAGGCATCTGAAGGTACTCACGACTCGGCGAGGGGCTTGGTGCGGGAGTGGTGCTTCGGAACGGCGTTGGTGCCCGAATCTGAGTTATCGGAAAGGGACACCCTTCCCCTCTTGGGCGCCCCATCCTCCGGATCTACGGAGGCCGCTCTCTTTTCACCCTTGGGAAGAGGGTTCTCTGCTTCCCCCTCCTCCTCCTCCTCTTCCTCCTTGTCATCCTCGTCTTCATCTTCCTCATCAGAGGAAGGAGCTTCGGTTCCTCCGGCCACGGCGGCCGAGCTCTCTTCGGGATGGAGGTCGCCTTGGGCCTCCTTGGCCTTCTTCTTCTTCTTCTTCTTCTTCTTCTTCTTCTTCTTCTTCTTCTTCTTCTTCTTCTTCTTCTTCTTCTTCTTCTTCTTCTTCTTCTTCTTCTTCTTGTCCTTCTTCACCGACGCCTGATAGGGCGCCGGGACCAGCATCTTCATTAACAGAGGATCGGTTCGGTTTTCAGGGAGTGGGGCCAGACACTTAATCTGCTCGGCCTTCTTTATCCAGTCCTGTTTAGGAGATGGAATTTTTAAGGGCCCCTCCTTAAGACTGACAAGTTAAGTAGTGTTCGACAACATGATACTTACCGGGGATGCCGGATTGTTGCAGTCGAGGCCGGTGTCATCGGACGTCGAAGCCCACGTCTTCTACTTCTTAAAAAGCAGCTTCTAGATCTTCTTGTGCGTCGTGCCATAGAAGTGATGCAGAGTCCTTGCCCCCTCTGGATTGAACTCCCACATCTTGAGAGGCCGTCGTTGGCAAGGGAGGGCTCAGCGGATGAGCATCACCCGGATCACATCAGCAAGGGTGATTTCCTTATCTATCATGCTCTTGACACGCTTTTGTAGCATCAATATGTCATTGGGGGACCCCCAGTCTAGGCCCTTGTTGGTCCAGGACGCAAGCCGTAGTGGAGGTCCGGATCTGAAGGTAGGAGTGGCGGCCCACTTCGTGCTGCGGGGTTCGGTGATATAAAACCACTCCTGCTGCCACACCTTGACAGTGTCTACAAATCTTCCTTTGGGCCAGGTAACCTTGTTGTGCTTGCTCACCATGGCGCCGCTGCATTCAGCGTGTTGTCCTTCGACCACCTTTGGGTTCACATTAAAAACCATGAGCCATAAGCCGAAGTGTGGAGGGACACGGAGGAATGCTTCGCACACGACGATAAACGCCGAGATGTGGAGGAAGGAGTTCGGGGCCAGATTGTGGAAATCCAGCCCGTAGTAGTACATAAGACCTCAGACAAAGGGGTGAAGGGCGAATCCGAGCCCTCAGAGGAAGTGGGGGATAAAAACCACCCTTTTGCCGGGCTCCGGGGTGGGGATGATCTGCCCTGGGGTCGGAAGTCTATGTTTTATCTCCACTGTCAGGTACCTCGCCTCCCGTAGATCTTGGATGTTCTTCTCTATTACGGAGGAGGCCATCCACTTGCCTTGAAAGCCAGATCCGGTCATTGCTAGAGAAGCTGGGGTGGAAGGAAATGTTTGGAACTTGGGCGCTGGAGCTCGGGGTATTGGAAGGCAGAGGAAGGAGAAGGCGTGGGGTGAACAGATGGGTCTTTCTGTCCTCTTATAGAGGCAGCGAATATCAAGCACCCCTCACAAGCCCTAAATCTCGCCTATTCCCAATGGGACGTGCGAACGACACTATTGGATTACCCAAAACCCCTATTAATGAGAATCCCGTAATAAGGGGACACGATCTATGATTCAACAAGACGTGTCACTAGCCATGTCTCGAAATACGAAACGAGGCTGTAAAACGGTTCAAAATAATTATAAAGGCCAGAACATAACATCTCGCCAAAAAAGTGGCCCGTGGACGTGAATTATTTTTGAAGTATTGTTAATTTTTACAACTTAGGGTTGTACGTGTTAAGCAAGGCCGGACCCAGTTCTTGTGTGCGGAAAACAATGTTGAAGTATTCAGAAAAGGGGAACCCGCCTCGCAATGCCGAAGACAGTCTGCGCGCTAGATATATCGTCATTGATGCCTGGTTCAGGGCTACTGAGGGAGTCCTGGACTAAGGGGTCCTCAGGCGTCCGGGCTATGTGATGTGGGCCGGACTGATGGGCCATGAAGATACAAGATAGAAGAACCTCCCCGTGTCCGGATGAGACTCTCCTTTGCGTGGATAGCAAGCTTGGCGTTAGGATCATGTATTTTCCTTCTTCTGTAACCAACTCTGTATAACCCTAGATCCTTCTGGTGTCTATATAAACTGGATGGTTTAGTCCGTAGGGCAAGAACACAATTATACAGGCTAGACATCTAGGGTTTAGCCATTACGATCTCGAGGTAGATCAACTCTTGTAACCCCTATATTCATCATAGTCAATCAAGAAGGAAGTAGGGTATTACCTCCATTAAGAGGGCCCGAACCTGGGTAAACACCGTGTCCCCTGCCTCCTTGTTGCCTTTGATCCTTAGACGCATAGTTTGTGACCCCCTACCCGAGATCTGCCGGTTTTGACACCGATAGTGGCCTCAAGAAAACAGCACAAACTGTATTTTAAAGTAGACAACCGCGTGGCGGTGTCGATGGTGGCCTCGAAGACGAGGTGCTCCTCCAAGATCAGGCGGTTAGCAACCATAGCAGCCATATCGACCTCGTGCGCGCGTGTGGCTGCGATTTGCTTCTCCGCTGCCAGATGCTACCGAGCTCCATGTTATACTACATGCAAAATGGCTATGGGAGGCGCTTAATTGGAGGAGGGGGATAGTGATTTCCGCAGAAGGTGTTGCGCCATCGGTTGGGGCATGTGGGATTGGAAAGGAGGAGGATGGTGTGGGTGGGGTGTGGATTACCTGATCATATCAACGAGGCCACGCAGGAAGAAGAAGGGTCGACGGCGAGGAGGCTACGCATCAAGAAGAAGGGTCGTCGGCGAGGTGGCGGCGCTACAAGAAGAAGGGTCGCTGACGAGGAGGCGATGCTGCAAGAAGAAGGGTAGCCGGCGAGGAGGCAATGCTGCAAGAAGAAGGGTCGCCGACGAGGAGACTGAGCTGCCAGTAAGCAGCAGTGAAGGTTTGAACCTGGAAAGCAAGGAGGAATAGTGAAAATGTGGCTTTTGGTGGGAGGGATGGGGTGGGGAGATAAATATTTTTGCGGTGGCAAAAAAATTTTGCTCGGTGCCGCGAGAAACTGGCGCGCAAGTGTGGTTCAAGCGGGGGCGATGGAATGTAGACGAGGATGCTTCCTACGTAAGCCAGACAAGATGGTGTGCCAAGATATTTTATATCGCATCCCACACGATTCTTTCTAGTAAACTATTTGTGGTATACCTGATTTTTTCATTATGATTTGAAAGACAAAATGGTGTTACGGAGGGAAAGGATGGTGTTTGAATTGACAGAACATTTATGTATAGTGAACATGCAACTACATGAGTGTCGTGTTTAAATTTGGAATTATTCCGGGTTTGTTTGGCATTTTTATGCATTAGTTGAGTTTCTCGGCATTTAATGTGCATAATTCATATTTGAACTACAAACACATTCTCCAGTGCACCAAAAGTTTGTTGAAAAATCATATGTGTGTCTTTGGGTGAATTTATAAGTCACATGGAAGAAATGGGAATAAAATTCAAACATCTGGGCGTCGTGGCTCGACCGGGAACATTGGGAAGCTTGGTTTTTAAATCCCTGGAAATTCAAAACTTGCCCGAAAATCATTAAACTTGGCATGGTGTCATTTCATTTCACCAACATGCTGTGGTAAAAAAATTGGCCGCATTTGGACAAGTTTATGGTAGAAGCTTCTTGCGAACCGGAGCTTCTCTCAAGAAGACGCGTGGTTCCCGAGGGGGGACGTGTCACCTTTGTGTTTGAAATGATATACGCTGCCTCCCCCTTGTTTTTTTACAGAGGCAAGATAGAACTATATGAGAGCCGTGTTAAAATTTGGAATTATTCCGGGTTTATTTGGACTTTCTTATGCATTAATTGAATTTCTGGTCATTTAATGTGCATAATTAAAATTTGAACTACAAGCACATGCTCCAATGCACCAAAGTTGGTTGAAAAATCACATGCGTGTCCTTGGGTAAATTTCTAGGTCCGATGCAAGAAATGGGAATGAAATACAAACATCCGGGCATCGTGGCTCGGCCGGAAAGATTGAGAAATTTGGTTTTTAACTCACGTAAATCCAAAACACGCCTGAAAATCATGAAACTTGGCATGGTGTCATGACACGGCACCAACATGCTGCGGTAATTTTTTTGGACGAACTGGGACAAGCTTTGGTACACGCTTCTTGCAAACCAGAGCTTCTCTCAAGAAGGCTGGTGGTTCCGAGAGGGAACGTGTCACCTCCGTGTGCGAAACGACATACGTACACTGCTTTCTTCTGCCGAATTTTTTTTACACATGAAAATTAGACCAAATAGAAGTATCATGCTAACTTTGGAATTATTCTGGGTTCATTTGGACTTTCTTATGGATTAATTGAATTTCTGGTCATTTAATGTGCATAATTGAAATTTGAACTACAAGCACATGCTCCAATGCACCAAAGTTGGTTGAAAAATCACATGTGTGTCCTTGGGTGAATTTCTAGGTCCGATGCAAGAAATGGGAACGAAAATCAAACATTTGGGTGTTGTGGCTCGGCCGGAAAGATTGATAAACTTGGTTTTTTAACTCACCTAAATCCAAAACACACCTAAAAATCATGAAACTTGGCATGGTGTCATGACATTGCACCAACATGCCGTGGAAATTATTTTTCGGTGAATTTGGACAAGCTTTGGTACAAGCTTCTTGCAAACCAGAGTTTCTCTCAAGAAGGCTCATGGTTCCAAGAGGGAACGTGTCACCTCCGTGTGCGAAACGACATATGTACACCGCCTTCTTCTGCCTAAATTTTTTTACAAAGTAAGATTAGACCAAATAGAAGTATCGTGCTAAATTTTGGAATTATTCTGGGTTCGTTTGGCCTTTTTTATACATCAATTGAATTTATGGGCATTTATTGTGCATAATTCACATTTGAACTACAAGCACATGCTCCAGTGCACCAAAGTTGGTTAAAAAATCACATGTGTGTCCCTAGGTGAATTTTTAGGTCCCATGCGAGAAATGGGCATGAAATTCAAACATCTGGGCGTCGTGGCTCGGCCGGAAAGATTGAGAAACTTGGTTTTTTAATTCATGTAAATCCAAAAACACACCTGAAAATCATGAAACTTGGCATGGTGTCATGACATGGCACCAACATGCTGTGGTAATTGTTTTGGCCGAATTGAGACAAGCTTTGGTATAAGCTCTTCTCACAAGAAGGATCGTTGTTCCGAGAGGGAGTATGTCACCTCCATGTGCGAAACGACATACGTACACTGCCTTCTCCCGCCTTACTTTTTTTACACAGACAGATTAGACCAAATAGAAGTATCGTGCTAAGTTTTGGAATCATTCTGGGTTCGTTTGGCCTTTTTACACATTAATTGAATTCCTGAGCATTTAATGTGCATAATTCAAATTTGAACTACAAGCACATGCTCCAGTGCACCCAAGTTGGTCGAAAAATCACATGTGTGTCCTTGGGTGAATTTCTAGGTCCCATGCAAGAAATGGGAATGGAATTCAAACATCTGGGCGTCATGGCTCGGCCGGAAAGATTGAGAAACTTGGTTTTTTAATTAATGTAAATCAAAAACACGCCTGAAAATCATGAAACTTGGCATGGTGTCATGACATGGCACCAACATGCTGCGGTAATTTTTTTGGCCGAATTGGGACAAGCTTTGGTATAAGCTTCTAGGAAATCGGAGCTTCTCTCAAGAAGGCACGTGGTTCCGAGAGGGAACATGTCACCTCCGTGTGTGAAACGACATACATACACTGCCTTCTCCCACCTTAATTTTTTTACACACGCAGATTAGACCGAATAGAAGTATCATGCTAAATTTTGGAATTATTCTGGGTTCGTTCGGCGTTTTTTATATATTAATTGAATTCCTGGGCATTTAATGTGCATAACTCAAATTTGAACTACAAGCACACGCTCCAGGGCACCCAAGTTGGTTGAAACATCACATGTGTGTCCTTGGGTGAATTTGTAGGTCCCATGCAAGAAATGGGAATGAAATTCAAACATCTGAGCGTCGTGGCTTGGCCGGAAAGATTGAGAAACTTGGTTTTTTTAAATCATGTAAATCCAAAACACGTCTGAAAATCATGAAACTTGGCATGGTGTCATGACATGGCACCAACATGCTGTGGTAATTTTTTTGGCCGAACTGGGACAAGCTTTGGTATAAGCTTCTTGCAAACCGGAGCTTCTATCAAGAAGGCGCGTGGTTCCGAGAGGGAACATGTCACCTCCATGTGCGAAATGACATACCTAGACTCCATTCTCCCCCCTTAATTTTTTTTACACAGGTAGATTATACCAAATAAAAGTATCATGCTAAATTTTGGAATTATTTTGGGCTTGTTTGTCCTTTTTTATACATTAATTGAATTTCTAGGCATTTAATGTGCATAATTCAAATTTGAACTACAAGCACATGCTCCAGTGCACTAAAGTTGGTTGAGAAATTACATGTGTTCCCTTGAGTGAATTTCTAGGTCCCATGCAAGAAATGTGAATGAAATTCAAACATTTGGGCGTCGTGGCTCGGCCGGAAAGAAACATGATTTTTTTTAATTCCTATAAATCGAATACACGCCTGAAAATCATGAAACTTGGCATGGTGTCATGACTTGGCACCAACATGCTGTCGTAATTTTTCTGTCCGATTTATGAAGGTGCACACATTAAGAATCAACAAATTCATTTTGGAACAAGTGTTGTCACGTTACAAATAGGAAACACAACTATTATTGACAGCAGGGGCGTTCTACTTACCAATTACGTGCCGCCACGCGTCCCCTTTTTTATTGGCTAGGAGGTGCCGTGCGGGGTAGCTATTTGAGTACGTGAGGCATGCGATCAGACCCCTGCGCATGCTCATCGGGAGGAGAGCCCTTTCACCTATATCCACCGCGCACCTCCCCCCAACGTCTCCATTAATGGCGCCCGAGCCCCCTATTTCACGGCGTGGCTATGTCTCACTGGGCTGAGATTTTAGAGAGAAAAAGGAAAAATCTGAAAAGAAAGTTTTGCACGGATCTTGATGTAAGATCCGATGGACCTATATAGCATCAACTGTGACTTATAGCAAGCATGATGAATATAAGGACAATGACAATGGATAATAATTTTCTTACATACTTAGGGACATAATTAAAAAAGCCACATGCGGCAACGCCCGAAATACACAAGGGCAAAAGAAGAAGGAAGACAAAGATCTAGCTTGCTGATCTCTACTTTCTGGATGTGTTGCTACAGGCCGCGAGAACTAGTCTCCGCAGCGAGCGGCGATGAGCTCTTTCCTGTCCTCAATATGTTGCTTGAGAGCATCCACGGATTTTTCCACCAACCTTTTGTGCTTCATGCGCAGGACGACATTCTCGTCCATAAGTTTCTCGACGATGACACTTGTCCTCTTCAACAAGATAGTGGTCTCCTCCTGCTGCTCCGCACTCCCGACGATCTTCGCCCTCAGCAGGTCGTGCTCGGCCTGGAGCTTGGCATTGCTCTCCCTTAGTTGCCGGATGATGCTGGTAGCCTGTTCAAACAAGGCTTTTATGTCGTCCTGCAACCTCGCCCAGCCAGAGAACTAATCCATCTAGCTATGGACGATCACATGAATGCGCCTGTAAGAGTCCTCGCCTACCCGTGATACATTTTCCCAGGCCGCTGCGGCGCGGGAGGACATCTCTGCTGCTTTCGCAGCGCGGCCGGACATTTTTGCTGCTTCCGGGGTGTGGCCGCACCAGTCTACTGCATCAATGACATGGCGGGACCTCCGTGCGGCAGGACCTCTGTGCTGCTACGGCTGCGCGATGGGAGATGTCGGCTGCTTTCGCGGTGAGGCGAGACATCTCTTGTGCTTTCGCTTCCATGCTCGCCTCTCCCTGGTGGCAATCACTCGACCCAAAACTCACGCTCGCCATGGCAGACGCAAGGGAACGATGATGAATGACTTGTTTGTTTTTGTGGATGAGGAGTTGAAGAGGAATGTGCAGTCATCTTGGAGTAGTAGTATTTATAACCGAGTACTAATATGCTCCTAAGTGGGAAACCGTTTAGGTTTTGATGGTGTGAACAGGTTTGCAATTTGGAATGTGACGGGACGCAGGCTCAAAATTTATTGACGGTTCTATGATTTCTAAATGCGACACTATTCTCGAACGGCGTAACATGGGCACGCTTTCTCGGCCAGGTACGTGGCATTTGCACCATAGGGTGCATCGTAATAGGCAATGTGAGCACACGTCTTGTTCCAAGAACCATGCGCACTCGTTATTACCATGGCGCATGCTTCTTTCAATTAGAATGTGTGTCCATCTAGCGCACACACATTGATCTGTCTAACTGTTTCTGCTTGTTGTGGCTAATCGCAAACAATTCATCCTTGTGAAGTGTACGCCATCAATCGCAGACACTTTGATCTGGCTGACCGTTTCTGTTCTGTTGCCTAATCGTAAACAGTTAATCCTTCTGAAGCGTATGCCCTCAATCGCACACACCTTTATCTAGATGCCCGTTTCTGTTGTTCCCTCTCATCACAAACAGTTAATCTGAGTGAACTATATGCCGTATATCACACACACATTCATCTGGCTGTCCTTTTCCGTTCTTCTTCCTCATTGCGAATAGTTCATTGAACTAAACCGTATGCCCTGCATCGCACACACAACCAAAATCTAAACCGTCTTTGATGCATCTGTCATCGCAAATGTTTTGCACCTTTTTTGTTGGTTTTTTTACACCATAGTTTGCGATTATTGCATCACACATAGTTTCGTCGAAGGGTGTCTAATCATAGTGTCGCGTTAGTAGCATACTGCAGTAGTGGTGGATTATATAGATTTCAACAAAGCTTGCCCAGCTGAACCTTTTTCTCTTTGATGTATTGATCAGATCATAGATGCCACAGTGGGTTGCAAGTGTTTATGTTTTCTGGAGGCTTATTCTAGTTATCATCAGATCAAGATGGCAGTCAAAGACCAAGAGAAGACAACTTTTATCACACCTTTCAGAGCTTTTTTCTATGTGTCGATGCCTTTTGGGCTCAAGAGTGCCCAGGCAACTTATCAGCGTTGTGTCTAGAACTGTTTTCATATTCAGATTGGACGTAATGTTCATGCTTATGTGGATGATATTGTTGTGAAGTCTAGGAAGAAGGAGACTCTGTACGTTGACCTAAAAGAGACCTTTAATAATCTCTGGGTCTACAAAATGATGCTTAACCTGGCCAAATGTGTCTTTGGTGTGCATGCAGGCAAGCTCTTGGGTTTTTTGGTCTTTGAAAGAGGTATTGAAGCTAACCCGGAGAAAATCAAAGCTATCACTTAAATGGCTAAGCCGGCATGTGTCGATGATGTCCAGCGTTTGGTGGGTCGTATTACAGCCTTAAGCCGGTTTATAAGCCGCCTGGGAGAGAAGGTTATTCCTCTATACCAGATAATGAAGAAAACATATTGTTTTGTTTGGAGTGATGCTGCTAATGAGGCATTTGAGGCACTTAAAAAATAGCTAGCTAAGCCGCCGGTTCTTGCACCTGCTATTGATAAAGAGCCATGACTGTTATATGTGGCTGCTGATAGTAAGCCTGTCAGAGTGCCAATTGTCGTGGAGTGCAAGGAAGCCGGAAAGGAGTACCCAGTTTAGCGGCCGGTTTACTATGTCAATGAGGTGTTAATTGAATCTAAGAAGAGATACCCACATTGGCAGAAGCTAGTTTACGGAGTATTCATGGCGAGTCGTAAGCTAAAGCAATACTTTCTGGGCCATCCCAGTACCATGGTCAGTTCTGCTCCTTTAGGAGATATTAACAAAATAGAGAGGCCACTAGCCGAGTTGCCAAATGGGCAATAGAGCTTGGACCTCATGGCTTAAGATATGTGCCAAGAACAGCTATCAAGTCTCAGGCACAAGTGGACTTCATCAATGACTAGACAAAGGTGTAGATGCCTGAAGAGAAGCCTGATCACACATATTGGACTATTCGTTTTGATGGGTCCAGGCAATTGGAAGGCTCGGGGGCCGGAGTTATTTTAAATTCCCCACGAGGTGACAAGTTTTGTTATGTCTTAAGGCTGATGTTTCCTTGTACTAACAATGCAGCTGCATATGATACTTTGCTTCATGGCCTCAGAGTGGCTAAAGAGATGAACATAAGCTGGGTTAGGTGTTTTGGCGACTCAGATTTGGTGGCTCAGCAAGTCTCAGGCACTTGGGATTCTAAAGACCCACTCATGGTGGCTTATCGCCGGGGTGGTTGATAATATCGCTGGTTATTTTAAAGGTTATCAGGTCGAGCATCTTGATCGAAGGAAGAATGAGGCAGCCGATGCTTTAAGCCGGCTTGGGTCTCAACGTAAACCGGTACCACCTAATGTTTTCCTAGACGTGTTGCATAATCCTTTAGTCAAATTGCCGTCAGAAGAGGATCTTGCTATTCCTGAACTGGAGGCACAGTTGGTGGCGTCTTTCCATGCAATCCCTGTTTGGACAGTTCCATATTTGGCTTATATGACCCAGGGTGAGTTGCCTGAGGATGAAACTCTGGCCAGTCAGATAACCCGGCGGTCTAAGTCCATGACCATAGTCAATGGCGAGTTACACCGATGCAGTGTCACAGGCGTGTTCCAGCATTGCGTTTCTCTTGAAGAAGGCCATGAGATTATAAGGGAAATCCATGAAGGTGATTGTGGTCATCACGCCGGTTCTAAATCTCTGGTAGCTAAAGCTTTTCGTCATGGATTCTATTGGTTGACGGCTCATGCTGATGCAGAGGTCCTTGTTAGTAAGTGTGATGGCTGTCAGAAATTTTCTCGATGAGCTCATGTGCCGGCTCAAGAATTACAGATGATTCCAATCACTTGTCTATTTGCAGTCTGTGTACTTGACATGGTTGGGCCTTTCAAAAGGTCTAAAGACAGGAAAACTCACATATTGGTGGTGGTTTACAAATTTACCAACTGGGTTGAGGCAGAGCCGGTCAGCAAGTGTGATGCGGCAACGATGATTCAATTCATCAAGAAAGTAATCTTCCGTTTCGGCTTTCCTCATAGTATCATAACTAACAATGGTACCAATCTATCCAAAGGTGCTATGCGAGAGTTCTGTCAAAAGGATTATATTCGTCTTGATGTTTCATCAGTAACTCACCCACAGTCCAATGGTCAAGCTGAGAGAGCCAATCAGGAAACCTTGAGAGGTATCAAGCCTCGGCTTATGGTTCCATTGCAGAGAACACCAGGTTGTTGGGTTGAGGAGTTACCCTTAGTAATTTGGAGCATCAATACTACTCCCAACAGGTCAGCAGGATATACGCCCTTCTTCATGATCTATGGGGCAGAGGCGGTTCTTCCAAGTGATATCCGTCATGATTTGTCCCGTGTGGCTGCTTATGTTGAAGCTGTTAATGAAAAAGCACGTCAGGATGCACTTGATGTGTTGGATGAGGAGCGTGACCTTGCGGTGGCTCGTTCGGTGATATACCAGCAAGATCTGAGATGCTATCATAGCTGCTAGGTTAAGACCCGGACCTTTAAAGAAGGTGACCTGGTACTCCGGTTAATCCAAGATCAAACAAATATGCATAAGTTACCCCCACCTTGGGAAGGACCTTTTGTGGTCAGCAAGAATCTGAACAACGGGTCATATTACCTTACTGATATACGAGAACATAACGAATCACGTCAGTCGGGGGAGGAGACCCGCCGGCTATGGAATATTGCCCATCTTCGGCCTTATTACACTTGAGCCACTATGTCTTGTGTTGTACATACTTCTTTCACTGTATATATTATAATCAATATAATAAAGCCAACATCCCTGATAATTCAGGGCCTCTGTTGTTTCATTTCTAAGCATTTGAGTCTTTATTATTTGTTCATAAGGTTACTCGGGGGCTTCCAACCCAATGGATTTAGCTTTCTTACCCTCTTGACCAGACATAAAATGCCGAATCCCGAGTTTTGACCTGCCTGTCTGCTTGATGCTTCTCCACCAGTTAAACCTGAATGACCCACCATACTCTTAACAGTCAGTCTTTTAAACAAGACCTTGAACTTGTTAAGGTTAACACGATGGTTTGTCATGTGAGGGCCGGCTTACAGTAAGCGAGGATGACTCTAAGGCTGTGCGGCCTATGAAAGCACTCGAATCTTAGCGGCTGTGCAGTCCATGAAATCACTTGAATTTTAAGCTTGTGTTGCATATGAAAGCACTTGAATTGTTTTTCTAAATTTATTTTTCTGGACATTTTGGATTTTGCACTCCTTGTAGAATTTTATGAACTTTGTACAATTTAGTCCAAGTAGCCATGATTATATGACTCATACTTGAGCATATTTGGGTCTGATAACCCGCCCTGATAAGCATACTCTAGTCGCCAAGACAATTTCCCCTGAGAAATCAAAGTCACGAGACATCATACCTACGGGTTAATATTCATTCTGTATTATCTCGACATCAACATGACATCAATCGCCAGGTATGTATGAACATTTGGGACATATTAACCCCCCTGGCTTTAGGTTTTAAAATTACTAGAGTATTCTGGTTTATATGGCCTAATAGTCTTTATGTCAAAAAAATTTAAAGATCATTATATCAGGGGTTTTCAAAGATATTTCTGTCCCGCCATAGCTTAAACCGCCAAGGCACATGCTATTTGCTTGTGTGCAGGGAGTATGATTTTTTTGATCTGACCCACATAATGGAAAATATTATAAGCATCAGATCAGTGGCTTAAGCATTCAAAAGATGAACATGCACGATAGCATGATAGATCATTGTTTTCAAATCTAGCCTATTACAAGCCCACCATGGACCTGAATCATTGGAGCAAAGTGTTTTTCAGCACAAAGTATTTATGCCTAGGGCAGAGAGGCGCCTGGTGTCAATGGCCTTCGTCATGGAGGGATGCCTCTGGGTTATCCTACTCCGGCTCTTCTTCTTCGCTAGAGTGGGGGTCAGGAGACGTCTAGTCAATGCCGGTTAAGGCTTCAAGCACAACTTCATCATTCATAATTGGGGACGGATCGACATCGGGAGCAAAAGAATGCTTACGTGTTGGAGGAGTGAGGTCCACGATCTCATAAGCCGGTGCTTTCACCTTTGCATTTTCCATAGTGTAAGCCGCCTGGTACCTAGATAAGTCGGTTTCCTCGTCCAATTTGCACGCCAAGGGAAGCATCTCCTTCACGCACTTAGCAAAATCTTCCTGGTCGGAAAGAGACTCAACCAGTGACCATCACTGCCGGGTCTAACTCTGCTTGCCATGCCTTGGCCCGGGTCAGAGCTGTAATTTCACCAGCATGGGTGAGTGATCGCTTTATTTCTTCTAGTTTTTTGGGCATGACAGACAGTTTATCTTGCACCTCCATGAGGAGGGTAGGCGGTTGTTTGCCATTGGAGATAGCCACAAGAGTACGTTGTGTGCCTGTGTATAATTGCTCCACCATAGTATAAACCGCATTCAGCTTCAGCAGCATGTCTTGGCCAAGATTGGAGCTCCTGGGGCTATTGAATACAACATACAGGTGAGCCGCCAGGCGAGTTACAACTCAAACAATTGAGAAAGGTTAAAATGTTAAGAATTACTTACCAAAGATAGCAGATGTCATTTGTGAGATATGGCGTGGTAAGCCGGTCAGCTCTGTAGTGGTCTCTTTCAAGGAAGCTTCAGCAGTTTTTGCCCTTTGCAATAAGGTGGTTTTTTCTTCCTCCCAGGCGGTTCTCTCCGTGGAAAATCCGGCTTTGATCTTTTCGTTCTCATCCAGGCTAAACAGAAACTTGGATTAAACTTTGCGTGTTTCAACTTCTTCGTGCTCAAGCGTGTCCTTCAGATCCACCAGTTGGGATTCAGTCAAATTTAAGGCATCCTGCAAGAAAGCAACACATGGTTTAAACATATTGATCAGGCCATAGTTTACATTCAAGTCCCAAGCACATTTTGCAAGCAAAGAACTTGGCACTTGGGGGCTAATGTATGAAGAAGTTCTATTCACATTGCATTGCAGGAGATCCGGCTCATCTTTATCAGATAAGCTGGCCTGTTATGGCTATGAGGCGAAAGTTATCCTTTAAAGATAATAAAAATGATTCGATTCATCTTAAGCAAGACAAGCCGGTTCATGAGGGCTATGAATCGAAATTTTCAATGACATATTGATTAAAGTCTTAACCATACTCAACAAATCGTTTCCTATGGCGAAGACTTGGGGGATGGATGACTATATAGACAGAGGAAGTAGATGTTCATACCTCATATTTCTGTTGCATTCTTTTTATTATGTCCGCTTCGAGATCACGACTAGTATGCAGACGGCTCAGATAGCCGGAATATAGCTCATTCGCATCCAAGTTGGAGTAGCTCGCAATGTCAAATTTGGTTTTGCTCTTCTCAATTAATTCCTCCTTGGCAGAATGCTTAGACAAAACCGTGGGATTCCCCGACTCTACATAGCCAGTTCCAGTAATCAAGATATCCTCAGTATGTTCCTCGGCAGGCTTGATGGGGCTTGGCGGCTTAACACTTGACAGATCAATGCTCATGGGATCCACGGGGGTGTCACGAGTTTCTGGTGGCGGGTCATCAGCAGTATCTTCAGGGTTTTGATATGAAGCTTTCTGATGCTGGGTCTGTTTCTCTGGCACATTGACCTTGGGATCTTCAGCCGGTTTTCTTATCTTCAACTACTTACCAGGTTTGGCTATACCACTGAAAATAGGACGTATGAGGATGTGAGTATACTAGTTTAAAATTGTTAAAGCAAAGAAGTCAAATGTTCTTACCTAGGGGCAATATTGAAAGGAGGCATCCGAGTCCCAGTTGAGTCGCCAGAAGATGAATGAGAAGTTCCCTGATAATTTGCGTCGGAAGGATTAAGTGGTTGACAAATAAGACCTGCCTTTGGAAAGAATGGGATTGAACTCTAAGGCACCACTTTTCGATGTTTGTGAGGGACTGGCGTGTCGGATAAGCCGGCAGAAAGGTCTCCACCTCCGTTGTTTCGGGTTGTGCGTCGGGCTTCATGTGTTGTTTCTTCAAAATAAAGTTTGGATCCAAGTAAGCTAAAGGGTTAGAAAACCTTAGTTTCTGGGTCACGTGTCAAACTTTCTGTCTTGTCAAAGGCTCTGAGTCATAGGAAATAATAGTTACCTCTTCAACATCTGCTTGGCTGGTCTCCGCATCATCCTGAGAGGATTCAGCGTCAATAGAGGCCTTGGTCTTTTCTCCAAGGAACCAAGAGAATCAATTTCTACCTTTGACTCATTATCCAAGGCAAATAGATCTGATGTGTCTGATTTCTTCTTGTTTTTCTTTGAGGCCTTGGTCTTTTCTCTGACCTTTTTGGCCGGTTTATCCTGAAGTTTTTTGCTCCAAAAAGAAGAGTCGACCTATAGAAAGTAAGTGATGATAAGGAGTGTGTAGTTTACGTGAATAATGAATAAAGGAAATGGGTTGATCACTTACATCTGGAGCCGGTTTAAGAGCGTAGAAGGGGTTAAACCCAGTCTTGCTGAAGCTTTCTAAATGTTCCCCAGGTAGTGTTTTAGTCATCTCACTGATCGCTTGTCATCCAGACGTAGTTGGCAGTGACGCTGAGGATCTTTGACATCACAAGTGTATTTACACATTAAGCCGGGTCGGCGGCTCAAAGGTATGACTCTCCAAGCGACCCAGCTGTCGGTGTCAAAACCGGTGGATCTCGGGTAGGGGGTCCCGAACTGTGCGTCTAAGGCTAATGGTAACAGGAGGTGGGGGACACAATGTTTACCCAGGTTCGGGCCCTCTCTATGGAGGTAATACCCTACTTCCTGCTTGGTTGATCTTGATGATATGAGTAATACAAGAGTTGAGCTACCACGAGATCGTAGAGGCTAACCCGAGAAGCTAGCCTATGATTATGATTGTTGTTGTCCTACGGGCTAAACCCTCCGGTTTATATAGACACCGGAGGGGGCTAGGGTTACACAGAGTCGGTTACAGAGAAGGAAATCTACATATCTGAATTGCCAAGCTTGCCTTCCACGCAAAGGAGAGTCCCACCCGGACACGGGACGAAGTCTTCAATCTTGTATCTTCATAGTCCAACAGTCCGGCATAAGTACATAGTCTGGCTGTCCGAGGACCCTGTAGTCTAGGACTCCCTCAATAGCCCCTGAACCAGGCTTCAATGACGATGAGTCCGGTGCACAGATTGTCTTCGGCATTGCAAGGCGGGTTCTTCTCCAAATCCCTGAGTACCTGTTGTAACAAGAAGTGTCCCGCTTCCCATTAATGTTGCACTCCTCGGCTTCTGTACCTTAATAATGGTAGTCTCCACGTGTCGAGCGAATGCAAGAAGTCGAGGCATCTTTACATTTGCCACCCTGACTGTGTAAGTAAATCGTCTATTAAAGAGTCGGGGATCCTCAGATCCAAATCACACCATCTTCCCCAAGCGAGGATTCATCAAAGCACGCCCGAAAAAACCATCCCATCATGGCCGGCCACCGCAGCTCCTCTTCTCGCTCCCATAGCGCTAAGCCAGGTGATTGGGTGAAGTGCACTGTATCCCACGACCAGTTGGTGGAGTTGCAAACCCAGGGGTTTCTCCCGCCTGCATATCTTGTCCTCGTCCGAGCCGGACTAACCACTTACGATGGAGGGGAGCAAGCAGAGAGTTTCCCCAACCCATCCAGGGGAGCATGTATGCCTTGTCCCTTACTTGCTGAGGGGCCTCGGGTTTCCAATCCATCCGTTTCTCCATGGGCTGCTGGAGTATTACGCCCTCCAGCTGCATAACTTCACTCCTGCCTCCATACTGCACATCGCAGGTTATGTCGCCCTTTGTGATCTATTTCTGGGCTGCGAAGCTCATTTCGAGCTATGGAAGAGGCTATTCTACCTCGTCCCTCGCAATAAGGAGGGATCAATATATCAAGTGGGCGGAGCCAAAATATGGCGCACCGCCGGGACCGGCTACCTGTCCGGCACTCCGAAGAAGACATCCGAAGACTGGCCTTCGGAGTGGTTTTATATAGAGGACGTCCCCCTTCCGGACCCTATCCGTGTGGCCTTCCTGAGTTTACCAATGCCCCACTGAAGAAACACCGCAGCTGGTGTCCCTGTAGGCCCCAGGAGGAAGATAGCAGAGAGGTCCTTTATCTAATTGGTAGGATAAAAACGCTGGCAAAATCTGGATTGACAATAATCGAGGTTATGTCAATATGCATAATGCGGGGAGTGCAGCCACTCCAGTGTCGGGGGCGTCCCATGTGGCACTTTAACGGAGAGGACGATGCCACCCGCTGCGGTCGGAAAGGTCCGGACTCCGCCACCGCCCTGGCGAAAATATTATCCGATTTGTATAAAGGAGAAGAAGAGGAGTTTATCCGCATTAAGCCATGGGATGGATTTTCCATGTACAACCCCCCTATCTAGGTGAGCTGTTATCTTTTACTCAACTCTATTCATTCCCGCATTCTTTCATCACATATATTTACCTTGCTACTTCATAGCAGGAACTGCGAAAAGCTGTGAGGGAGGTCCACAGCCTGTCTCCACAGCTAGAGGACCACAACTGGGCCCTCAACCCCGGACCTGAAGAAGATCCGGACATATTTGTGGAGCTCGTCGATAGGATGTTTTACAAGGCAAGCTGTGACGGTGCCTTGGTGGCCATCATAGCCGACTATCCTGGCCTACTCCCTGCATCATATGTAAGTAAAACCGATGTCCTAAGTTCCGAGAAGGATGCCTTCTTTATGCCTTACCGACCGAACACGTATTGCACTTTATAGGGAAGGCCATCGGGGCGCCATGCCGAACCCGCGGAGACTCACCAACAAGGGGCACCCAAGCCGGGTAGGCTTAAAAGGAAGGCGGTCATGACCGAGACGCCATCGCAGAGGTATGATCTAAAAACTGCTCCGTGATTATCGTCTCTAAAATATAATAATGTCCCTTGTCCCCTGGCAGAAAGAGTGCTCGCCGGACTGTGTCCGGAGATCCTGCCGGACATGCCTCCACCAGCCGGACTCCAGAACCGGCCTCAAGGATGGAGGCTAACGTGGGGACAATGCCGGACGGTCCTCCTATAGAGGATGCAGATAGAATATCCGCTACGAATTCTAAAGTGGAGAGTGCTATAAATCACCGGCGTCGACGGGCCGTACTCCACGACCCTAACTTCTCTGAGGAGGCGTTCAATGCCTTCAACTGGGGAGACGCATACATCCGAGCTGCTCAAGGTGGGCTTGCTAGAGCCACAAACCAGTATTTAAAGGATATACGGGTAAGAAAAATCTGATAATTATGTATATCAGTAGCCCCTGAGACTTGAAACAGTTGGCACAACTGATTTAAGGATCATTGTATGAATAGGTTCTTACAGAGAAGAACACCCATTTGTCTCAAGAGCTGGAGGAGTGCAAAGCCCATCTAAGGGCCGCAGTTGCCGGAATGGAGGAATCCAAGAAGACCTCATCTGGTAATACTTGTCTCGATCAAAATGAATGTAATTACGTGTACCAGTTAGTATTCGACATGCTTGCAAATCTAACAATAGATTCTGCAAACAATCCCGGAGTGGATCCGGAGATTGTACAAGAGGATGAGAAACGAGCTCAGCGACAACTAGAGGCTGGCGAGCGCGTGGTTACACAGGTTAGGTGAGAGAAAAATGATCTCCAGGATGCCAATACCCGGCTGGGCGTTGAATTGGAGGATGTTCGGGCTCAGCTTGCTGACTCCGTGAAGGAGAATAGGAGGCTTCGACGCGGCATTTTTAGTATGTGCTCAAACGAACCTTTATACAGTTCGGCAAAGAAACGGGCTAACAGAGTTATGTATGTAGGTATGCTGGCAGGTCATCCCAAAGAGGAGATGCCCATATCCGCAGGAGATCTTCTACAAGAGCTTTCACAACTGCACAAACAAGTCCGGCAGGTGATGCAGGGTATTGCCTAGGCCTTGTGGCCGTCCGCCTCCCTTCTAGGAAGCATGGGTGAGCTTGTAGAGATGCTCAAGGGAGCGCGGTGGCGCTTCCGATTATGGAAGATATCAGCCTGCCGACAAGGTGCGAGGGAAGCCTGGGCCATGGTAAAAACTCGGTACACCAAGGTTGATGCGAATCACATGGCCCTTGTCGGACCTATAGGGTCAAATGGGAAAGAGGTTCCCGTTAGTCTGGTATATGACCAGGTAGGATTATGCACAAAGTATTCCCAACAAGATTGTAGGCTAGACAGCCTGTTGGATGGTATAGAAGAAGAATTTAGCCAGTCTAAGTGAATGTGTACTTCAATTGACATATTTTGTCCCTCGCCGGATTGTAAATCATTTGTCATGGTGGACCATTTTGCTTCAACCTTCGGACCCGACAGTCCGGAGTGTATCCGAATACCTGCTCAGTTATGTAAACCGGGGTACGCGTGGAAACCAGGCATAGGGGTCATAAGTGCTTGAACAAACAAGTACCCAACTAGCTATGTTATATTACATGGATAGTGAGAAACATCTTCCAGGGAGAATAGTTCCGTTAAGGGTTACTTTCCCTGGGTACGTATGCATTATTGTGCATGTCCGAACTGCGAACAGAGAAGCAGGATATAAAACATCTGGGGGTTTATATTGTAATAGGTAAGAAACATCTTTTGTTCACCGACCGAATATTCCCTTAAGAACGCTAGCTTTCGGCTTCACCCAGTCGGAGGTGCACGTTTGGCGGACCCAGCAGTAACAATCGCAGAGGTGCTCCCCTTATGCCCTAGACGAACTAATGAGAACGTAGGGCATAAACATAGGAGCCAGGCAACCCATCTTGGCCAAAACTTAAGTCATATCGATGCATATAATGGCGAAGAAAAGTTACATATGGAAAAGTGACACATATGTAGTGGGCATGAAGCCCGGAAGATAATTATATTAAGCTTCTATATAAGAAGCCCCCAGGTATAGTGAGTGCGCATGGTGCGTCAAGATTGTGTAGTTGAGTCACACTTGAAGGTTTTTAAGGCCATAAAAAATAAAGGAAGAAAGAGGATATAATTTAAAAAGGGCGGAGGTAATGAGACAAACACAGAGTTCGGCGCTAGGCGTAGAATCTTCGGAGTCTGGCCGCGTTCCATGGGTTCGCCTCGAGTCGATTATCTGATGCATCATGCAGGTGGTACGCTCCTCCGATGAGCACTTTATCAATGATGAAGGGACCCTCCCACTTGGGCTTGAGCTTGTCCTTTTTCTTCTCCGGTAGGCGTCGAACGAGTTCGCCAACGTTATAAGTTTTGGCCCGTACTTCTCTGCTTTGATACCTTCGAGCCTATTGCTAATAGAATACGGAACGGGCTTTTGCGACGTCGTGCTCCTCCTCCAGGGCATCTAGACTGTCCTGCCGATCAAACTCGGCTTCTCTCTCTTCATACATGCGCACTCGTGGTGAGTCATGAATGATATCGCAGGGTAATACCGCCTCTGCTCCGTACACCATGAAGAATGGTGTGTATGCAGTAGTGCGATTCGGCGTGGTCTGCACTCCCCATAGTACGGAGTCGAGCTCCTCAACCCAGTGCGTATCTGATTCCTTCAAGGATCGCACTAGTCTGGGATTGATGCCGCTCATAATAAGACCATTTGCTTGTTCGACTTGACCGTTTGTTTGGGGGTGATAGACGGAGGCATAATCGAGCTTAATGCCCATGTTGTCGCACCAAGTTTTCACCTCGTCGGCTGTGAAGTTGGAGCCATTATCGGTGATGATGTGGGGGACATCATAACAGTGTAAAACCCCTGATATGAAGTCTATCACTGATCCGGATTCGGCCGTTTTAACTGGTTTGGCCTCTATCCATTTGGTGAATTTATCTACCATGACCAATAGGTATTTTTTCTTATGGCTTCCTCCTTTAAGGGTCCGACCATATCGAGCCCCCAGACCGCAAAGGGCCAAGTTATGGGGATTGTTTGGAGAGCGGTAGGTGGCATATGGCTTTGGTTTGCGAAAAGCTGGCAACCGACACAATGTTGGACGAGGTCCCGTGCGTCTGCTCGGGCTGTCGGCCAGTAGAAACCTGTACGGAAGGCCTTGCTTACAAGGGCCTGAGCTGCGGCATGGTGGCCGCCGAGTCCACCGTGAATTTCGGCCAAGAGCTGCCGCCCTTCCTCTTCGGAGATGCATCTTTGGAGTACTCAGGTAGCGCTTTTCGTATAAAGCTCTCCCTCGTGGACCTTGTAGGCTTTAGAGCGCCGCACGATGCAACATGCCTCATTTTGGTCCTCATGGAGTTCTTGCCTATTTAGGTAGGCTAAGAAGGGTTCTGTCCACGGGGCGATGACAGCCATGATCACGTGGGCTGAAGGTGTTATTTCGGTGGCGGAGCCTCTGATTATGTCAGTGTGTTCGGGATCTGGGGTTGTGGTCGGATCTATGCTAGTATTGCCGGTCTCCCCTTGCCACACCACGGATGGCTTGAACAACCTTTCCAAGAAGATATTAGGTGGGGCGGGGTCACGCTTAGCGCCGATGCAGGCGAGGATATCCGCCGCTTGATTCTTTTCTCGGACCATGTGATGAAATTCGAGCCCCTCGAACCGAGCTGACATCTTGAGGATGACATTGCAGTAAGCTGCCATTTTCGGGTCCTTGGCGTCAAAGTCTCCATTTATTTGAGATATTGCGAGGTCTGAATCCCCACACACCTCTAGGCTTGAATGCCCATGGAGACCGCCATCCGAAGACCATGCAACAGAGCCTCGTATTCGGGTGCATTGTTGGAGTCTGTGT
Source organism: Triticum dicoccoides (assembly GCF_002162155.2). Classification (NCBI taxonomy): domain Eukaryota; kingdom Viridiplantae; phylum Streptophyta; class Magnoliopsida; order Poales; family Poaceae; genus Triticum; species Triticum dicoccoides. Next base: position 156,387,287 of record NC_041387.1, on the reverse strand, counting down.
ATAGTATTTGGAGTACGTATTGGACTGTATCTCCGGTGGGGGATGTCAGGACAACGCCCACTCCTAGACCTGCCAGCATCTTAGAGCCGTCAAAGTGCATGATCCAATTGGAGTATGCGCCGTACTCTTTAGGGAGTTCGGCTTCTGTCCATTCGGCTACGAAGTCAGCCAGTACTTGTGACTTAATGGCTCGCCGTGGTTTGTATGTGATGTCGAACGGGAGGAGCTCGATGTCCCACTTAGCAATCCGACCCGTGGCATCGCGGTTATATACTATATCGTTGAGTGGTACTTCGGAGGCTACCATGATTGAACACTCTTGAATGTAGTGTCGTAGCTTCCGGGATGCCATGAAGACCGCGTATGCTATTTTTTTGATAATGTGGGTACCGTGATTTTCATGGTGTGAGGACAATGGATACGTAGTATACCGGCTTTTGAAGCGGGAACTTATGTCTGTCCTCCTCTCGTTCGACGACGAGCACTGCGCTTACAACTTGGTGCGTTGCAACTATATATAACAGCATGGTTTCGCCAATGTTTGGTGCGGCCAGGATTGGGTTGCTGGCCAAGACGGCCTTTATTTCTTCTAGTCCGGCCGTAGCCGCATCCATCCACTCGAAGTGTTCAGTGCGTCGAAGAAGGCGATAGAGAGGTAGTGCCTTTTCTCCCAATCGGGAGATGAAGCGGCTTAAGGCAGCCACACATCCAGTTAATTTCTGGATTTGCTTGAGGTCTGTTGGGGTAGCCAACTGTGACAAAGCTCGGATTTTAGCCGGATTTGTTTCAATTCCTCTATTGGAGACGATGAAACCCAGGAGCTTTCCGGCAGGAACGCCGAAAACACATTTTTTCGGATTGAGCTTGATGTCATATGTTCGGAGATTGTCGAACATAAGACTCAGGTTATCTATTAAAGGTTCGACGTGTCTAGTTTTGATGACCACGCCGTCTATGCATGCCTCAACTGTTTTGCCGATTTTGTTTTTCCAGACATGTCTGAATCATGGGTTGATAGGTTGCACCAGCATCTTTGAGCCTGAAAGGCATGGTGTTAAAACGAAGGGGCCGTATGGAGTGATGAATGTCATTGTGGCTTGATCGGACTCCGCCATCTTGATTTGATGGTATCCGGAGTATGCGTTGAGGAAGCACAATGAGTCGTGTCCTGCGGTAGCGTCGATGATTTGACCGATGCGGGGGAGAGGGAAGGGATCCTTGGGGCAAGCCTTATTGAGGTCCTTGAAATCGACACATAGGCGCCAGGATTTGTCCTTCTTTGGACCATCACCAGGTTTGCTAGCTAGTCCGAGTGTTTTATTTCTCTGATGATTCCGGCTTCGAGTAACTTGGCTAGCTCCTCCCCCATGGCTTGTCATTTAGGTTATGAAAAACACCGAAGAGTCTGCTTGACCGGCTTGTATCCCTTCAGTATGTTTAGACCATGCTCGGCCAGCCTGCGTGGGATACCTGGCATGTCCGAAGGGTGCTAGGCGAAGATGTCCCAATTCTCGCGCAAGAACACCCACAGTGCGGCGTCTATTGTGGGGTTCAGCTGTGCCCCAATGGATGCTGTTTTTGTAGAGTCCGTTGGGTGGACTTGGATCGTTTGTCGAGTATCATGTCTTCCCTGTCCACTATGGAGCGCAGCGTAGTTAGTTCTTCGGCCGTGAGGGCTTCGGATAATGCCTCAAGGGCCAAGGCAGCGGTTTTGTTTTTGGCGCGGAGTGCTACGTCCGGATCACTGGCTAGAGTGATGATTCCATTGGGCCCGGGCATCTTGAGCTTCATGTACCCGTAATGGGGTATAGCTTGGAAGCTCGTGAATGCATCCCGCGCTATAAAGGTGTGGTATCCGCTACTGAACGGGGCCACTTGGAATGTGATTTCTTGGGACCTGTAATTCTCCGGCGTGCCGAATACCACATCTAGTGTGATTTTTCCCGCACATCGTGCCTCCCAACTAGGGATAATTCCTCTAAAGGTCGTGCTGCTTTGTTCAATGCGGCTCTTGTCTATTTCCATTTTGTTGAGGGTTTCCTCGTAGATGAGGTTTAATCCGCTGCCACCGTCCATGAGCACTTTAGTAAGCCGGAAGCCGTCCACAATTGCACTAAGGACCAAAGCAGCTGGTGCTCGGACTATTCGGAATTGAGGTTCGTCACTGGCATTGAAGGTTATAGTCATGTCGTTCCATGGATTTATTGCTGCAATGTGGCAGACTTCGGCGAGGCTGCGGAGTGCTCTCTTGCGCCTGTTATTTGAGGCGAAAGTCTCGAAGATTGTCAATACTGTATTGTTGTTTTCTGCGGGATGATGCTCTACGGTATGGATGATGAGGAGATCCTCACCGCTCTTGGCCACCTGTCGAAGTATCCAACATGCTCTAAGGTTGTGTGTTGGTATGGTATCCGGTGTGGTGTGAATTTTGCATGGCCCATTGAGCCATCCCTCCAATACGGTTCCACGCCCTGTAGTGGGCTTTGGTTTCTTTGTAATTGGATCGGGTGACTTGCAAGAGTGCACCCTTTTAGTTCGGACAAGGGGTTTAGTGACAGCGGGAGGATCCCAGAATTTCGCTTGGGTTTTCCAGGCGCTTTCCATCGCACAATACTTCTGTACTATGGCTGCCAAGTTAGCGAAGTGTCCTATGTCACGGCGACTTATGGCATTGAGGATTTCCTTGTCCGTGCAATTTTTGCAAAAGAATGAGATTGCATCTTCCTCGCGATAGTCCTTGACCTTGCTCATTACAAGGAGGAATCTGGCCCAAAAGTGATGAACTGTCTCTTGGGATTGTTGTCTAATGTGGGAAATATCGCTTGTATCTGGGTGGGTGGGTGGATTTAAGTCTAAACCCCGACCCGATCTGAGACCTAGGGGCAGAGGAGCTTCCGAACTTGGCAGTTCGGGTTCCGGGACGTTGCCCAATTTTTCTGGCCCACTGTCTGATTCTAAGTTTGGAGTCTGGGTCACGTCCTCTCGCAGACAGGTATCCGACTTGTAGAGCTCGGGAATCCGGACATAGTTCATCCTCATAATAGAGGAAGAATCGCTAGATTGCTCCTCCAACACCGCTATCTGATGGGTGACTAGCGGAGAGTTGATCTCTCTTTGATCGGGTTTAAGCCCAATCCGACCATAGTCCGTAGTGATTCCCAAGGCGGTGATGCGATCCAAGAGCTCGTTCAAGGACGAGAGCTCCATTGGATCCATCTACTCGGTGTATTCCGAGCTGACGTGGAGGCTGTTTTTGATGACCCGAGAAGTCATCATCGGCGCGGTGGCCGAATGGGCGGTCATGACGAAGTCGCCTAGTCAGAGGGTTTGGCCTAAAGCCAGGGCTCCCCCAGAGGTGATGTTGTCGTTGATAACAAGGCGAGCCATAAACCCTTACCGTGACGACATAGTGGAACTCTCAATGAAAGCACCAATGTCGGTGTCAAAACCGGCGGATCTCGGGTAGGGGGTCCCGAACTGTGCGTCTAAGGCTAATGGTAACAGGAGGCGGGCGACACAATGTTTACCCAGGTTCGGGCCCTCTCTATGGAGGTAATACCCTACTTCCTGCTTGATTGATCTTGATGATATGAGTATTACAAGAGTTGATCTACCACGAGATCGTAGAGGCTAACCCTATAAGCTAGCCTATGATTATGATTGTTGTTGTCCTACAGGCTAAACCCTCCGGTTTATATAGACACTGGAGAGGGTTAGGGTTACCCAGAGTCGGTTACAGAGAAGGAAATCTACATATCTGAATTGCCAAGCTTGCCTTCCACGCAAAGGAGAGTCCCACCCGGACACGAGACGAAGTCTTCAATCTTGTATCTTCATAGTCCAACAGTCCGGCATAAGTACATAGTCCGGCTGTCTGAGGACCCCCTAATCCAGGACTCCCTCACCAGCGCCGGACCAAATCAACTCCGGTTAACCCATTAGCCAGCAAGGCTCTTACCTTTGAAAAGGTGGCCACATACTTAGCCCATTCGGCGGTGCTGATCCGGTCTGGAAGTGGATGTTTCGGGCCAAGCCGACAGTCGCGGAAACCCGGCAGAGGATTTTCGTATGATGGAGATGTGTCTTGGTAGTAAAACCAGGTCCGATTCCAGTCTTTAGGGTGACTTGGAAGTGCGGCTGAAGGGAAGATATCATCTCCTCGCCTCTAAATCGAGAATCCGCCGAGTTCTAAGCTGGCTCTGTCTGTAAATTCAGTCTGGTGGTTCAAATAGTAAAACTCTATGAAAAGGTCCACACTGGGCTTTTGAAGGTATACTTCACAAAAGACTTGAATATTGCAGATGTTGGAAACAGAGTTGGGTCTGATGTCTTGAGGGTGAAGTTGAAAGAAGTTCAATACGTCACGAAAGAATTTTGACCCAGGCGTTGAGAAGCCCCGGTTTATATGGTTGGAAAAGACTATGACATCGCCTTCTTTTGGTTGAGGTGTGACTTCTGGCCTTGGAACCCACCAATGGAATACATATTTGGCTACTAGGACGCCCATTTGAACATACTCATTAAGAGTTTGTTCCGTGACAGTTGAAGTGACCCAATTGAACGAGGTGACGGTCTTAGTCATTTTTTACCACGTAAGGCCTAAGAAGGAAATATTGGCGGGTCAAATTCGTGATGATAAGCCACACAAAGGTCAAAGAAAACAAATTTATTATGCATATTTTTTTGAAAAACATAAGGACTTTATTCGGCCGAAATAACAGATACATTGTTTGTGAGGAAAGGTACAATCTCAATCATAGGCTCCTCAAACCAATCAATAGTAGAAGAAAATCTAGCCAACCTAGCATGCTCATGCGCAACCTTATTGGCTTCCCTATTACAATGTTCAAACCTAGAGATAGGAAAATCACACGCCAAAAAATAGGAATCATCAAAAATTGCCGCCGCCGCTCCTGCTGACCGTCCGCCATTATTCATCGTTTCAATAACCTCCAAATTATTGGAATTAATAACAAGGTGATTGCAACCCGCACGTCGCGCTAGTGAAAGACCGAATCTGAGAGCCCAAGCTTCCGCTGTTAGAGCATCGGCGCAATGATCAATTTTCCAAGTACCCCCTGCAATAAAATTCCCTTTGTCGTTCCTCAGGACAGCCCCAGCCGTACCTTCAAGAATATCATGATCAAAAGAAGCATCAACATTAAGTTTCACAAAACCCACCGGAGGACGAATCAAACCCCCTCTTTTCATAGAAGCCCTTGGACTGGAAGCAACAACACAATTAGTCATAAGAGGCTGAATTCCCTCCTTGTGCACTAATTTCCGTCTTTCCCACCACAAGTACCAAGACGTAATGGCAACCATCTCACGAATATTCTGGGACCCCATAATAGATAAATCTTTGTCAGGCATGTGCAACAAAAAACCGAGGACCGCCTCTCCAGCACGATCAACTTCACAAGCTTGAGCAATGATCTCGTCTAAGCCAAGCCTTCTCAAGACCTCTTTTGCCTTCTGGCACTGAAACAACTGATGCTTTGTGTCTTCTAAACCAGAAGCACAAAAAGGGCATAAAGGTGAAACTTTCATGTGTCTATTAGCAAGCGTAACACGACATGGAAGAGTACCATGCAACGTCCGCCAAATAAAAAATTTCACCTTTGATGGACAAGATAACTTCCAAATCTTACACCAAATTGGATTAAAGTTTGTTCAACCCATTCCATTAGTATGCCACAATTTCCTTCCATGTTGATAATCCCACTCAACAAAATATGCAGATCAAACAGAAAAAATCCCACTCTTAGTATGACTCCAGGCAACAAAATCTGACATATCAAACTGAGGCAGAGGGATAGCAAGGACCCATTGTGAATCAACGGTCCACAAGGTTTGTCTGATGAGATCCTCATCCCACCTGTTCGAGGAGGGGTCAATGAAATCCGACACTTTTGATAACAAATATTGCCCCTTAGGAGTGATGAATTTTCTATTAGCACAGTTAGGAAACCAAGCATCTTCCCAAATGTCAATTTTCTGACCATTTCCAACTCCCAAATATACCCATGTTTTAAGGTATTGACGCCCGCCATAATACTTTGCCATGTGAAGGATGATCCCTTTTTTAAGTTTGTGTTCAATAAATCTCCGCCAGGGAAATACTTAGCTCGCAAAATGGTGGCACACAAGGAATCTGGGTTCTCAAGGAGACGCCAAGCTTGTTTAGCCAACATCGCCAAATTAAAACAATGAATGTCATGAAAGCCCATTCCGCCTTGGCTTTTTGGGACACACATTTTCGACCATGCCATCCAATGCATCCTTCTCTGGTTGTCGTCATCACCCCACCAAAAATGCAACATCTCATCAGTTATTCCTTTACAATTTTTTAGGAATTTTAAAGACCGACATAGCATAAGTTGGGATAGCTTGAACAACAGACTTGAGAAGAACTTCCTTGCCTCCAGTGGATAATGGTTTTTCTTTCCACCCACTAATTCTCATAACAATGCGATCAATCAAATATTGGAAACAATCAGTCTTATCTAACCCCACATGCGCAGGCAGGCCCAGATACTTATCATTGAGAGCTTCGATCATGATATATAAAATTGAGCAAATTTGTTCTCTAATGTCCCCACTCGTATTTGGGCTAAAAATATGATAGATTTTTCAACGCTCACCATTTGTCCAGACGCAACACAATATAAGTCCAAAATTGATTTAATTGTCTCTGCATTTTGTTGATTAGCTTTCATGAGGATCAATGAGTCATCTGCAAAAAGGAGATTTGTGATAGTAGGGGCCTCTCTACAAACATTGAATCCTGAAATATTCCCAATCTCCTCCGCATGCGCCAAGAGAGCAGTAAGGCCCTCCGTGCATAATAAGAAAAGGTAGGGAGATAATGGATCACCTTGTCTTAAGCCTCTCTTGTAGGCTTGAAACTTTCAATTTCTTCATCATTAATTTGTACCCTATACTCAACAGTAGAGACACATTTCATAATAAGATTTAGCCATCTCTCCTGGAAACCAAGTTTCAACATAATTCCCTTCAAAAAAGGCCATTCGACTCGATCGTAAGCATTGTGCATATCAAGCTTGATAGCGCACAAACCCTCTTTTCCCGCCCTCTTACTTTTAATAGTATGAAAGCTCTCATAAGCCACTAAAACATTGTCTGCAATCATTCTACCAGGCACAAAAGCACTTTGGGTCGGGCTGAAAATATCAGGCAGTAAAACCTTCAAACGCGCTGACAACATTTTGGAGATAATTTTGTATACCACATTGCAAAGACTGATAGGTCTATACCGGGTTACCTTCTCGGGTGAGTTGACCTTGGGAATTAACACAATCGCAGTATCATTCCGACCCGGTGGAATTGTACAAGTATTCACTACTTGCAAGACCTCATCCACCAAATCATCCCCTAGCATGGGCCAAAATCTTTTATTAAAAATAGCATGAAGACCATCTGGCCCTGGAGCCTTTAAATCGCCAATATCAAAAAGTGCTTTACGAACATCTTGAGCAGTATAAGGCGCGAGCAGGGTATTATTCATCTCAGTAGTCACTCTATTCCGAACAAGAGACAAAACTTCCTGATTTGGGTATAAAACCTTTGATGTAAAACGATTGGAGAAATAACCCATAATATGTTCCTTCAGATCATTTCCTTGTTTCCAGACACCAGTATCATCCAGAAGTCTTCTAATATTGTTCCTTTTTTCCTGGCCGTTGCAGCGTTATGAAAAAACGAAGTATTACGGTCCCCATGTAGCAGCCAGTTCACTCGACCTCTCTGTAACCAAAAAATTTCCGCTTGGACCAAAAGATTTTCAATGAGTACTAGAATTTCCTTTTGCCTTGAGCGGGATTCACCACTAATAGGACCACGTATCAGCTTCCCTAATTCTTTTTTTATCTTATTTGTTCTCCTCTTTGGTCCTTTCAAGGTTATTCGGTCCCAAGAATGTAAATCCTCATGCACCGCTCTAGTCCGTGCTGCGAGAGAGGGACCAATACCCACCAACTTTGCCTTTTCCCAAGCACTCTTCACAATCTCCTCAAAAGTATCTTCTTTCAGCCATTTTGCTTCAAATTGTCTCACACGACCATTTCGACGATTAAACAAGTTACTATCAAAATAATCTATGTCAAGGATTAAAGGAGGTATGGTCTAAGTGTACATGCTCCCAATTAATAATCACAGCAGACGGGAATTTATTTGCCCATTCTAAATTACAAATAGCTTGATCAAGCCTTTCACAGATGTCCCCCCTTCTCCAAGTGAATGTATCACCAACACAACCCATATCCTCCAGGTTACAGTCACTCAAGCACTTACGAAATTCCTGCATCATTTCATTTGGTCTAGCATTGCCACCTTCTTTCTCGCTAGAATAGATAATTTCATTAAAATCTCCAATGACTACCCAAGGATAATCAGCAAGGGAATGCAGTTGGCGAAGATCAGCCCAAGATAAATATTTTTCATTCCATGCAGGATAACCATAGAAACCCGCAAAGCACCAATTTACAGAATTATCATTCATAAAGACAACACCAATAAAATGGGAAGACAAGTAGTTCAACTCGAATTTATTCTCTTTTTGATAAAAAAGTACAAGACCACCAGATTTGCCATCACTCTCATCTAAAAACATGGAACTAAAACATAAGATACAATGTAGCTCGTCAGCTTTACTTTTATTCAAATGTGACTCAGAAAGAAAAATCAAATCCGCACAAGTACGACCTTGGAGCTCCCAGAGCTCTCAAACTGCCGTGGACGACAACATTCCACGGCAGTTCCAACTAATTGCTCTCATTTCTCCTGGAGGTCCTCCGGACCAGAGGCCGCCAAATCAGTGCCCGCAACTCTGTCCTCTCCAACTGACTCCCTACTTTGCTGTATGTAAACCTCCTCCTCCTCTTTTTCCTTCTCTACATGCGTAATAACCCCATTCACATCCCTCCTAGTTTCAAATCTACCCATACAAACTCTCTTAGTGGACACACTCGTCTCACCATAGAACATACGTTCATAGCTATCCATCTCTCTCTCAAAAGAAAAATGTAAATCAATACCCGTTTGTGGGGCATCAAAAGGGTTACTTCTCTTTTTCCCTGTGATTTGATTTCAAATACTCTCTGACTTCTCATTTCCTCCCTTCTTTCTATCCTTTCTCTCTTTCTTATTTTTCTGACCCTGCATGGGAATTTTATAAGCATCAAAAGTGAATACTCCAGTATCATTAGCCATGTTCTGGTCAGCCAGCCTTGCCGCAACTTCACATGAGAGTGCCTCTAGTACGCCGGGCTTAAACAACCACATATTCTACAGATTATTTGCGCCAGCCGCAACATCAGAATTAGAAACAGTAACCGGCATGATGAGCCCCTGGCTCCCGTGGATTGCCGCATCGAACATGCGGCCATCAGCATGCACCAGAGCCCATGATGTAGTCGTCCCCACGTGGCGCTCGAGCACATGGCCCTCCTGGCCGTGCTTAGCACCAATGGAAGAGTCGCACCCCACCTTCTTTCCCTGGCCCGCCTGGCTAGAGAGAGCAGAGGGTCTTGGAAGTGTTGGCTGGTCCTCCTGACCAGATCCAGCGGCTGGGTGGACGGCGTTGGAGCCCCATACACCCGGCCCTCCTGGACGAGCGGGACACCCTCCTGGGTTGGCCCACCAAATGTGGCAGCGGCTGCCATCGTAGTCGTCGTAGTGAGCATATCCGTGACCGTGAGGTCAGCCACGACTTTGGTCACCTTGACCACACTCTTTTCTGCAGCTCTGGAGTAGTTGTTGCTGTTGGAGCCGGCAAACAAAAGTGTTCTTTTACTCGCCCCTGTTCCCTTCCAATATGCCTCTACACTAAGATTCATTGGAAAAGAAGCAACCCTTTTATCCTTAGGTATACTACAGTAACGCTCTGAGGTATGTCCTACAAGCCCACAACATTCACAGTACAAAGGAAGTTTCTCATATCTAACATCATACTTAACACTCTCAGAACTACCCAAAGGAGTAAATTCTACTGTTGTCTTAAGAGGTTCATGGAGAGGGATTTCCACCCTTATACGCAGATATTTCTCTACAATTAAGTGATCTCTATGGGAAACAACACTCACATCCCCAAGTTGTTCTCCTAATGTCCAGCCCATACTCTCAGTTTTGAGTTCAAAATCTAGATCACGAACCTGCGCCCATATTGGCATTACGCCAAGGTCAACCTCCGCTGGGCTTCCCTTGCCGTCGAACTCGGCGAAGATGACTCCATCACGCTTATGGTGCCATGGCTGGGCCTTCAAAATGAACTGCCGGTCCTCCTCGGTGGAAAAATTCAGGACGAACCTCCAATCCTCGCTGGCCACATCTTGAACAGTGACCGTTCCTCGCAGCCTCCATGCTGAAGAATCCCGAAGCTCATCGATGATGACCCGCGGGTTCACTTGGAAGGGTGAAAGAAGCCGCCCCACCACCAGTGATCCGCTGATCGCCTGCCGTGCATCCTCCATGTCAATAATCAGAGCCGAGCCATCACCCCGGGGGTGCCTCGGCGTCATCTTCCCCTTGTATTCTGGAGAAGTGGCTAGAACAGAGGCTGAAGCACCCCCCACAATGGTGGTCGCCAGTGCTCCCAGCGCAGCCGCCGAAGCCAACACTCCCCTAGTGGCCTCTCCCCTTTCCTTTCCCTCCTCCCCTCCTCTCCAAACAGACCCCTCTCACCATGAGAGATACACCAGAGGGCTGGCACAAAGCGGTGGGAAAGAAACTTGTTGCTGAAATTCTAGATACAGAACAGAGACACACGCCTCTGGACTTGAAATATGTCCCTCTATCCCTTGGAAACGTATCAAATGGGATGAAATTGATACACTTAACACAAAATAAATGCTCTTGATTAAGCAGTTTCCAAAATAAATTTGCGTTGATTTCTACTTTTCCCCTAATTCTACAGAGACTATCCGCCCCTGATTCTTCTCTCTTCTCTTAATATTGGTCCAAGAATCTCTATCCCTACTATCCAAAAAAGATTATTTGTTTCCAAATTGCAAGAAAACAAAATTGATAACGTCCCCTCTCCTAAATCAGAGAGCAAATTCTCTTTATTATCTTCCCTAAATTCCTCTCGCAAGGTGGGATCCTTGGCAAAACTGGTACAAACCATATCCTCCCTCGCCAGATCAAGTTTGATCTCACCTGGACGCCCACTGAGTAGCTCCTTGGCGCGCCTCTTCATCCTCTCCTGTAATCTCTTTTGATCCGCTGATCTTCAAAATATCTTCCTTGACTTGGCCTTGATTTCGATCCAGTCTTGTGCGCTGATGGGTCCACCGAGGGTACCCACCCCTGTGCGGTTGTCTCCCCATGTTGGAGGAGCCGCCGGGAATGTTGTCGGGGTCACCGCTTCCATCTCATCCACTGTCCCTCTCCGTCGCCGCCCGACTACGGGGATTCTCCACTCCTGTACTGTGATGGGTCCTCCGAGGGAGCCCACCCCGTGCGTATGTCTTCCCCCGCTGGTGGAGCCGCCAGGATCGCCGCCGCCTTCTCACCCACACACTCTCTATCTCATCGCCGCCAGGTTGCGGGAGCTACTATAATCGGTACTGATACGCTACACGATGTTTATTATCTATATTTATTATAAAGAATTGGTTATGTGGAAAGATTCATTGCTATGAAAGAGAATGAATGGCATGATTAAATCGACAAGGCACGGTCAGGCAATATCGGCTTTAGATAAATGCTGGCAGTTTAAAAAAATTCATAAGTAAACCGACAGGCATTCGGCGGGTTACAAAATATCATTTAAGCCTCCCTTATGGCAGTGATGGAGCAGTTAGCTACAGACCTGGAGTGGAGTGAAAATTTCACCAAGTGCTAAACAAACAAGTTTCTCAGGTTTTGCCTACAATTTTGGATCTACGACAGTTTGGAAAATATGTGGAAATTGTTAAACCTAAAACATGGAGGATGAACTGTTATATTGAGGGTTGAATCTTGGAGACAAGGGATATATTTATGATTCAAGACAAATGTTAAAAGCTACTGTTGCAAGTTTTCAGTGTCATTCTTGGATTGATTCAAGTGGTGTGGCAGTGGAACTACGATGAACTACGATGAAACCCTACGAACAAGGATGATCCAATGTGAATCTTGGTCAAAGGGAGAACTTTACCTGGATGCTTGAATGAAGAGCGGGGGTGCGCCGCCGTTATCTGGGCTCGTCAGGTTGAGGCAGCGGCCTGTGCTGAAGTCGCTGGCGGGGGACGGCGGCGGCAGAGCTCTATCGGCGTCGGCTGTCGCAAGGAGGAAGAAGAAGAGGTAGAGGCGGGGGTAAAAGTGAAAAACAGGGCCCTTGTCCCTATTTATAAGCAGACGATGAAATGACATGCATGGAAATTGAGGAGGCAAGATGATTATGTTTATGGTGCGGGCGCCTCGATCTTCAGGAAGCCCATTAAAGATGAAGATCTGCTAAGAAATCTTGGGTCCTATGCGACATTAATGTGCATGACGTCATGGCAGGTTATAAGGATTCTATTTTACATGATGTCATGGTGGATTACAGTGATCTGCATAAAATTAGATATTGGTGCGTTTCGTTTAAGTTAAAATAGTGAAGATTGACATGAACACGTTCAAGTCAACCTGGGGCCTAATGTTGGAGATATAGTTTCGAGGTGTGACCCGCCCAGGAGGGGCCGGATACGCCATTGACGGTTTAATATGACGAAGGCCCACAGAGGCCCAATGTGTGAAGACGTCGGCTCATGGAGGCAGGCCTAGTGAAAGCCCAAGACCCGGACCTGTGAACCGCCGTATGATAACTTGATTTGTAATATATGACTAGTTAGAAACCGAGCCGACCATGTTATGTGAGCCGGCCAGGACTCTAGAAGCCTCCGGGTCTCAACCTGTGTATATAAAGGTGTGACCTGGTGGCGGGTTAAAAAAAGAAACAAGCAACCGAGAACTAGGTCAAGCGTATTCGCTCCCTTGTAATGGAAACTCAAGCAATACAACTGGAAGCAGGAGGTAGGTTTTTACCTCCACCGAGAGGGGCCGAACCTGGGTAAACTTCTTGTGTCCTTTGTCCCGTTCAACCCCTTCAAGCTAACCAAGTCGTGATGGCTCCACACCTAAGACCTTTCACTAGGGCATCTCCCATGACAAAACCATGACAAAACATATACTACATACTTTGATGATCGGCAAAGATATCACAACGGTTATCGACAAGGTAATGTCACCACAACTTCAGTGCATTAATAACTATAGCAAGTTCGAGGTCATGAACTTGGTAGTTCTCTTCATGAGGGCGCAACTGTCAAGAGGCATACACAACCACCTTGCGCTCTTGCATTAGGACACAACCTAATCCTTGACTGGATGCATCTCAATAAATGATGAATTCCTTGTGAGAATCTGGAGGAGCAAGCACTGGGGTAGATGTCAGCTTGTCTTTGAGTGCGTGGAAACTTTCCTGACATTTTTTTGTTCACTCAAACTTAATGCCCTTGTGAAGCAGATTAGTTAACGGTTTGGCAATCTTGGAGAAGTTCTCAACAAAACAGCGGAAATAGCTAGCGAGTCCGAGAAAACTTCTGACTTGTTTGACATTCTTCGAGGGAGTCTAGTCAAGAATAGCCTGAACTCGTTCAGGGTTGATAGCAATACTATCCTTGGAGATCACATGAACAAGGTAGGTCAGTCCGGGTAGCCAGAATTCACACTTGGAGTATTTGGCATATAGTTGATGCTCTCGAAGCTTTTCCGGTACAAGATGAAGATGTTTAACATGTTCTTCTTTATTTTTGGAATACACTAGGATATCATCTAGATAAACCACGATGAACTTGTCGACCTATTCCATGAAGATATGTTCATCAAACGAGAGAACGTAGCTGGAGCATTGGTTAAGCCAAAAGACAGGACGGTATACTCGTATGAACCATAGCGAGTAACGAATGCAGTCTTTGGGATATCCTCTTCATGAACACGGATCTGGTGGTAACCCAACCTCAAGTCGAGTTTAGAGAAGACTGAGGAGCCAGCAAGTTGATCATATATATCGTTGATCAAACACTACTTCAGGATGCCGCTAATGCGACACTACAATCAGATATCCTTCGATGAAACTATGTGTGATCCATTAATCGCAAATGGTGATGCAAAACAACCATAAAAAAGACGCAAAATGTTTGCGATGGCGGATACATGAAACACATATTATAGTTACGTGTGCGATGCATGGCATAAGGTTAATCCATAAGAACTGTTTGCGATGAGACAGAACAACATAAATGGGAAGCTATATCAAGGTGTGTGCGATACACGGCATACAGTTCGCTCAGATGAACTGTTTGCTATTAGGGAATGCAACAGAAACGGTCAGCCAGATCACGGTGTGTGTGATATACGGCATACGGTTCACTCGGGAGAACTGTTTTCGATTAGGGAACACAACAAAAACGGTTCAACTTAAGAAGATGTGTGCGATATGCGCCATACAGTTCACATACATGAACTGTTTGTGATGATCCAAAAGAATACAGAAGATCCCTGTAAACAAGATGTGTGTTATCCATGGAAAACAACCCACTCAGAAGAACTGTTTGCAATGAGAATATATAACACAGACAGTTACTATAGTTAATTCGTGTGCGATTCTCTTTGTAGAAAATACTTTGAAAACTGCAAATTAGTTGCATTGCGATGGCTAGGAGTATCATACATGATACGTGTGCGACTACTCATGTGCGATGATTAGTAAGTTACATATATGTTTCTGTCGATGTTCTGGGAACCAGGCTACCCGGCCCTATCTGCCTGCGGCCCACGACGTAGCTTCATTGACGGCCTGGTATGGCCCAGCTTCGACTACGGCAAGACAAGACCCTCGCGAGGGGCCAAGCCTCGCGAGGTGGGTGACATCAAGACCTCTCGAGGGAGCGGCCTCCTTAGGCTGCCTCTTGAGTGGAGCAGAGATTTCTATGCAAGACCCAGCCTCACGAGGATGAAATGACATCAGCCATGACGACCAAGGCCAGGCACGCGCCAGCGGGTGCAGTACAACAGGTTTCCTCTTTGGTGCAAAGGAGGGAAGCGCAGGTGTGGAGTTCCCAGGAATCAGCCAAAGGTTGCCATTTGCGTGCAACAAGACCAAGACTGCTAGAGCGGCAGGATGGATGTCATCACCGAGCCCACCGCAGTGTCACGTTAAGATGCTTTGCAGGCGAAGACCACCTTTCGTCAGGATTAGAGGTACTTCTTGTTCCCCTTCAAATTTGGCCATTGTGGGATCCCTTCTCGCCTATGTTTTGGAGGAAGAGGACCAAGGACACTATAAATAGGGCCTAGACACCACTGTAGAAGAGGGAGACCGATCAATCGAGCAACTCATAGAACCACCAAGTGCTCCTCAAAAGAACACGCCTCCTGAGGCTGTTCTTCCACTTGTACTAGTTCATCCTCAGCCCATCGAGAGGCCAATCCACCACAAAGAAGGAGTAGGGTATTACACCGCAAGGTGGCCCGAACCTGGGAAAACTGCTTTCTCTTTCTCTGTCGTGTTCATCGAGCTAGGTCGTGAGAGCAGCGGATCGGGAGGCTAGAGAGGTTGAGTTCTTCACACATGCCCTTGAGCTCGAACCTTTCTTGGGTCTACGGAGCCCGAAATCTGACATTTGGTGCGCCAGGTAGGGGCGTGTCGAAGCTTCTCTTCCACCAGTTTCACCCCTACCCTGATGTTTCCCATGGAGGACACTTGTTGAATCCGTGCCAAACGCTGGGCAGCCCTCGCTGCGAGCGTCGCCCAGACAGTGCCCGCAGGCAATGGTGCTCCTCGTCGCTCCCCATCGCCCGTGGCCAACGCTGCCACTGGCCCTGCAGCCCAGGAGCAGCAGGATTCATCACTGACACCCTCCGAGTGATGCGACAGTAGCATCGCCACTCCGTCACTGACCCCGGCCGCTGCTTCGTCCTCCCACGCTCGTCGCGGGCTGGCGACTGCACAGTCGGCGCTGCTCCAAGATTTTGTAGCCACAAGCCTCTGTAGCCATGAAAAATCAATCTAGACCCTCTCCGCCTCCCTGCTGAAGGGGCTATCATCACCGGAGCCCATGGAGGAGGAAGACGGAGGGGGCCATCATAACCATGGTGGCCAAGGACCAGAGGGAGAACCTCTCCCCATTTAGGGGGAGGCCATGGGTAGGAAGCACAAGGGGGAGACTCTCTCCCCCTCTCTCTCGGGGGCGCTGGAGTGCCGCCTAGGGAACCATTGTCGTGGTGATCATCTTCACCAACATCACCTTCTTCATCACCTTGCTCATCTCTTTTAAGTGGTCCACTCTCCCGCACCCCGCTATAATCCCCTACTTGAACATGGTGCTTTATGCCACATATTATGATCCAATGATGTGTTGCCATCCTATGATGTTTTGAGTAGATTTCTTTTGTCTTTGGGTTTATTGACAATCTAGATTGGTTTGAGTTGTATGTTTTATTTTGGTGATGTCCTATGGTGCCCTCCGTGCCGCGCACACACGAGGGATTCATGCTACAGGGTGTTGCAATACATTCATGATTCGCTTATAGTGGGTTGCTAGAGTGATAGAAGCTTAAACCTGAGTAAGGGGGTTGTTGCGTGTGACAAAGGGGACTTGATACTTTAATGCTATGGTTGGATTTTACTTTAGTGATCTTTAGTATCATTTTTTTGACTATAAACAGTAGGGTAAAACCCCACTGCAATTTTTATTAAAAAACATAGAGAAACAAAGGTGTCCGAAGGGCTTGAGGTAAGCCCAAGAAACCAAAAGACTAAAGACCTAAAACCTAGGAAACAAAAGAAGAAAGAAAAAAGAAGAAAGAAGAAACTAAACAACCAACTAGCCTAAGAACAAAAAATTGCAACAGGCTATCAAGCCAAACTGAAAATTGTCTCTCATGCTTCTTCCTCATTCTATATTTGAGAAGCTTTAGTTCATCCAGAAATATGAACTTCCACGCTTGGAATGAAGGTACAATATTTTCAAAAAAATTATTGTTTCTGGTGATCCAGATGGCCCAAGCTCCAAGAATCATTATCTCCATGTAAAATGGGTGCCTTAGCTTTTCTTTGAGGTCTTGGAATGCTTCTAACACAGACATGTTTGGAGCTCTTGTTGGACAAATGAAGTCCCAGCATTGTTGAGAAAATGGGCAGCCCCAAAAGAGATGATGCAGTGTTTCTTCTAGTTGATAGCCTCCAACAGCACATTTGTAGTCTTCCAACACAAAATTCTTCCTTCTAAGTAAGTTTCTAGTGTTAACTCGATCATGAAGAAGTTGCCAGAAAAAAACTTTATGCTTTGGTTGGCATGAACTCTGCCAGATCCAGTTGAAGTGTGGGGGTGTCTGTTTGTGACCAATTAAGACTTTATATGCTTTGATGGAGGAATAGTGCTCATTCCCCCAAATGTAACTCCAAGTGTCTAAAGAGTCTAAATGTTCAGATTATCTCATGGCTATACAAATGTCTTCCATTTGTAAGAATTCCTCATAGGCCTCTGTTGTCAATGGGAGGAAGAATAAATCCTGCAGGTACTCAGTCTGCAATACTTGTTGAATATTCAGCTGGGGGTTTCTGACAAAAGAGAACAAGTGAGGAAATTGGTGTTTAAGAATTGCCTGGCTCCATAGATCATCCCAAAAGAAAGCACTGACACCATCTCCCACATTACATCTAGCAATAGCTTTGTACTGATTAATGAGGGCTAAGTTGGACTTCCACCAGAATGATCCAATCATGTTGTCTCCTGGTAATTTTCCATCATTATAGTAAGTTTCCCATATCAAGTTGACCCAGGGAATATCATGTCTGTTGAAGAATTTGTGAAGATTCTTCATGAGCAGGGTTTTATTATGTGTAAAGATATCCAGAACACCTGTGGTCCATGCCACCAAGGCAGGCCTCTTGTCCTCCATATCAGGTCCTCTCCAAAGACAGTGTCTCAGGTATTTGATGATCTGCTTTTTTATTGTAACAGGTATGTCCAAACAGCACATGAAGAAGACTGATAAAGATGTCATCACTGACTTGACCAACAGTAATTTTCCAGCTTGGGTCATGAAGATAGAGATACCAACCACTCTTTTTGCAATCCTGTTAACTAGGGGGAGACAGTGCTCAACACTTGGTTTGTAAATTCCCAAGGGCATACCAAGGTATGTAAATGGGAATTGCCCTCTAGCACACTGCAAGGTGTTTGTATAAATTTCTACCCTGTCTTCAGCAATATTCAAGGGTACCATGATGGATTTCCCATAATTAACTTTTAGCCCAGTAGCTGTGGCAAAAGTATTCAGAAGTGCTTTTAAGCAGAACAACTGTCTAGAATCAGCTTGCATAACCACTAAGGTGTCATCTACATATTGTACAATTGGGAAGTGAGGACATGAGTTTACTTGCAGTGGAGAAGTGATCAGGTTTAATCTCATGGCTTTATTAAGGATGGATTGTAGCAAATCAGCAGCCAGCACAAAAATTAAAGGAGAATAAGGGTCTCCTTGTCTTACTCCCCTCTTTATGTAAATTCTTTTCCCAGGAACTCCATTGAGTAATACAGAAGAGGATTCTTGCTAGAGTTCCAATCATAAGTGCATATGATCCAAGTAGAGAAAGTATGTTAGCTTATGCCTCTCTCTCATATAAAATTGCAATAAGGATTACCGATCTTGTTAACAATTGCCTAGGATAATTCTGCACACCGATCCATCATTATTCCATACTCGTTATTTATAATATATGGTAATATATTCTAGCTTTATGTTAACAACACCTATTTTTATATTTTAGTTCTCTGACATCATACAAGGCTATCTTCTCCATAACCACAACGTAGTTTTATTTCTCGTTTCTAGATGGAAGCAAATGTTCAGTGTATGTAGAGTCGTATCAGTGGCACATAGGACTTGAGAGGATATTGATCTTACCTTTAGCTCCTTGTGGTTCGACACTCCATACTTAGTACTTCCACCTTTGGAAATTGCTATGATGATTCCTTGCACTTGGGGATTATCTAGCTCTTTGCTCGCGCCGTTGCCGGGGAGCAATAGAGTGGGGTTGATATTCTCGTGTGTGCTTGTTTGCTTTCTTCACTAGGTAGATTTTGTGTTCCCTTTTTTATTTAGTTGTGGGTGAAACAAAAAAAACAAAAGAATGCAAAATAAAAAATTACTTTCCTCTTATGCCTAATTTTTTTTTCAAAAAGAGAAGTGATTGAAAGGTTATGTATTAGAGAAGTGAGGCCCGGCCTTGAACACTTGTGTTCATGCTCATGGAAACAATGTAGATTTTTTCATGGAAGTTTCTCAAAAATGATTATCCCCTTGTATATATACATTGTATTATAATAATAACGTGCCAAGGTTTGCCTTTAGGATGATTCGATTGCTTGTTTGGTATATGCGGTGCAAAAATAGAAACTTTTGTGCCGAGTAACAGAATTGATCTGAGCTGCTCTAACATGATAAATTCTTGAAATTTTTACAGAGTACTACTATGCAAAAAATTTATTTTGTCCTAATTTTTTAGAATTTTTGGAGTTACATAAGTATACGAAATTTCCAGGTTGCTACAGACTGTCCTGTTTTTGACAGATTCTGTTTTCTATGTGTTGTTCACTTATTTTGATGAATCTATGGGTTCTATTGGGGAGGGGGGTATCGACCATGGTGAAGTTGGAATACAGTATATATAACACTAATATGAAATTGGAATGAGTTTACAATAGTACCTAAAAGTAGTGATTAGCTTTATTATACTAACGGATCTCACAAGGTTTTTTGTTAAGTTTTGTGTGGATGAAGTGTTCGAAGATCGAGGAGTTATCAATATAAGAAGAATAAGGAGAAGAGAGAGTTCAAGCTTGGGGATGCCTAAGGCACCCCAAGTAAATATTTCAGGGATACTCAAGCATCTAAGCTTGGGGATGCCCCGAAAGGCATCCCATCTTTATTCTTCAACAATTATCGCTATACCTCGTTTTTTGTTTTGTTCACGTTATATGCATCTTTTGTGTTTATTATTTTTCCCTTTATGGACCATGATAGTATGGGATAGTCCTTTAGTGATTTATAGAATGCTTCACGCGCCTCACTCAAAACCTCTTGAGTATGGCTTTATAGAATACTCTTTGTGCTTCACTTAAATCTTTTGAGTATGGCTTTATAGAATGCTTCGTGTGCTTCACTTATATATTTTGTGCTTGGATATTGGTCAATCTATATTAATTGTAGAATGCTCTATAAACTTCACCTATATATTTTAGAGTATGAATAAAATTATCATCAAAATTGGGCTTGGAAGAGTATCATTAGAATATCACTGCTTAGCTAAAAAGCTTTAAAGTAAAGTTCTTGTGTAGAGACAACCTAATATTTATCCTTACTGTTTTTGTGTGTTCACATGATTAAGCTATTGTATTAATCATGTTTCATAGATTTTGTTTCAATAAAGTGCCAAGTGAAGCCTTTGGGATAGTGTGGATGATAGTTGACTTGATTCTGTGCAAAAACATAAACTTTTGCTTACAGTAAGAGAATTTTTTAAATTCACTAGAACGCGATAAAATTCTGAATTTTTTACACAATTATTGGTATACAAATTGCCTACGCTTTCATAATTTTTCCTAATTTTTGGGTTTACAGAAGTATGGTTAATATTCAGATCATTACAGACTGTTCTGTTTTTGATAGATTTTGTTTTCAATGCATAGTTTCACTGGTACGCGTCGGTGCTATACAAACAACTTTTAACCCCTTTCCGCGACGACACTTGGAACCGTCACCATGTGAGTGTGGGAAATAGGGGGTTCCTTCCCACATGACCCAGAAATCGTCGGAGATAGACCCTCCTCACACACAGGCTGCGGCAAAATAAGCTCCTGTGCGATCAGACGAGGCACCGAAACCCAATTGTTTCCATTCGTATGTACATCTCACACGGTGAATCCCAGAAAAACATTTCCGTTTGTATGTATATCACACACAGTCAATCCAAGGAGTACGTTTACGTTCTTATGTACAACCCACATAGTCAACCAAGGGAAAATGTTTTGGTTCATATGTACTTCCCACACAGTCAATCCAGGGAAAACGTTTCCGTTCGTATGTACATCCCACATACTCAATCAAGGGAAAACGATTCCATTCGTATGTACATCCCAAACGATTAGGCTGCTATAGTCATGTGAAAAAGGTTGACATCAACATTTAATCTGCCGATATGTTTATGATAGGTACGTTATTGCACACGGTTCAAGAATGTAAAATGTGTGCAGTGCCTCAACTAATGCCAACGTGTACATTTTAGTAACTATGTGCGTTTGGTATTCCTATCACACATGCACACTAGTTTGAAAAGTTTGCCATATTACCATGAATTGCACACGCATGTGAGACGAAACCGTGTGTGCATCCGACGGGCATCGCAAACGTTTCATGTCAAAGAACTGTTTGTTTTCTTTTTTCATCGCACATGCTATTTTCTTTCTAACCGTGTGCATATTATTTTATTCGCTCCTGTACAATATTTTTGGCTGTAATTTATTATTGGAATTGGAAATTTTGAAATATGAAACATGCAATTCAAATTCTTAGCACAATGGTTCAACAACGAATCCATAAATAAAATTGTCAATACAATATGTTCAGTAATTACAGGATTAGGCATCAATTATCTATGATGAACCACAATATTTACAGGTAATAAAGGTGAAGAGACAAGTGTACATCATTTTGACTGCCGATGTTGTTGAAGAAGCAGAATGCCCATAATGTGCCTTCTTGCATGCCATAGGCACGAACAACTTTTGTCCAACCCCTTGTGACGATCGCCCACCCATCCTTCACCGCCTTCAGGAAGACTTCTAGGGCATTATCATGGTAGCATTAATTATATACTTTAACCTTAGTTGCCTCCACTCGGGTCATGTAGTTTGCCTGGTAATCATCAGTAAATAGGTTCGGAAACCACCGAAAAGAGAAAATATCAGATCATGAGGTCTAATAGAGTAACTTGTTGTGGGCAGGGGGAAAATGCAACAGATTACTTACCATCCTAAAGTTCACTCATGTCTTGGACAAAGTGTAAATAAAGCGCTTAATTCTCATCATCTGTTTTTTCACCTAACAATCTTTCTTAGTTTCCTCACTTGATGCTTGTTCATGAATATCTCATTGCCCCATACACAAAAGGGATCGAAGCGTGGATCAGTATCGCTCATATACGTACCAACAAGCAACCAGTAAATGTTGGAAGCTAAATGAGATTGCACAAATGATGTAAAATACAACTACCTACATTCCTAAGTACAAGTATTTTTAGATATTACAATATGAACTACATACAGATGTATATAGAATTATAGATATAGTTTAGATTAGAATCTAGATTCACTCATTTTGCCCCTTATGTAGTCTATATTGGAATCTCTAAAAATACTTAAATTTAGGAATAGATGGTGTATACGACATGGGGTGCACCTAACCTCGACGGCAAACAACAGCATCGCCCATTGTAGCCCTGTGTAAGTACATAGAAAGCCAATGTTAACTACAACAGGGTTAACATCCACCAAAAATAGCAAATGGTAATAAAACGACAGCATCTGTAGTGATATCTCCATTGCGAAAGAGTAGCACGGTAGCAAAGGGATGGATTAAAAAATGGATACAACTGTTAATTGCAACAGGCTTAACATCATCCTAATTCATGTTTTGTAAGTTTGTAGACATTGAAATACAACTGTTTAAAAATGGATACAACTGTTAATTGCAACAGGCTTAATGGCCATTGAAACCGATACTGATAAAAATGCAATTGGCAGAGTTAAACATCACAAGGTAGGTGCTGCCAGAGCAGATAATGGCCCAGTTATCTATAAAAAGGAAGGTAAAATAGCTAAAACGTGTTAGGCATGTTTACTACAAGATGCTTAAGACATCGACTGTACAGAACATAGCTGTCGTGGAAATATCATGTCAGATGTACTAGCAGAAGGACTTAGTCGTGGAGCCATCGCAACGAGATTAGCCTAAAGGGGTTAAACCAGACAAGGGACACGAGAGTTTTATACTAGTTCGGCCCCTTACGATGAAGGTAAAAGCCTACGTCTAGTTGTGATGGGATTATTGGGGTTTCGATGACCAGGGAGCAAATACGCTTTGCCTGGGTCTCGAGTTGTTGTTTCTTGTTCCTGAACCGCCGCCGGGTCATCCCTTTATATACACAAGGTGACACCCGGCCGGTTTACAGAGCCCCGAGGCCGGCTCATACAAGTGTCTGGCTCGGTCTCTCCCTTTCCCTAACTTACAATACAAGTTATACAACTACGGCGGTTTACCATTATGGGCCCTAATCCGCCTCTGGGCTCTGGGCCTCGAAGCCTTATCAGTAAAGCGCCATCTTCTTTGTCTTCCTGGGCTTCGGTATAGTTGAGCGTGAACCGGCCCCTCCTGGGTGGTTTACACTCAGTAGTTATATCCTCAACATTAGGCCCCAGATTGATTTGAACCTCTTCATGTCAATCTTCAATACTTAGAAAAAGTCTGTAAACATCATCTAATGATTCTCGTAAACCGCCATGTTGTCTTCTCCCTGTAAACTTTGGTAAACCGCCATGACGTCATCTTCTGAATGCTGCAGTGAATCGTCATGACATCATCTCTATATAAAAAGATTAATAAAGACTATCTTTATTTAATTAATTCCCGAAGATCGAGGCGACAGCTACGCCCCCTTTTGCCGCTTTAGGCCCCTCGATTCTCATGCCTGCCGCTTATCCCCTTTTCCTTTATAAATAAGACCGAGGGTCCTTCCATTTTTTCCCTTGCCTCTTCGCATCGTCTTCTTCCTCGCGACCCCGAAGCACTCAAGCATCGCCGTCACCGTCGACCCTGCACCGACCAGGCCGCTGCATCAACCTGTTTGTACCAGAGATCTGCGACACTCCTCTGCTGCTGCGTGGCCCTGGTAAATATTCCCTTCCTTCACTTATTAAATCTGCATTAGGGTTTCGAAGTTTCTTCAGTGTTCGTCGATGTTCATCAGCGCTTATATGCTTTTCCTTTCACATCTTATTGAATCTAGCTAGGCCTGATAGTTTCCTTTTGCGGCTGGATCTGTAATTTTAATCTGCCGTACATCATCTTGCTGTTCCTGGATAGATCCTAATCTGAACTTTCTCTGTTCCGCTTAACCCACTGTAGGGCTCAGAAAAATTTCTTTACTGAACCACGGTAGATCCAAAATTATATCACCGTCTTGTGAAACTTGTTTCTGCAACACTTAGTAGATTTCATATCTGCTTCTTCCGTTAAAGGCGGTTTAATCTTTAGTAGTTGATAATCCGCCATATGCCATTAACCCTCACTTAAACCGCCATCTTGACTTGAGTAGTAGTCTCCGGTTTACCTTACATGTATGCCCTGATTAAATTCCCCGGTTTAACACTGGTTAGTGTACATCAACCTTGAATCATAAACCGGCCTTCACATTTCTTTTACAGTTTGTTTCCAAAATGACCAAGCAATTCGACGCTTGCAACTGGGTTCCTTCCCGGATCACAGAAATGCAACTCAATGGATATGTTCTGACTAGCGCTTTGGCCAAGAAAAATGTCCTTCATTGGTGAGTCCCTGGCCCTGAATGCCCTCCTGAACCTCAAGATGGAGAAGTGATTGTTTTCATGCAGCATCTAGACCGGGGATTTAGCCCTCCCGGATCAAAGTTTTTCCGGGATGTACTTGCTAGCTTCCAACTCCATCCACAAGATATTGGACCGAATTCTGTGTCCAACATATGTAGTTTCCAAGTATTCAGTGAAGTTTACCTTCAAGAAGAACCATCTATTGAGCTTTTCCGGGACTTTTTCCATCTAAACCGCTGAACTGAATTCTCTGATGGTCCCAACACTGAACTTGGTGGAGTCTCAATCCAGAAGAGGAAAGAAGTTGATTTCCCTCATGCCAAACATCACAGCCACCCCCAAGACTGGAACCAAACATGGTTTTATTGTCAAAACACTGCTCCTGCTGAAGAAAACCCCTTGTCGGGTTACCGTGCTCACCGGCTCAGCAATGACCATCCACTGCCTCAACAGCTTACTGCCAAGGAACAACAGAATTACACACCTCAACTTTCCAAGCTCCGGGCCTTCCTAGCAAATGGCTTAACCGGCGTTGACCTCGTTCGTTGCTGGGTTTCATGGGGTATCCTACCTTTAAGCAGCCGCCCCGGGTTGATGCATGAGTATACCGGCAACATCAAGGATCCTCAACGGTATCATGAAGTAGAAATGACGGATAATTAAGTCACTGAATCTGTGAAGAAGATGTTGGATGAACCGATCGCTGAATGCAGCAAAACTGGGTTGCGTCCTTTTTTTGCGTCCAACCTTGTGCTTTTTGATCCGTCTCCATTTTAGCACTACTATAATAATCCTTTGTTTAATTTTACACGCCAAAGATTCCTTCTGGAAGAGGAAACCTCAAGATAAACCGGCGAGGGCTCCTCGTGCCAAAAGCAAAGTCACAAAGAAACCAGCCAAGAAGAAAACCGCTGAGTCCTCTGATCCGCCCGAAGATTCGGAACAAGAGGTAGAATTTGACTCCCTTGGCTTATTTTTTGTACACCTTATTGACAACAACTATTACCAGGATGATGCGGAAGCCAGTCGTGCCGATCATGTAGAGGTAATCTCCCTTTCCTCCGATTCAGATCATGTACCGGTTCAAAAACTTTGCCGTGCAGTTCAGAAAGTAAAATACTCTCACCCTCTTGCTCATTTGGATCCACAATTTTCTTTGAAGACACAGCAACATGAAGGTCGTCGCACAACCCGGCACAGTGGCCAGCAAGTCACTTCCTCCAGTTTACCAGACACTCCAAACCGGAGTACTCTTTTAATAAACCTTATCCCTTGGTTGGTTGCTTCTGATACCCACTTAATTCGTCTGATTCGAATTATCAGGTGACTTCCAATTCTTCATCTGGCGACTCATCAACCACTCAACTGCCTCCCCTCAAGACCATCGTTGGGTAAGTATACTTCCCTTCAACTTTTTCCTTCCTGCGTCGGTTTATCATACTAACCTTTGTTTGATATTGTAGTGCCAAAGCCCGACTGAGCAAGAAAGGCAAAACCAGTACCCTCACTGATGAAGTTGAACCGGAGAGGACCCCAGAAGGCGCTGGTAGAGATACTGACATTGTCATGGATGATTCTGCCCCACAAGGTCCAAACACTGATGCTGGTCCGCCGGAAGCTGACCCGGATACTCATGTTGATCCATCAAGCCCGCATGCTACTCCTCCAAGTCCAGCTGCTGATCCGCTGAGCCCAGCCAGGGATATTGTCAATCCGCCGACCCCGTCAAAAGGTGGCGATGATGATGTTATTATCACCGTACTGCTCACACCGTCCCAGGCAATCCGGTTGCCTTATCAAAGCATACTGCCAAGGAAGAATTTGTTGCTATGGGCAAGGGGAAAGAGAAGACAGATTTATCCAGCTATGTTAACCTTACTGCCCAGGAGCTTCATTTTGGATTCCAAACCGCCTATACACAAGCCGAAATTATGAGGCTGGTTTGGTGAACATGATGAAGGAGCGCTATGAGGTAATCTTCCAAACACTTTAATCTTTCTTGTCCTATATATCCGCTTCATTGTATCCCCCAAGGGCCGGTTTGTCTCTTGAAGATAAACCAAGACTTTTTTGGGATAGAGAACACTTCAACTGAGTAGCCCCCAAGGGCCGGTTTATCTTATCAAGATGAACCGGGACTTTATGTTCCATACTGCATTTTGTCAATACCCTTGCCTTTTTATTTTCTGATCAAATACATATTAGCCCCCAAGTGCCAAGATTAATACTTGTATTGAGCCTTGGGACTTTAAATAATCAGTAGGAAAGAAGCAATCTGCATTAGCCCCCAAGTGCCAAGTGTATAACTGGTTATATGCTCGGGACTTTTGAGAAAAATATTAACGTCTTCATCATCTGACTGTTGCAGGCTGATATAAACAACCAAGGTTCCCAAATTTCTGATCTTCAAGAGAATATCAAGTCCTAGCAAGCAGAGACCTCGAAGGCTAAAGAGGAACTAAAAGGTGCTTTGACAGCCATGGAACAACTGAAAGACGGTTTCAAGACTGAACGTGCCAACTGGGAAATT
Source organism: Triticum dicoccoides (assembly GCF_002162155.2). NCBI lineage: Eukaryota > Viridiplantae > Streptophyta > Magnoliopsida > Poales > Poaceae > Triticum > Triticum dicoccoides. The sequence goes on along the minus strand of NC_041387.1, from coordinate 156,360,083 downwards.
GAAAAGGCTGCTTTGTTGAAGCGGGCTGAAGACGCTGATACGTCTCCAACGTATCTACTTTTCCAAACACTTTTGCCCTTGTTTTGGACTCTAACTTGCATGATTTGAATGAAACTAACCCGGACTGACGCTGTTTTCAGCAGAACTGCCATGATGTTGTTTTATGTGTAGAAAAGAAAAGTTCTCAGAATGTCCTGAAAATCCACGGAGGCACTTCTCGGAATTAGTAAGAATTTCTGGACGAAAGAAATACACCAGGGGGCCCAGGGCCTATCCATAAGACACGTGGGCCCCCTGGACCTCCACCGACGTTAACTCCAACTCTATATATTCACGTTCAGGGAGAAAAAAATTAGAGAGAAAGTTTCATCGCGTTTTACGACACGGAGCCACCGCCAAGCCCTAATCTCTCTCGAGAGGGCTGATCTGGAGTCCGTTCGGGGCTCCGAAGAGGGGTATTCGTCACCGTCGTCATCATAAACCATCATCCATCACCAATTTCATGATGCTCACCGCCGTGCGTGAGTAATTACATCGTAGGCTTGCTGGACGGTGATGGGTTGGATGAGATTTACCATGTAATCAAGTTAGTTTTGTTAGGGTTTGATCCCTAGTATCCACTATGTTCCGAGATTGATGTTGCTATGACTTTGCTATGCTTAATGCTTGTCACTAGAGCCCGAGTGCCATGATTTCAGATCCGAACCTATTATGTTTACATGAATATATGTGTGTTCTTGATCCTATCTTCCAAGTCTATAGTCACCTATTATGTGTTATGATCCGAAAACCCCAAAGTGACAATAATCGAGATACTTCTCGGTGATTACTATAGTTTGAGGAGTTCATGTATTCACTATGTGTTAATGCTTTGTTCCGGTTCTCTATTAAAAGGAGGACTTAATATCCCTTAGTTTACGCTAGGACCCCGCTGCCACGGGAGGGTAGGACAAAAGATGTCATGCAAGTTCTTTTCCATAAGCACGTATGACTATTTACGGAATACATGCCTACATTACATTGATGAGCTGGAGCTAGTTCTGTGTCACCCTATGTTATAGCTATTACATCAGGAATCGCATCTGGCATAAGTATCCATCACTGATCCATTGCCTACGAGCTTTTCACATATTGTTCTTCGCTTATTTACTTTTCTGTTGCTACTGTTACAATTACTACAAAAACCCAAAAACAATTATCTTTACTTTTGCTACTGTTACCTTTATTATCATACCACTTTTGCTACTAAATACTTTGCTGCAGATACTAAGTTATCCAGGTGTGGTTGAATTGACAACTCAACTGCTAATACTCAAGAATATTCTTTGGCTCCCCTTGTGTCGAATCAATAAATTTGGGTTGAATACTTTACCCTCGAAAGCTGTTGCGATCCCCTACACTTGTGGGTTATCAAGACTAATTTCTGGCGCCGTTGCCAGGGAGCATAGCTCTATTCTCTGGGTCACTTGGGATTTATATCTATTGATCACTATGAAGAACTTGAAAGACGACCGAACTACTAATTTGCCCTCAACTACGAGGGGAGGTAAGGAACTGCCATCTAGGTCTGCACTAGATTCTCCTTCCGTTATTAGTAGGCTTGCGGCACCTAAACCTGCTACTGCTATGAATTCTGATATGTCGCATGTTATTGATGATGCCACTTCTGCTATGCATGATGAAACTACTTCTGTGCGTGATACTACTTTGCCATTAGGTAAATTTCTTGATGAACAACTTGCTAGAGTTAGGGGGAATGAAATTACTGAAGAACCTATTATTGATGATAGTGATGATGAAGGTTCTCCCAATGATTATGTATTGCTTGTTGTTCCTAAGGGTTATGTTATGAATGAAGAAGCTGCTAGGGAAATCTTTGCTTGCAATGATAGATATGATCTTAAGAAATTATTAGCTAAATGGAAGCAGTAGTATCTTAATGCTAGAATGAAACCTGATCCTCCTTTTTCTACTTCACCTATCTATGTTACTGATAAGGATTATGAATTCTCTGTTGATCCTGAAATTATTACTTTAGTTGAATCTGATCCTTTTTATGGCCTTGAATCTGAAACTGTTGTGGCACATCTTACCAAGTTAAATGATATAGCTACCCTATTTACTAATGATGAGAAGTCTCGCTATTTTTATATCCTGAAGATATTTCCGTTCTCATTAAAGGGTGATGCTAAGACTTGGTATAATTCTCTTGCTCCTGGTTGTGTGCGTATTCCCCAGGATATGATTTATTACTTCTCTGCTAAATATTTCCTTGCTCATAAGAAACAAGCTACCTTGTGGGAAATATATAATTTTATGCAAATCAAAGAAGAGAGTCTCCCGCAAGCTTGGGGGAGGCTTCTCCGGTTACTTAATGCTTTGCCTGATCATCCTCTTAAGAAAAATGAAATACTTGATATCTTTTATAATGGACTAACCAATGCTTCCAAGGACTACTTGGATAGTTGTGTTGGTTGTGTTTTCAGGGAAATAACAGTCGACAAAGCTGAAATATTATTGAATAATATGTTGACTAACGAAAATAATTGGACTCTTCCCAAGCCAATTCCTGAAGTAATTCCTAAACCAATTGATCCAACTCCTGAGCCTATTCCTAAAACCACTCCGAAGAAGAGAGGTGTTTTATTTCTCAGTCCTAAAGATATGCAAGAGGCAAAGAAATCAATGAAAGAAAAAGGTATTAAAGCTGAAGATGTTAAGAATTTACCTCGTATTGAAGAAATACATGGTCTTAATATACCGCCTGAATAACCACATTGTCTTGATAACCCGACACAGGTAGTAAAGGTAAATTCTCTCTATAGATATGATAAAGTTGAAATCCCCTCTACTAAATTTCATAGTCCATGCTTAGATGAATTTGATGACTTTATGGCTAGACAAGAAAGTTTTAGTTCTTATGTTGGTAGAGAGTCAAAGAATAATGCTTTCGAGATAGGACGTGTTAGTGATAATCTGGCTAGAGTTAAATATGAACTTCACCTCGTTAGCAAATATGCTTCTATCGTTGCTACTCAAGCTGATCAAGTACTTAAAGATCTAAATGATTTGCTTGATGAATTAAATAATAAAAACGACTTTGCTCTTGGAGTGGCTACTAGAACTGGTAGAATGACTCAGGAACCTTTGTATCCTGAAGGCCACCCTAAGAGAATCGAGCAAGATTCTTAGAGAAATAATTTAGAGGCACCTAGTTCTTGTAAAAAGAAGAAGAAGAAAAACGATAGAACTTTGCATGCTTCTAGTGAACCTACTGTAGACACACCTGAGAATCCTAATGATATTTCTGTTTCTGATGATGAAACTAAATCAGGTGATGAACATGAACCTAGTGATAATGTTAATGATAATTTTCATGTTAATGCTCAAGCTAGCAAAAACAATGATGTAGAGATTGAACCTGCTGTTGATCTTGATAACGCACAATCAAAGAATCAACATTATGATAAGAGAGATTTTGTTGCTAGGAAGCACAGTAAAGAAAGAGAACCATGGGCTCAGAAACCCATGCCCTTTCCTCCTAAACCATCCAAGTCAAAGGATGATGAGGATTATGAGCGCTTTGCTGAAATGATTAGACCTATTTTCTTACGAATGCGCTTAACTGTTATGCTCAAAGTAAATCTTTATGCTAAGTATATGAAGGATATCATTACAAATAAAAGAAAGATACCGAAAGCTGAAATTTCCACCATGCTTGCTAATTACACTTTTAAGGGTGATATACCAAAGAAACTTGGAGATCCGGGTGTACCAACTATACCATGCTCTACTAAAAGAAATCTTGTTAGAACTGCTTTATGTGATATTGGAGCCGGTGTTAGTGTTATGCCTCTCTCTTTATATCGTAGACTTGAATTGAATAAGTTGGCACCTACTGAAATATCTTTGCAAATGGCTGATAAATCAACTTCTATACCTGTCGGTATTTGTGAGGATGTGCCTGTTGTGGTTGCAAATGTCACTATCTTAACAGACTTTGTTATTCTTGATATTCCCGAGGACGATAGTATGTCTATTATCCTTGGTAGACCTTTTCTTAATACTGCAGGGGCTGTTATTGATTGCAACAAAGGCAATGTCACTTTTCATGTTAATGCTAATGAGCATACGATACACTTTCCGAGGAAACAATCTCAAGTTGATAGCATAGATTCTATTGGACAAGTTCCAAATATTATTATTGGAGGTTTTGAATTTCCTCTCCCTACTGTCAAGAAAAAGTATGATATTCTTATTGTTGGGGATTTTCATATCCCCATTGAGGGAACTTAGTGTTATTCGAAATTTCTCCGGTTCCGTGTTATTCGGAATGAGTTTGTTAACAAGACTTGATCAACCTTGTTAGTGGATTCATTTTGATGATCATGAGATGGATGAAACTAGAAGGCACAACCTTTTGTACCTTCTTTTTACTTTCTGTTATTTAGAATAAATAAAGCAAAAATAGTATTATCTGCCTGTTTTCTGAATTATCCGTGCATTAAAAAACAGTCTAAAAATAAAAGTGCTCCAAATGCCCTGCAAATTTATTATGCCTTTTTCTGGAATATTTGAGGATTTTAGGCACTGAAATCACTGCAGGAGGGGCAAGCACCAGACCACGAGAGTGGAGGGCGCCCCCCCCTATAGGGCGCCCCCTATCTCGTGGGCCCCTGGTGGGGCCCCTCCACTTATGCCAGCACCCACACACTTCATCTTCTACCCAAAAAAATCTCCATCCATCTCAAGCACAAGATCTAGCTCGTTTTGCTGCGATTTTTGATCTCTTAGCTCAAAGCTCCATTCACAAAACTGCTTTGAGAGATTGTTGCTTGGTATGTGACTCCTCCATTGGTCCAATTAGTTTTTGTTCTAGTGCTTTATTCATTGCAAATTTTTTCTGCATAGGTGACAATGTTCTTGAGCTTGCATGTTAAATTTTTGAGGTCCCAAGAAATTCCAATGCATGATATAGGCTCTAGGCACTTGTAGGAGTAGTTGCTATCAATCTTGTTTAGTTTTATTCACTTTTATTTTGAAGTTACTAAAATTTCAGAAATTTTCAGAAAATGTTGAGGAAACTTTTGAGGGGCTCTTCTAGCCAAAGCTCTCAGGAAAAACAAGCCAAAGAGAAGGAAAAAGCCAAGTATAATCTTCCTTGCTTAGCGGAAGTATGGTCGTGTGAATGGCCATGCGAGGATTTCTTGAAAGAAGCTGGGATTCATGAAGACTTTTATACTTTAATCGAGACTACAGGCCTCACCGGTTTCATCAACGACCGAATCGATCAGTATCTCTTACTCACCAATACATTCGTGCAAAACTTTTATTATTATCCTAAGAAGTCACCGCCTGCAGTATCATTTCATTTATATGATGAGTTCAAAGAAATGTCTTTACGTCATTTTTGCGCGGCATGTTGGATACCTTATGAGGGAGAATTAGAGGAACCCCATCGTGAAGATGTGGGTGGCTTTGTTAATACTATTGCTGTAGAGGAGCCAAAGAAGGGCTCTGAGGCAAAAGTCTCTAGCATACACTTTCCTGTTTTATGCTACTTTGCCATATTTGCTAGTAGATGCTTGATTGGTAGTGGAAATAGTGGAAACTTGAGCATTCCTGATATTATCATTCTTCAACATGCTTTGCTTGGAGACAATACTTTTAGTATGAGTGCCGTCGTTGCTAAACGGCTAGCCCTGAATCATACAAAAGGCCCCATATTTGGAGGTATCTATGCTGCACGTCTTGCTAAACATTTTCAGATACCCATTAGCCACCATGAGAAGGAGGAGATAAAATTGCCTCCTCACATTTTAGATTGCAAGAGCATTGTAGCACACAAGTTTATTGTCGACAACAAAGAAAAGATGCTCTTGTATAAACTTAGATTTAATAAGAAGGACATTAAGATTATTATTTTGCCTGTGCCTCTGTTGTTTGATTTGCTTGCAGAAAATTTTCTTGTCACACCGGAGGCGATGAACAATCATCGAGCTCAAGCTTTTACTCCAGAACCTGAACCTGAGCCGGAACCTGAATTGGACCCTTATCGTGCATCATCTGTCCAGTGGGATCCGAAGATGACCAGCCAGTGGTATCCTGATTACACCTCCCATTACACCGGGGAGAGGAGTGGCAGTCCTTGGTACTAGACCAACTTAGGCCAAAAGCCTAAGCTTGGGGGAGTATGTATTTCTCACCGACTTTACATTCATGTTCACACACTAGTCGTCAGTGCTCATACTCTTTCATTGTATTATCCATGCTAGTTTAAATTTCTTTTTCTAGTTTTCTTCTTGTGTGTTTGATAAACTTTAAGAAAAACCAAAAAAAAATAGTTTAAAATTCTATGCTTGTAGTAGAAATTAAATGAAACCCAAAAAGATTTCTAGTTCTTCTTCTTACTTGTTGGGAGCTTTCCCGTGTAAATAGTTTTATTTCATTTTCTTTCCTTTGGGGGTCGAGAAGACCTTATTGAAAATGCTTAGTGGCTCTTATATGCATGATTCTTTATTTAATTTTGTGCCCATATTACCTGTCTTCTCTCTTGAGTTGAATGCTTGCAGATTCCAGCTTAGTCCAATGCACGTGCACTCTTATTATTATACACATCATTCGATCGTGCAAGTGAAAGGCAATAATGATGATATATGATGGACTTATCGAGATGAGAAAAGTTGGTATGAACTCGACCTCTCTTGTTTTTGTAAATATGATGAGTTCATCATTTCTGAGTCAGCTATTATGAAGTAAACATATTTGCAATGACATTTAGAGATTATTGTTGCTTGTGCCATGCTTTATTAGCTATGAGTTATAATGGTTTACCTTGCGTGCCAACATGCTATTAGAATGACTATGATGTGATATGATGGGATGGTATCCTCCTTTGAATGTATTAAGTGACTCGACTTGGCACATGTTCACGCATGTAGTTGAATCAAATCAACATAGCCTTCATGATATTTATGTTCATGGTAGATTATATCCTACTCATGCTTGCACTCGGTGTAAATTAATTTTAATGCATGTTTATGACTGTTGTCGCTCTCTCAGTTGGTCGCTTCCCAGTCTTTTGCTAGCCTTCACCTGTACTAAGCGGGAATACTTCTTGTGCATCCAAACTCCATAAACCCCAAAGTTGTTCCATATGAGTCCACTATACCTTCCTATATGCGCTATTTACCTGCCGTTCCAAGTAAATTTGTATGTGCCAAACTCTAACCTTCAAATGAAATTCTGTTTTGTATGCTCGAGCAGCTCATGTTACAACTAGGGCTGCCTATATCTTCCATGCTAGGTGGGTTATTCTCAAGAGGAGTGGACTCCACTCCTCATTCACGAGAAAGGGCCGGCAGCTGGGATGCCCAGACCCATGATCCAAAAAGATCAAAGCAAATCAAAATAATTAAACAAAACTCCCCCAGGGTTGTTGCTAGTTGGAGGCACTCGTTGTTTCGAGCAAGCCATAGATTGATGCTTGTTGGTGGTTGGGGGAGTATAAACCTTTACCATTCTGTTTGGGAACTGCCTATAATGCATGTAGTATGGAAGATACAGCCATCTCATAGTTGTTGCGTTGATTGCGAAAGTATGCCGCTCAAAATGTTATTCAATCTCTATTTTAAAATCAAGCTCTCGCACCTCTACAAATCCCTGCTTCCCTCTGCGAAGGGCCTATCTATTTACTTTTATGTTGAGACATCACCCTTCTTATTAAAAAGCACTCGCTGGAGAGCACATTGTCGTTTGCATTCATTACTATTGGTTTATATTGGGTATGACTTGACTTGATCTCTTTTACCATGAATTACAATGTTTAGTTAGTCCGTTTTCTTTAAAGGTGCTCTGCATTTATGTTTTGCGGCCTTAGAAAGGGCTAGCGAGATACCATTTTGTTATACCATGTCATAATTATTTTGAGAAAGTGTTGTCATCCGAGTTTTATTATTATGGCTCGCTAGCTGATTATGCTATTGATATGAGTAATTGTGAGACCTAGGTGTCATTTTGAGTATGGTTAGTTCATAGTATTTGCTGAAACTTGAATGTTGGCTTTTCATGTTACAACAACAAGAGCAAACAGAGTTTGTAATTTTTTTTATTTATCACTTCCAGTTTATCAACTGAATTGCTTGAGGACAAGCATAAGCTTGGGGGAGTTGATACGTCTCCAACGTATCTACTTTTCCAAACACTTTTGCCCTTGTTTTGGACTCTAACTTGCATGATTTGAATGAAACTAACCCGGACTGACACTGTTTTCAGCGGAACTACCATGATGTTGTTTTATGTGTAGAAAAGAAAAGTTGTCGGAATGTCCTGAAAATCTACGGAGGCACTTTTTGGAATTAATAAGAATTTTTGGGTGAAAGAAATAGACCAGGGGGCCCAGGGACTGTCCACAAGACAGGGGGCGCGCGCCCCCTGTAGGGCGCGCCCCCCTATCTCGTGGGCCCCCTGGACCTCCACCGACCTCAACTCCAACTCCATATATTCATGTTCGGGGAGAAAAAAATCAGAGACAAAGTTTCATCGCGTTTTACGACACGGAGCCGCCGCCAAGCCCTAATCTCTCTCGGGAGGGCTGATCTAGAGTCCGTTGGGGCTCCGGAGAGGGGGATTTGTCGTCGTCGTCATCATCAACCATCCTCCATCACCAATTTCATGATGTTCACCGCCGTGTGTGAGTAATTCCATCGTAGGCTTTCTGGACGGTGATGGGTTGGATGAGATTTACCATGTAATCAAGTTAGTTTTGTTAGGGTTTGATCCCTATATCCACTATGTTCTGAGATTGATGTTGCTATGACTTTGCTATGCTTAATGCTTGTCACTAGGGCCCGAGTGCCATGATTTCAGATCTGAACCTATTATGTTTTCATGAATATATGTGTGTTCTTGATCCTATCTTGCAAGTCTATAGTCACCTATTATGTGTTATGATCCGACAACCTCGAAGTGACATTAATCGGGATACTTCTCGGTGATGATCGTAGTTTGAGGAGTTCATGTATTCACTATGTGTTAATGCTTTGTTCCGGTTCTCTATTAAAAGGAGGCCTTGATATCCCTTAGTTTCCGCTAGGACCCCGCTGCCACGGGAGGGTAGAACAAAAGATGTCATGCAAGTTCTTTTCCATAAGCACATATGACTATTTACAGAATACATGCCTACATTACATTGATGAACTGGAGCTAGTTCTGTGTCACCCTATGTTTTAGCTATTACATGAGGAATCGCATCCGGCATAATTATCCATCACCGATCCATTGCCTACGAGCTTTTCACATATTGTTCTTCGCTTATTTACTTTTCCGTCGCTACTGTTACAATTACTACAAAAACCCCAAAACAATTATCTTTACTTTTGCTACTGTTACCTTTATTATCATACCACTTTTGCTACTAAATACTTTGCTGCAGATACTAAGTTATCCAGGTGTGGTTGAATTGACAACTCAACTGCTAATACTCAAGAATATTCTTTGGCTGCCCTTGTGTCGAATCAATAAATTTGGGTTGAATACTTTACCCTCGAAAGCTGTTGCGATCCCCTACACTTGTGGGTTATCAGACGTTGAGGCAGCTCTTAAACCGGTGGCAGAAGAGCTAACCGGGTTGAAACATTAAGTAAATGCTATGACATCTGTGATATTTGGTAAGTACCTTGTGTACAGATCTTGATTAACCATCTCTAAAATATCCGGTTTAACAGCGAATTCTTAAACCGTTACAGGTAGCCGTGTTGCCCATCTGGGTTCTGACATGCGGATGAAACTGAAGGCAGCATATACGCTGATAGAGCAACTGTATACCGGTGCCCAACGAGTTATCTGCGCAGTCTCATACAACAAACCGGCACCAAGTTTGATCAAAGATACACTAGCCAAATTGTCGATGACGCCGTGCAGATAGAAGAAATGAAACGATCTACTGCCAGGGCTGGCGCTTTGTTAGCACTTACTCGGGCCAATGCATGGATAGCTGACCAAGATCCAGTGGATATTGCCAAGGGCTATCTAGGTGAACAAGAAAACGGGTCAGAATTTGATAATGAAGCCCTCAAAGCCCTGACAAAGGAGATGCGTCCGCTGGCAAGCCAATTGGCGGAAGAGGCTAACTTGTCTGTTCATCGGTCCTTCTATGATGAAAACAACCAACGGATTGACACTGCTGTGAAAGAAGTGCAAAATCTTATCTCGCCAATCCGTAAGCACACTTATGCCCCTGACATTGAACCGTCCAATCTTATAAGTGGAGAGGCTGTCTTTCAAGCTTTAACCCGGATTGACTGGACCAGCGTTGACTTCCAGCCACTGGGTGGGGAGGAGGAGGCTGAAACGATGCCAGAAGATCCATCAACATCACGTCAACTCGGCGATGAGTCTTAATCCGGCGACCGGTTTGATTTTCACAGATTGTGTTCTGTGTAAAGAACAATCACTTATTTTGGGCCTTAAATCTCCTTGTAATAGGCTAGTTGGCATACTTTGATCTGCTGCCATCGTGACTGATATATGACTTTGTTTGATCCACCATGATATTTCTGGCGCTGGCTTATACATCTTCATAATATTATGCAATCCTTGTGTCTGCATAAAAAAGATCTGTCCGGGCGGTTTACCGCCAGACGGGTCATAATGTCCAATACAAAACCTGGTAGATAATCAAGATTGCAAAAATAGCAAAAATAGATCATACATGTGATATGAAATTATGCTGCTGGTTTACCAACTTGATTGCAGTAAGGGTGAACACCCAATTCTTTGTGTTCATAACTCCCACCATGTAGTACTGGTGTGTATTAAGTCACACCGGGTTGCGATGAACACCAGATGATTATACTGGTGACATGTAGTCAAAGCCAGACCAGATTGAAAGATGTCGGTTCACCATTGATTATATGCTTAACAGATGATAACTGTAAGCCACACCGGGTTAAGAAACACCGGGTTGAGATGAAGACATATAGTCTGGCCGGGTTGAGAGACACCGGTTTACTTTAAAAGTTGATCAATAAAGATAAAACTTGTAAAAACAAAAGCAAATAAAACTTGTAGTCGAGGCTTTTCGAGGGCTGCCAGGCCCAAATTCGAGGCTTTTCATGGGCTGCCTGGCCGCTGAGTTAAACCATTTGACAAAGCCTTTTAAGATGGGCCTCCAACTAACTAATCGTTGTTTTAACTTTGACAAGTTGAGGGTCTCAATGAGAGTAACTTGTCAAACGTTCGGCGGGTCGTGCCAGGATTACCTAGATAGGAGTGGCTTACTTGATGAAGGTAGGTTAACACGGGGTTTTAGGTGAATACACCAGGCTTCCAAGCCATGGGTTGATACCCAATTACAAGGGTCCTTTTAAACTCTTTGTTACTTTACACAAAGAGCCCCCAAGTAACTTTGTGAGCCGTGCTCAATGGGTGCCTATGTTTGAGTCGTGCTTTTAGCAACAGAACTATCTTTGGCCCCTTGGGTGTGAAGCTCCCAAGCTGTATGATGGCATGATAGCGGGTTTAATGGACAAAACGGGTCATCGCTTTGTAAGCAGAAGCCCCCTTGTAACCAAGAAATATTGGAAGAATGGCATAGGCCCTGCTTGTAGCAAGGATGCCGGTTTATTATATTGAGCATAATATATACATTGTCAAAATATGTACATAGTGAGAGCCTATGGCTCAGGTGTAGTAAGGCCGTAGAAGAGCGATATTCCATGGTCGACGGGTCTCCTCCTCCAATTTGCTTGAGTCTTTGTGCTCGCGAACGTCGATGAGGTAGTATGATCCGTTGTGCAGATTCTTGCTGACCACAAAGGGTCCTTCCCAAGGTGGGGATAACTTGTGCATATCGGTCTGATCCTGGATAAGCCGGAGCACTAAGTCGCCTTCTTGAAAGGTTCTTGTCCTAACCCAGCGGCTGTGATAACGCCACAGGTCTTGCTGATAAACCGATGAACGAGCCAATGCCATGTCCCGTTTTTCATCTAACAGGTCTAATGCTTCTTGACGTGCTTGCTCGTTGTCCGCTTCAACATAATTGGCAACCCGAGGCGAGTCATGACGAATATCACTGGGGAGTACCGCCTCTGCTCCGTAAACCATGAAGAAAGGCGTATAACCTGTAGATCGGTTTAGGGTGGTGTTTGTGCTCCATAACATAGATGTTAGTTCTTCCACCCAACAACCCGGCGTCCGCTTCAAAGCGACCATAAGCCGGGGCTTTATACCCTTTAAAATTTCCTGATTAGCTCGCTCAGCTTGACCATTAGATTGGGGGTGAGCCACAGACGCAACATCAAGCCGGATGTGCTCTCGTTGACAAAAGTCCTCCATCTTGCCTTTAGAGAGGTTTGTGCCATTATCTGTGATAATCCTGTGTGGAAAACCGAAACGGAAGATCACTTTTTTGATGAACTGAACCGCTGTGGCTGCGTCACACTTGCTTACTGGCTCCGCTTCAACCCACTTAGTAAATTTGTCAACCACCACCAACAGGTGGGTCTTCCTATCTTTGGATTGCTTAAAAGGCCCTACCATGTCAAGCCCCCAGGTAGCAAACGGCCAGGTGATAGGAATCATCCGTAGCTCCTGAGCCGAAACATGAGCTTGTCGTGAGAATTTCTGACAACCGTTGCACCGCCGTACCAAGTCCTCAGCATTAGCGTGAGTCGTCAGCCAATAGAAACCATGACGAAATGCTTTAGCCACCAAGGATTTTGAACCGGCGTGATGACCACAGTCTCCTTCGTGGATCTCGCATAAAATCTCACGGCCTTATTCAGGAGAAACACAACGCTGAAACGCCCCTGAAACACTGCAATGATGTAACTCGCCATTGGCAATTGTCATGGACTTGGACCGCCGGACTATCTGCCTGGCCAAAATTTCATCTTCTGGTAACTCGCCCCGGTTCAAATATGCCAAGTATGGAACCGTCCAATGCGGAATGATATGTAAAGCGGCCACCAACTGTGCCTCCGGATCAGGAATGGTGAGGTCCTCCTCTATAGGAAGCTAAACCGACGGGTTATGCAAGACATCCAAAAAGGTATTGGGTGGCACCGGTTTACGCTGAGATCCTAGCTGGCTTAAAGCGTCAGCTGCCTCATTTTTGCGCCGATCAATGTGCTCCACTTGATATCCCTTAAAATGACCAGCAACAATATCCACCTCTTGTCAGTAAGCCGCCATGAGTGGATCCTTGGAATCCCAAGTACCAGAAACTTGCTGGGCTACCAGGTCCGCGTCTCCAAAGCATCGTACGTGGCTTAAGTTCATGTCCTTAGCCACTCGAAGACCATGGAGTAAAGCTTCATACTCAGCTGCATTGTTAGTACAAGGAACATTTAGCAAAGAAGATAATGAATTTTATCACCTCTAGGGGAAGTAAGGACAACTCCAGCCCCCGAGCCCTCCAATTGCCTGGTACCCGTGAAAGTGAATAGTCGAGTATGTATTGTCTAGTTTGTCCTTTGGTATCTGCAACTCTATCCAATCATTGATGAAATCCACAAGGGCCTGGGATTTGATTGCTGTTCGAGGCATATACTTCAATTCATGTGGTCCAAGCTCAATAGCCCACTTAGCAACCCGGCCAGTTGCCTCCCTGTTCTGGATTATATCCCCCAAAGGAGCAGAACTGACCACTGTGATGGGATGACCTTGAAAGTACTGTTTAAGCTTCCGACTTGCCATAAAAACCCCATACACCAGCTTTTGCCAATGCAGATATCTTTGTTTCGACTCAATGAGCACTTCGCTGATATAATAAACCGGCCTTTGAACCGGGTATTCCTTCCCAGCCTCCTTGCGCTCTACCACAATGGCGACACTGACAGCCCGTGCATTAGCAGCCACATATAATAGCAGTGGCTCCTTATCAACTGGAGCGGCAAGAACCGGTGGTTCAGCCAACTGCTTCTTCAAGTCTTCAAACGCCGCATCAGCGGCATCACTCCAAACAAAACTGTTTGTCTTCTTCAACATCTGGTACAGAGGGATCGCCTCTTCTCCCAACCTGCTAATAAACCGGCTCAAAGCCGCAATACGACCCGCCAAACGTTGAACATCATTGATACATGCCGGTTTAACCAAAGATGTGATAGGCTTGATCTTTTCCAGATTAGCCTCAATGCCCCGATTGGACACCAAAAAACCCAAGAGCTTGCCAACCGGTACACTAAAGACACACTTAGCCGGATTGAGCATCATTTTATAAACTCTCAGATTATCAAATGTTTATTGCAAATCAGATATGAGTGTCTCCGCCTTCCTAGACTTGACCACAATATCATCCACATAGGCATGAGCATTGCGCCCAATCTGTGTATGAAGACAGTTCTGCACGCAACGTTGATAAGTTGCCTGGGCACTCTTTAGCCCAAAAGGCATAGATAGATAACAGAAGGCTCCAAAGGGAGTAATGAAAGTTGTTTTCTCCTGGTCCTTAACTGCCATCTTGATCTGATGATAACCGGAATAAGCATCCAAGATTCTCAAACGCTCACAACCCGTCGTAGCATCAATGATTTGATCAATATGAGGGAGTTCAAAGGGATCAGCTGGGCAAGCCTTGTTCAGATCTGTGTAGTCCACACACATATGCCAAGTGTCATTTTTCTTAAGTACCAGCACCAGATTATCCAACCACTCTGGGTGAAACACTTCCACGATAAACCTTGCTGCCAATAGCCGGGCTACCTCTTCCCCAATGGCCTTACGCCGCTCCTCAATAAAGCGGCAAAGAAACTATTTGACCGGTTTGAACTTCGGATCAATATTAAGAGTGTGCTCAGCGAGTTCCCTCGGTACACCTGGCATGTCAGAAGGTTTCCATGCAAAGATGTCCCAGTTCTCACGGATGAACTCGATGAGCGCTCTTTCCTATTTGGGATCCAAGTTGACGCTGATGCTGAACTACTTGGATGAATTGCTAGGAACAAAATCAACCAATTTAGTCTCATCAGCCGATTTAAACTTCAAAGCCGGATCATGCTCTGTAGTGGGCTTCTTTAGAGAGGTCATGTCTGCCGGATCAACATTGTCCTTATAAAACTTCAACTCTTCTGTTGCACAAGCTGATTCAGCATAGGCCGCATCGCCTTCCTCACATTCCAGAGCAATCTTACGGCTACCATGAACCGTGATGGTTCCTTTGTGACCCGGAATCTTGAGATGCAGATAAACATAACATGGCCTTGCCATGACTTTAGCATAAACCGGCCGTCCGAATAAAGCATGGTACGGACTTCTGATCTTAACCACTTCAAAGGTCAGTGTCTCGGACCTTGAATCATGATCATCTCCAAAAACCACCTCCAGAGCTATCTTACCAACTGGGTAAGCCGATCTACCAGGCATCACTTCGTGAAAAACGGTGTTTGACGGTCTAAGATTCTTATCTGTCAACCCCATACGCCGGAAGGTTTCATAGTACAAGATATTGATACTGAGTACCTTGGTGAACTTATAACCTCCCACCTGCGGTGCAACCACCAAAGGTAGGTGACCCGAATTGTCAACCCGGGGCGGATGATCCTCCCTGCTCCAGACAATAGGTTGCTCAGACCAGCGTAGATAATGGGGCATTGCCGGTTCAACAGAGTTTACTGCCCTTTTATGGAGTTTCTGATCGCGCTTGCACAAGCTAGTAGTGAAGACATGATACTGTCCACCATTTAACTGCTTTGGGTTGCTCTGATAACCCGACTGCTGTTGATTCCCCTAATTACCCTGTTGATGGTTACCACCTTGATTATTCTGATTGCCCTGGTTATTCTGAAATCCTGAGCTTGAACTGCCACCACCGTAACCCAGCCCATGAAACCCTGGACCGGAACCACCGGATGGACCTTGATCATAGCGGAAAAGACCAGAGTTTTTGAATTACCTCATGATGTGGCAATCCTTCCAAAGGTGCGTGACCGGAACCTCCTTTGTCCCATGCTTTGGGCAGGGCTGGTGTAACAGGCGTTCCAGATTCATTCCCCTCGCGCTGGGGCGGTTTACCCTTACGGCGCTGCATATTACCCTGCATACTGGTGTTAGCCACAAAATCGGAATTGTTTGCTTTACGCTTACCATTGTTTCCGTGGCCCGCATGGTTATGCTGTCCCTTTGAACCGACATTCTTCTTTCTCTTCTCCCGTTTCTCTTCATCAGAATCAGGGTGCTTGGTATTATCAGAATCAACATACTTAACCAGAGCCGCCATGAGTGTTCCCATATCATTGCAATGACGCTTGAGTCGTCCCAACTTCATTTTTAGTGACTTAAACCGGCAATTGTCCTCCAATGTCACAATTGTTGTATCCGGATTGATGCGGCCTGATGAATGCAAAATTTCTGAAACCCGATGCACCCAATAGGTTGTTGATTCATTCTCTCCTTGGACACAAGCTGCCAGATGTACAATGGACATAGGTTGCTTGCATGTATCTTTGAAGTTTCTATGAACTTGGCCTTCAACTCATCCCACGAATTGATCGAGTTAGCAGGCAGGCTCTTCAGCCGGGTGCGAGCCGTTCCTTCTAGCATCATGGTGACGTATTTTGCACACGCCGCTTCATCAACATCTAGCATCTCCATTGCCATCTCATAACTCTCAACGCATGCCTCGGGGGGCTGATCAGCGGTATAGTTAGGCACCTTGAAATCTTTGGGCAACCGCACATTACGGAGAGCCGGGATGAGACACGGCACTCCCTAGGAGCTGAAGGCAAGACCGGTCCCTCGTTCTACTAATGCCGCTGGCTGAACCGGGGTGGGTTGACGATGACCCGCGTATTGTGCTGCCATTATCCACCACATCCTGAGCATTCAAACCGCCGTTCGCCGGATTAGGCCCTCGAGGGGCATCACGATGCCGCGCACTGCTTGACACGGCCGGTTCGTCTATGTGCCTGCTATAACTCTTGCTCGGACGAGGGGTTGAATGTATTCTGTCTCGGCTGTAGGAATAAGCCTGTTGCTGTACAATGGCGGTTTGAAGAAGATCCCTGGCTCGTCGAGTCTCAATTGCTGCTAATGAATCACCCTCCATCAGAATAGCCGCCAAACATGATGCTGCCACAATCATATTATCCAAAGGGCTAGAAAAGTGACCCAGAAGTGTTGCTACATATTGCGGCGGGTTGTCCGTCCGTCGAGGCGGGTCCGTCGCCCGTGGCTGATCCGGCGCCGCCCTAGGTGCCTCGGTCCGGTCTACTCCTGCCGGATTGCTAGGTCCAGCTCCTGGTGTACCGAAGAGATTCAGACCCTCGTAAATTTGTGGCAGTCGAGACCGGTACTTCCTTCTCATAACTTCGTTTGACGCGTTCTGATCCAACATAAGCTGGTAATTCTGTGCCTGGATTTTTTGTGATTGGGCATCTAAAGCGGCCCGCTCTTCATCCATCCTGGCCTCCTCAGCTGCCAAGTCCGCCTTGGCCTGAGCTATCTGATCCTTTAGCTTCGTAACATCCGCATTATGCTGAACTTGAGTCTCCGGAGTCACCGCTGTCAATAATGCCGTCAAGGCGTCCAGTAAACCGGCAAGAACTTGAGCCGGCCAGCGCACCGGGCCTCCTGCCGCGGCTGCCGATCCGGATATCATTGCTGCTGTAGATGAAGATTGCACGGTGGGTTGCGTACCTGCCATGAAGATCGCAACCTGGTTTGGCGGTTCAAGGGGACCCGGAATACTGTCACCATCGGAATATCCCTCAATCCGGCCATCTTGCAGTTGGTATAACGACTCGGTTTCGCCAGTGGACGATTCACCATCTGAGTAGATGGTTGTCTCACCATCGGATACCGGTTCAGATTCCGCACCATGGATGAATCCTACGAACGCACGCTTTATGGCAGGCTGAACCCGGGCAGGACTCACACGCTGAGCCGTTTCGATGAGGTCGGTGGAGATGTCCGGCTCAGGGCCCGGTTCGCCGATCTTGCCGATGAAAACGTGAATTCCGCCAAAGGGGACCCGGTATCCATACTCGATTGAACCGGTCTTGGGGCCCCATCCTGCATCGTCAATGTATAGCTTGCCGCGACGACTCTTGGTCATCCGGCCAACCGCGTACCCCTTGAGTCCTTCAAAGCTGCCCTTCAAGAACTTGAAACCATCATGCGATAGCCCCACAGTGGGCGCCAACTGTCGTGGAAATATCATGTCAGATGTCCTAGCAGAAGGACTTAGTCATGGAGCCATCGCAATGATATTAGCCTGAAGGGGATAAACCGGACAAGGGACATGAGAGTTTTATACTAGTTCGGCCCCCTACGATGAAGGTAAAAGCCTACGTCTAGTTGTGATGGGATTATTGGAGTTTCGATGACCAGGGAGAAAATACGCTTTGCCTGGGTCTCGAGTTGTTGTTTCTTATTCCTGAACCGCCACCAGGTCATCCCTTTATATACACAGGGTGACGCCCGGCCGGTTTACAGAGCACCGAGGCCGACTCATACAAGTGTCCGGCTCGGTCTCTCCCTTTCCCTAACTTACATAAAAGTTATAAAACTATGGCGGTTTACCATTATGGGCCCTAATCTGCCTCTGGGCTCTAGGCCTCTAAGTCTTATCAGTAAAGCGCCATCTTCTTTGTCTTCCTGGGCTTCAATATAGTTGAGCTTGAACCGGCTCCTCCTGGGCGGTTTACACTCAGTAGTGGTATTGGTAAGATTGAACTTGTGAGTTCACACTTGGTAGTTGCTGGGGCACTTCATCTTGGCCAGAGCCCGCCCAAAGTCAGTGGCGGTGGAGGCGAGCTCTTCCTCCGGGTCGAAGCATGGATCAATGCCCCCGACATGTGTACCTACAAGAAGCAAGTAAATGTTAGTAGCCAAACTGCAATTGCACAAATGATGTAAAATACTATAAGACATGGGATGCAGCTAACCTCGACGGCAAAGAACAGCATCACCCGTTATGGCCCTGCGTAAGTACATGGATAGGCATGTTAAGTACAACACGGTTAGCATCCACCAAAAATAGCAAATGGGCAGCATCTCTAGTATATCTTCATTACGAAGAGTAGCATGGTAGCAAAGTTTGTCGCTGGTATTGGTGAAATTGAACTGAACAGTTAATACTTGAACATCACACAGTGTGCAGGACTGAAATAAACAAGGCACGAACATGCTTAATACATCAACCATACAAAACATAGCCATAACAAGTGGTATTAGTAGGATTTAGCTAGTCAGATCATACCTGTTAAGTCCTGGGGGGTAGTCGCAGGGGCACTTCTTCTCGGCCAGAGCCTGCACCATGTCAGCGGCGGCAGAGGCGATGTGTTCCTCCGGGTCAACACGCACAATGGCCATCGCACCATTGACCGCCATCAGCTCCTCGACCTCCACGTGATATGTGCTTGGGCTTGCATGGCGCGGCTCTGGAGGTAGGGATGGTGAGGATTTGGAGGCATGAGGATGTTTCGCAGGCGCCATTTAAGCAATCAGGCCTGGGCCCTGATAGAGATCGGTGGGTTACCTGACTGGATCCGAGTAGAACATAGATGTGATTGAAGCCGTGGTTGC
>NC_041387.1:156333622-156339990 GCF_002162155.2 Triticum dicoccoides | reverse complement strand
GGAGATACTGAGGAAATTTGATGGGTGGGGATGTGGTTGTGGGAATAAATTCTAAAATCGTGCGCCTAATGAATATTTCGCTGGGAAACTTGAAACTTGGGCGGGGGAAACACACAATGGAGGCGAAGCGCATAAAATACTCGTGTGCGAGAAAACAGAAAATTGGCAGTTCCCGTCTCCAAAAAAATGTACACGTGTAGTCGATTTTTTCTGTCAATGGTATGCCTAGTTTATCAGGAACAATCGCACAGGTAACAGACTCATGGATCATTAACGCAAAAAGCGCATACGGACACGGCATAGAAACCATGTGTTTTGCTATCTTCTAAAGATTAACCCAAAAAAGCGCACACGGTCACACCTGCTAATCAACGCTCAAAGCCCTCAAAGGTTGCTCTTACCAACATTGTACTTTAATACTACAAACTTAAAGTACTACTGGTAATTTGCTCTAATACTACAAACTTAAACTACTTCTCACATGCTACCATCGGGGCATGCTAGCCAGACGCCGACATTCTCCCTCCCGGCCTTGCAAGCGGCAGCCAACCGTGCTTCGACCTCCGCCAACGTCTCCTCACCACGGCATGCAGCCTCTTCTTTCTTGTGGCAGCGGGACTCTCATTTCTTGACTACTTTCTACCTTTTCCTATACTCCTGTGCGGCTTTGGCCGCCTCTAGATCCACCGCCATTCGGCCATGGCAGCCTCAAAGTCCGCCCACGTAGTTGTGTGGCCGCCAGCAGCGATGAACTCGGCGCGACAAGATGCCATCGCTTCCTTACCATGTGTGCGGTAGCGGGAGGCGAGGAACACGGCGCGGTGGGACGCCATCGCTTCCCACTACTAGGAAAAGGGCTATAGATAATATGGACATTAATGGCGCACCACACATGTGGTGCACCACTGCTATATGGCAGTGGCGCACCATGTGTTGGTACGCCATTAGTGTCCATCACACTAATGGCGCACCACACCCACTGTGCGCCACTACTAACAATTTTTATTTTATTTTTCCAAAACTAGTAATGGCGCACCACACACTCTGTGCGCCACTACTAACAATTTTTTTTACTTTTTTTTTCAAAACTAGTAATGGCGCACCACATCCACAGTGCGCCACTACTAGCATTTTTTTTGCAAAACTAGTAATGGCACACCACCTAACAGGTGCGCCATTAGTAACCAGGGTTAGTAATGGCGCATTTATAGGTGGTGCGCCATTAGTAACCTGAGACCAGCTAGATATTTTGGAAACCACCTACTACACTCACTTTCCCCACTTCATTCTCTCCACCTTCTCCTCCAAGCTTGTCTCGGCTGCCTCCTCCTCCTCACCTCATTTGCACCATAGATTCACCCAAATTAAGTGGTTAAATTACCTTTTTTTGATAGGTAAGTAAGGGGAAAGCTTTCTTTATGTTGTAGATCTACTTTTTTCTCCCTCCAACAACATGCACATGCACTTTTTATGGCCTAGCTAGATCTACATATGTTTGTGGTGTTGCATATGTTTGTGGTGTTGCATATATGTTTGTGTTTGCAGGTATCAGTATTTGAAATGCGATAGTTGCCAATATTTTGCCGGAATGTTGATTCATTGCCGTTTCGGCGAGAATTTAGCACTATGCATTCATTTTGGTCCTATTTTTAGGCAAAGTCATGCCAAATTTTTTCTTGTTTCTAAAATACCCTTTTGCTCTACCCCGCAGGCGACCATGGTCCGCACGATGACCGAAGGCATCATGAATAGGTTTTTGAGCTCCACGAAGGCCGAGATGCTTCAAAAGAATGAGACGGAGATAAGATGTCCGTGTCGAAGATGCAAGCTGACGAGCCTTATGGACCCGGATTCTGTACAGGTGCGGGACCACCTGCTCTTGCGTGGTTTCATGGATGGCTATCGGTGGCAAGGTGATGAAGATGATTATGAAGTCGTCCATGGGGGCCAGGCAGGAAATGAGGAAGGGCAGCAAGACAACCGCGGCGAGGGCGGGCGAAGATGAAGAATCTCCAGGACATGATCACGAAGTAGATGTAGTACATAGTCATCATGTAGAAGATGCCGGACATGATGATGAGGAAGATGCCGGAGCAGACGAAGGGCATGATCATGAAGATGAAGATGCCAGAGCAGACAACGATGGACCATCGATGGGCTGGGTGCAGGACCCTCATATTCAAGAGCTTCTTCTCAAGCAGACGGATAACGCAAGAGCTACCACCTGAGAGAAAGCCAAGCTGGATCAGCTGGAGATAGACGTGGTTACTCCATTGTATGAAGGATGCAGGCCCGAGGATACCCGCCTGAAAGTAACGCTCGTGGCTCTGGAGATGAAGGTAAAACACAAAATGACCAACGCATGCTTCGACGAGAACATGTCATTCTGGCATGAACGTCTTCCCAAGGGGAACAAGTGCCCGACCAGTTTCAAGGGGGCGAAGAAAATCGTGTGTCCTTTGGATTTACTGCACATGAAATACCATGTGTGCATGAACAATTGCATCATTTATCTGGACGAGCACACGGAGTCTACCATATGTCCGGTGTGCGGCGTCACTTGATACAAGAAGAGGAAGAAAGCTCCTCGAAAAGTGGTGTGGTACTTTCCAATCACTCCTTGTCTGTAGTGGTATTTCGTGGACCCTAAGCTAGCAAAGCTCCTGCGTTGGCACGCGGATAGGGAGGAGAAGAAGCAAGAAGATGACGCAAATGATCCAGAGATAAATAAAAAAGAAAAGATGCTGAGTCACCCTAAGGATGCAAGCCAGTGGCAAGCGTTGAACTTCGAACACCCAGAATTTTGGGATGATCCAAGGAACATCGTGCTGGGCGCGAGCACCAATGGAGTCAATCTGTTTGGCAACTAGAGAAGCACACATAGCACCTAGCTTGTGTTTGTGTGGATGTACAACCTTCCCACCTAGTTGTGCATGAAGAGGAAGTACATTCACATGCGTATGCTAATTGAAGGGCCGAAACAACCAGGGAACGACATCAATCTGTATCTGGGGCTGTTGAAAGTGGAGCTAGACACGCTGTGGAAAATGCCAGCCAATACGTGGGACGCCGCAGAGAAAGAATATTTCCCTATGAGAGCCGCACTGCTCATGACGGTGCACGACTATCTCGGTTACGGATTTGTCGCGGGGCAGGTGGTCCATGGATTTTCTGGATGCGTCAGGTGCATGGATGACACAACGTATCTCCAGCTATATAGAGATCCTGGGTCTTCGAAAACCGTGTTCATGGGACATCGAAGGTGGCTTCGCGACGATGACTCATGGAGAAAACGCAAGGATCTGTTCGATGGTGAAACCGAACCCTGAAGACGCTTGTGTACGAGGAGCGGCGAGGAAATAGACGACCTGTTGAAATATTGGAAAGATTACCCACTGCCAGGAAAGAAGCAAAAGGCGCCAGAGCCGGAAAAGAAGCGAAAGGCGCCAGAGCTGCTGCTAAAGGTATGGAAAACGAGGTCTATTTTCTGGGACTTGCCGTACTAGAAGATCCACCGTGTGCCTCACAGCCTTGATGTCATGCATATCACGAAGAACGTGTGCGAGAGTCTGCTTGGTACCCTACTCAACATGCCAGAGAGGACCAAAGATGGGCCGAAAGCAAGGGCAGGCTTGAAATCAATGGGCATCAGGGAGGAGCTTCACGCTAATGATGACGATGATGAGGCGAAGCAGGATACGGAAAGTCGTCGCAAAGGCAAAAAGGCCAAGAAGACTAGAAATGATTACCCTCCCGCGTGCTTCACTCTAAGTGAGGAGGAGATCGAGCAGTTTTTCACCTGCCTCGTAGGAGTAAAACTTCCTGATAGTTATGCGGGGAAGATAAGCAGATACCTAGACTCAACGAAGCAGAAGTTCAGCAGGATGAAGTCGCACGACTATCATGTGTTGATGACGCAGATACTTCCAGTTGCAATCCGTGGGATCATGGACGCGCACGTCCGTGAAATGCTATTTGGCCTATGCAACTTTTTCAACATCATCTCTCGGAAGTCGGTTGGCGTGAGGCAACTCAGAAAGCTACAGGAAGACATCATGGTGATACTATGCGAGCTTGAGATGCACTTCCCGCCCGCATTCTTCGATGTTATGGTGCATCTGCTGGTCCATATCGTGGAGGATATCATCCAACTCGGGCCGACGTTCCTGCACAGCATGATGCCATTCGAAAGGATGCATGGTGTCATCAAAGGATACGTTCGCAACATGTCACGTCCAGAGGGAAGCATAGCCAGGGGCTTTCTGACCGAAGAGTGCATCTCCTACTGCACGAATTATCTAGGCATCGAGAACCCCATTGGTCTGCCCGTCAACAGGCACCTTGGCAGGCTCGCTGGATGGGGTCACCGCGATGGTTGCAGGGAAATGCATGTCGACTTCGAGGGTCGACTCGCCAACTTTGAAAGAGCAAACCTAGTAGCGCTACAACACATAGACGTGGTCGATCCTTGGGTGGTAGATTAGAAAACCTTTATTGAGAAGACGTACAATGACCGAGGCCAACAGAGGATGGACGGAGATATAATCAAAGAGCAGAACTCATGTTTCACGCATTGGTTCAAGGAGAAGCTTCTGTCGTACCCTTTACATGAGGATTCTTCCCGCGGAAGAAAAACTCATATTCGCCTTGTCACAGGGCGCCGAGCACAACCTGATGACCTATGAGGTGGTCGATCCTTGGGTGGTAGAGAAGAAAACCTTTATTTGAAAGGACATGAAAAGCGATGGTTATCAGAACTCCAGGGTAACGATGGAATCCTACACCCGTAACGACAAGGACAGATACTACGGAAGGATCAAGGAGATCTGGGAGCTGAGCTAGGCTGGAGAGAAGGTCCCGATGTTCCGAGTCAGATGGGCCAAGAGCGTCCTAAAAGAAGACCGATATTTCACCACCATGGTTATACCCGAAGCCAAATCCAGGACCGCGGGCGCAAACGTCACCGCAAAAAATGAGCCATGGGTACTGGCTTCCCAAGTGGACCAATGCTTCTTCATCACCGACCCGTCAAAGCCCAGTCATGTTGTCGTGAGGAGAGGCAAAAGGAAGATCATCAGAATGGATGGAGTCGCCAATGAGCAAGACTTCGACAAGTACGGCGACCCGAAGATGGAACATGACGACGACGATGAAGTGCCATACACCACAAGAAGAAGCAGGACCACCCTACCTAAAGGACGTCCGTTCAACAGTAGAGCTCCATTTGCGAAAAAGAAAGGCAAGAAGATTGTGAAAAGATAGCTAGCTAAGATCGATTGTATTTAAATCGTAGTCTTCATTTCTCGATTGTATTTCGACATACTGAAATGATATTTCTTCTGTTCTAGTCCTCATGAATATTTATTTATGTTTATTATGGTATTTATGTTTATTCTGGTATACCAATTTTTGTTTGATGATATTTTTTCAACTCATGAATTTTTTTAAATTTCATGGGCACGTTTTGAATTCCTGAATATTTTTTCAAATTTCTTGATATTTTTTCATATTCATAAATATTTTACCAATTCACAAATGAATGCAATTAAAAATAAAAAACAAATTTGATGATATTTGGTGATATTTTCAAATAACAAATTTGATGATATTTTTTCATATTCATAAATATTTTCAAATAACAAATTTGATGATATTTTTCCACATTCATAAATGTTTCCAAATTTGATCGTCATTTTCTAAAAAATTATTAGATGCAACATTTTGAATTACTGATTTTTTTTTCAAATTTGATGATATTTTTTCATATTCATAAATGTTTTACCAATTCACAAATGAATGCAGTTAAAAATCTAGAAAAAACAAATTTGATGATATTTGATGATATTTTCAAATAACAAATTTGATGGTATTTTCAAATAACAAATTTGATGATATTTTTTCATATTCATAAATATTTTCAAATAACAAATTTGATGATATTTTTCCACATTCATAAATGTTTTCAAATTTGATTGTCATTTTCTAAAAAATTATTAGATGCACCTAAAAATCCAAAAAAAACAGTTAGTAGTGGCGCATCAGGGGAGGGTGCGCCATTGCTATCCAAAAAAAAAGTTACTAATGTCGCACCGCTAGGAGGTGCGCCATTGCTATCCATTTTTTTTAATAATGGTGCACCGCTAGGAGGTGTGCCATTGCTAACCGTCCCCCCACTAAAATCCCCAATCTGCTCACATCTCTCTCAGCCCCCCCACTACTATCTCCGCCTCACCTCACCCGCGCCGCCCCCGTGCTCGCTGCCCCCGCCGCCGACCCCCACCGCGCCCGCCGCACACGACCACCACCGCCCCCAACGGCCCGGCACCTCGCTGCCCGTCGCCCCACTGTCCCCGACGCCGACCCCCACC
>NC_041387.1:156290747-156333183 GCF_002162155.2 Triticum dicoccoides | reverse complement strand
CCAAATCACGCCCAATCCACTCGTGCCCTCCACCAGACCGCCGCTGCCGCCCCAAACCTTCCCACCGCCACCGGATCGCCTCGCTCAACCACCGTCGGCATCGCCGCTGCCGCCGCCTCGACCTGCAACACCGGCGCCCCCCGACCTCTCCAAGAACGCCCCAACCTCAATGTGAGCCGCCGTTCGTATCCCCTCTCTCCCCGTGCTTGATTTTCTGCCGTAGTACCATCCTGGACGAGGCCGAAGCCAGCGTCCTCCATGTCCAAGGAGCCCCGCGCTCCGGAACTCCCCCTGTCCGTCCGCCATGGCCAGTGTACCGCGCCCGGCTGCGGCCTACAACGTGCACGCGCGCCCACACACCCATGGCCATGGTTTTCTTTCCAGTGAAACAAATTCTGGAAATTTAATCTCTTTATATGTTTGATTGGGGATTTTTGTCTCTTTGGAATTCTGCATCTCTGTTTCCATGGAGGCAAGGGGAAGAAAACATGTCTTCTTTTTATGCCTTGCGCCTTTCTCTCTGGATTTTTTTCATCTTTCCTGTATTCCTAAACTTTTTATCACTGTCAGATGGCTTACTTATAACTTGTTTGTGTGCAGCAGGTCAGTTCAGCGCTTCTGGCTCCTCGGGACCATTATAAGTAAACTTTCATTTTTTTCTGTTTTAATCCTTGTGCTTTGAGGACGACCTGCTATATATATGACTGATGCCTGAGAGATATTTTTTACCGATTCCCTCACTGGAATGACCTTATCTCATTATAACAAGAAGAAAGACTTGATTATTTGGCTCGTTAATAAAACATTGTTGTGACCTCTGTTTCCTTGGGTTAACTAAAGAATGGTTTATTTATGTGCCCTTCATACTTGATCTGTTAACTTGTGCCATAGAACTTACATATATACTCCCTCTTGTACCACCTGTGTTTGTGTTGGTCTGCTAGATAACTTGTTTCACTTGTTTTTATGCAAGCAAAGCTTCTGCTTGGCTGTTAAGTTGTACGATCTGAACTTGTACTGTTGGAAGCTGATTAATTTGGCACAATTTTATTTTTGTTTTGTCAAGTCTATGCACTGATTGAGTTAGATGAAAATGTTTAGTGGCACCAATTTCTGCAAGTCTGTACAGTCAGCAGGGCTATCTAGCCTAGTGACTAGCACTATGGTCTTTCTGTTTCGTTCAACTACAATTTCATTTATGTTGTTTTAAGTTTGTTGCTGTCATCATGAGTTAATTTGGTATGCAGTAGGCACTGGTCTCATTCTTAGACCGACATACCCGCAGCACGCATTCAGGCATCATTTGGTTATTAGACTGTTTAGCTATGCAGAGTGAAATACCAGTTCAGTTATGCTAGCAAAGAGGAGGCCTCCAGATTTTTTTTCTTTGCCTAGCTTCAAGTATCACAAATCGTTTGTCGTAATTCCTTCATTGGAAAATCATTGCTTAAACTATTTAGGAAGCAGTGTGCGGCACAACTCTTTGCAAGATGTTTTTTGAGAAACACAGTACCAGCATGTCGATAATGATTTTGGCAGCAGTGTGCGGTGCAATTCCTTCATTGGATAATGATTTTGCAGGTACCCCGAGAGGCCCTTGAGTTTGCCGGAATGTCGATTAACTTCCGTTCTGGCAAATTCGGGTACTCCATATGTCGTATTTTCAGCAAAGGTCATGCTCAAATTTTCCGTCAATTTCAGCATGACTTTGCTAAAAATAGGACATATGGGGTACTTGCGACTAATGCATGGGTCGGGGTATCTTAGTACTTAATTAAGTAGGATCAACTACCCCTTTATTCTTGCTGCATTAAACACATATGCTGAATTCATGTGTGGACAGATGAAACCATGAGTCATTTAGAGCCAAGTGATTAGGCCCAACTTAGAATTCTCCTTCCCTTTTCTTGATAGGGTATATTATTAGAAGATAACCATATATATTAGTCAACCTAGGGTGCCTAGGCATCAATAAACCCTAAATGATGAAAACTTAACTTAGCATTTAGGGTGCCTCAGCGTCGACAAACCCTAAATGATAACTCTTTCTGACTGAAGATTCTGAAAGGAGTTTCAGAAATTCACCAACAATTTTTGACTCTAGCTACCTAGTATCTATCTACCTATATCTCTTGGATGGATAGAGGAAGAAGAAGAATCCAACTTAAGTGGTAAAATGGATAGTGTGTTGGATCTGAACCCTAAATGATAAAACCTTGGCTTTTAGGGTGCCTCAGTGTCGATAAAAACCTAAATGATGAAAGCTTAGCCCTTAGCTTGTTCATTCTGTAGATTTCCAAAATTCAGTTTGGTACCGCACACCGAAGCCTCAAGAAAGAAAACTGCAATCTGAAACAGTTGATCAATTTTCAGCCCTTAGATTAGTTTAGTATTTTTTGCCATGTGTGTGAGAGAGATAGTGAGAGGAGACAAGGAGAAGGGGGTTAGGAAGGGACTTGGACCTTAGCAACAACACACTAATAGCAAATTCCTCTAGAATTAGGTTATTTGGTCAACTTAGAGATCTTGTTCCTTAACAATAACCAACTTTTTGACCAAACTTTTTTCCTATTAAGAGCGAACATGGCCCACAACGATGAGGCCGGCGGTTCGGGAAAGCAATTTTGGGAGCTGTCCCAGGAGATTGAGCAAGAACCTCACTGCTATGAGGATGCCGCGGAAGACACCGATCCTGATTACACAACCCCTAGTGGTGTCGGGGATGACAGCACTGATGGTGCCACCGAGGATGCCACCACTGATGATGGCAACGCACGCACAGATGGCAGCCAACCGAAGAGGCAACAGAAGGACCAGCGCCCGAACGTGCTCGGCATCATCAAGGAGGAATTTACTGAAGTGTCCTCCAAGGGGCATCCAACGGTGCCCAAAGAATTAGTCAAGGGGTACGCGGTTCATCTCGGGTGCATTCTCCGGAGCACCGACTCGATCAACACCGAGAACCTAAGGCATAAGGACCGAGGGAATTTGCACAACCTCCTCTTCACGAAGCTACACGAATGATACAAGTTCCCCGGTGACGTCGCAAACACATGCCTCTCAGGGAATAAAGTGAACAGTGCCGCCCTCACGAAGATGAGCACGGCCCTGGCTACTTGGAGAGGCGCGGTGAAGAGAATGATTGAAAAAGGTGATAGTTATGAGAATATCAAGGAGAAAAATCCTTCCATCAGCGAAGATGACTACAAGGAGTTCAAGATCAAGTGCGAGAGCAACGCAACCATGGAATCAACTCAGTGGGGGAAAGATATGCGGGACTTGAACTTAGGGGTCCACCAACTCGGTCCCGGCGGTTACAGAGTGGCGGAACCTATATGGGACAAAGAGTACACGGAGCGTGCCGAGCAAGGCCTACCGCCCCGCTTTCGAGAAATACCGTGACAAGCAGACCAAGAACTATGTCAGGGCCCGGTACAAGGTGGACCTGGTAACAAAGGAGCTTACCATGGATCCGAAGACCAAGGCGCTTGAGTGTGTTATGGTAAGGAATACACCCCCGCATAATTAGCTCCATATGGTTGCATTCTAATTAATGATGCCAAATTTCTAAATGGTTCACATTCCTTCCGCAGGACACTGAAACAGTAGCGCAGGGTCGTCTCAGAGCTCCCCTTGGGACATCACTTTAAATAGCGCGTTGAACGTAATGAAAAATAAGGATAAGTTCAATAAGCCGTCGTCAGCTGGTCGTGTGGCCGGCGAAGTCTTAAATGGTCGGCATACTATAACGCTGGTGGGCGAAAGGAGAGAATGACCAGCTCGGAAAGCCAGTCGTGCGAGGTTCAAGAAATCACGGCCCAAGTGGCGCGGATTCCGGAGATGGTCCAAGAGCAAGTGCAACACCAACTGGGAACGACGCTCACCGCCATTGTGCCTACCTTGACTGAGGAGCTGCAGGCATGGATTGCGAGCGGCTAACAGGGGCCGCCCCCGGTTCCCAGCTTCACGGCCAGCAACTCGCACAACGCGCAGGCGGCGCCATTGGTGTCTCCGGCGGAGGCGGTATTAGTGTCTCCGGCACCGGCATGGGCATTCGATCTTAATGCACCCGGGGGTGCGAAGAATACGCTGGCCGGCACCTCAGCCGCAAGCGGCCCCTCCGTCACTTGCACGCCCGACATTAGCTAAGCTCGATGCCATCACGGTAACTAAGCCTCTTGGCCGATGACTTCATCTCCTTGCCTTTGACTGGGCATCCCTGACTCCCTACATGTTTTCACAGGGCACCGCCGATGTTCCACGCACTCTCCTGCACTTCGTGGGCGGCTAGTTGATCGATGTCGCCAAGGGTAGAATCGTTCAACCGGGCGATCCCGTGTGCCACGGTAATCCGATGCCACCCACCGTGTATAGGGTTCAACTGGTTCAGGTGCTACCAGGCTGCGATGACTTGTTACCTCCGTTTCGACCCACTGGGGCCGACGAAGATGATGTGATGACCCTCAGCGCCTGCTTAAGCTGGCCCCGGCTTTTGCCATAGACAACTCCGCCAGTCGTGTCGGCGCCAAGCCATGGCAAGACCGCCGCAACGCTACCGGACATGCCGGACATGCATATGGCACAGGATCCGGACACACATATGGCACGAGATCCAGACGATGATGATAACGACGACAGTACATTTACTAACATCGATAATTACTTTGCCGAACATGGGTACGGTGACGAATTCTTGGGGCCTCCTTCTCAAGAACCCAACCCTGCAAAAGACGACCGCGATCTAGCTGGTACCACGGAGAAACCCAATTGCAATAGGCGTCGTATGGCATTCAGTTCTCAGGAGATGCCTCCAGCTGCTGCCTCCACGGAGCCTTAGATAGCCGAGGTGCGAAATATTATCAGCTCCAACACACTCAAGAAGGCGATCTCTGAGCAGAACTCGATCCCATTACAGTAGAAGAAGAAGGGACAGAAAAGAAAGAATAACAAGGGCTCTGTGAGCCAGCCGACACTGAGTACGACCCGTGCTCAGGACGAGCCACCTTCACCTAAGGATATCTCGAGGAGGGTGCATGTGGCGGGTAGGCCGATGCTACCGACTAATCTGCTCAATGTTGCAACCGGTGCTATGCGGAGTCTGCATGACAGTGTTCTTTCTTTGGATGAGCGGCGTCTCTTCAAGAATGATGTGGCATACCCGATTTTCATGGCCAAGGTGCCAGAGGGCAAGGGCTTTGTGGATAGCACCATCGGGGGTATCATCGTCATGCAGTTTGATGACATCTTTGCTATGTGTAACCTTCATCCGCTGCACTACACCTTCGTTCGGCTATTTTCGCTGAGTATGGAGATACAGATCATTAGAGACAAGACCCCGGACATCGTGATAGTTAACCCCTTCTACATGCATGCCAAGATCATGGGCAGTGCTGGGGACCGGCAAGTCGCGAGTTCACACCTCGAGGGCGTCATTCTGGCAAACCCAGATAAGGATAACTTCCTCGTGCCTTACTTTCCCGAGTAAGTCATCCCCTCACCGCCCCGTAACATATGATTTCTTAGATTTCGATCGTTCTTTTTTTCTTTCTAACATTACGTGTTTTGTGTAGTGACACACATTGCACACCCATCCTCTTAAGCCCGAAATATTCCATGGCCACGTATTTTGACTTAGACCATCAGTCGAAGAAAGACTACACAAATATCAAGAAAGTTCTTGATGATGTTCTCCTCGGCTATGCCAGATCTGGAGGCACCTTCAGCAGGCCAATTCATAGGTACAGCAAGCCCGTGTTCACCCACAATAGGACATTCCCCTACGTCAAGCAGCCGCCTGGCAGTCAGAAGGATGCCTACTATGCCCTCCATCACACGCGAGCGATCGTACAGGACCATAATCACCTTCTGCTACCAAATAATCTCAAAGATTGGGCCACACGCTTGTCGGTAATCAGGACGCGAACATCAGACAAGAATTCTATCGCATCCAGTCGGAGTTTGCGGAAATCATCCATCAAGATGTCCTTCGTACCTCGAGGCAGTTCTACCTCAAATATCAACCATCCAACAGTGAGATAGAAACAATGCTACAAATGCTGGTTGACAACTCCCGTGATTTCATGACCATCACGAAAGACAGCGGCTTCATCCATGCTCCGGTCCCTGAGTCGAGTCGAAAGTAGTGATGCTATGTAGTTCTGAAATGTCGATTAGCTCATGTTGTAATTAAACTTTAATGAACTTGTATGTCTCTTTGGTTTGGACAGTCGTTCAATTTATATGTAATCGATGCTATTTATTAGTAGGACCATGAATCGTGCTATTAATGTGTTGCTTTTCTCTTCCGATCCTTTTGTTGCATACTTATATATTGCTTATGTATTGTCTATGAATTGCTACTAACGTTTTTTTGGCTAGTGCATAGGGATGCCGTCATATGTCGTGTACAAGGGTAAGGTTCCCGGAGTCTATGACGACTGTGAGGAGTGTCGGAGATAGGTTCACCATTTTAGCGGTAACAGTTACAAAGGGTACACCACTAGGGCGGAGGCGGAAGCTAGATACGCGCGCTATCTAGCGGGAGAGAGGAGGGAGCGTTGGACGAGCCGGATGAAGACCAGTTTCATCACGATGATGCTCATCGTGATGACCGCAGCTCTCTTCTATGTGATGGTAGTTTAGATGATCAATATCAACTTGTAATGTGAAGACAAACTCGCTACTCGTGGTCTCGAGACTTGTAATGTTCTAACTTTGTTCGGTATTTTGAATTGGGAGACTAATATGATGAATTGTATTCAGAGACTAATCTTCTATTGTATTCGATAAATCTGTTGTTTATATGTTGTGGTACCTATATTCTGTGCAGTAATATATTTTGTAACCTGTGCAAATATCGAAAAAGAAAAAAATTCCTAATATTCATACTAGTGGCGCACCACACTGCACTTTAGTGGCGCACTGCAATAAGCACACTAGTGGCGCATTATCTAGAAGTGCACAATTAGTAACCCAGAGCACAAGGTAAATATGCCCCCCTGGGAGGCATAGTAATGGCACACCATGTGACATACTAATGGCGCACTCCCTGGTGCGCCACTATTGTCTGGTATACTAATGGCGCACCAGGTGTGCACCATTAGTATTAATTACTAGTGGTGTGGTGCTAGTGGCGCACCTGTAGTGCGCCATTAATGGCCAAAATAGGTGCGCCACTAATTAGCCTTTTCCTAGTAGTGTCCTTAACAGTTACTGTGCGCTGAAGTGCCATGAATGACGCTTGGAGATAGCTCTGGGATGGAGGGGGTGGGAAGCCGTACAGTGCGGTGGTTTTTAAGAGCTCAATGACAAATGACAAAGGAAATTTGGCTCCCCTTACAATTTTGCTCGTTCATTATTGCATACGGTTCATTTCGGTCGCTTCCGGATACAGTGTGCGCTGAGGCCATTGTGTGTTGTGTTATGATTGGCCGGAACCCCAGCCATGTGGATCACGTGTGTGCACCATAGAATGCGCCACGATCGAACGGCAATCCACGTCCCTCACATCACATCCATACAGCTGTAGCTGGATTGGATTTATATGCGTCAAATGCCTAGAAAATGCACATAATCCCTTAAATATGGTAAATGAGCACGGAAAAATGCCAAATTTGAACACAGTGATTTGCAGGGTGTATGTTCTTTGTAGAAAAACTCAAGGGCAAAGAACAAAGAAAATATGGATTCCCCTTCAATTTTGGTGATTTCCCTCTGAAAAGCATGGAACTTCCTAAGTGATGGTTCAATTTATGAAGGGCGTGCATGACGACATAAGCCAAACCTTCTCAAATTTTCACTAGGGCATGGTGAGGTCATACCATGGCACCATGCCAACCGTCATGTTTTTCAATCATTTATTTCATTTGTTCTATAGTTGAAAACCCAATAAACAAACATTTGTGGTTGACTATTGCCACACATTTCATCGAAATATCTATCCATTTCTTGTATAAGGCATGAGAATTTATTAAATGGCATGAGCATCATTTTCCAGACTATTCTTGTGCACCCTTTCATGCACCGATTGTTTGAACTTGAATTATGTGCATTAACGCCTAGAAAATGCACATAAGCCCCTAAATATGGTAAATGAACCTGGAAAAGTGTCAAATTTGAATGTGGTGATTTGTAGGGTGTATGTTCACCGTAGAAAAAAACACATGGAAAAAGGACAAAGGAAATTTGGACCCCCCTTCAATCTTGGCGATTTCCCTCTCAAAACCATGAAACTTCCACGGTGATGGTTCGATTTATGAAAGGCATGCATGACGACATAAGGATAACATTCCCAAATTTTTACCAGGGCATGGTGAGGCCATACCATGGCACCACGCAAGGCGTCATGTTTTTCAAGCATTTATTTCATTTTTTGTATAGTTGTTAACCCAGTAAATGACGCGTTTATGGTTGACTATTACCACACATTTCCTTGAAATATCTTTCCATTCCTTCTAAAAGGCATGAGAATTTACTAAATGGCACGAGGATGGTTTTCCAGACCGTTCTTGTGCACCTTTTCATGCACCGATTGTTCAAATTTGAATTATGTGCATTAATGCCTAGAAAATGCAAGTAAGCCCCTAAATATGGTAAATGAGCCCGGAAAAATGTCAAATTTGAACACGTTGCATCTGAGGCAGTATGTTGATCGTTGGAAAAAACAGAATGACAAACTAGGACGGATATTTGGATTCCCCTTAAATCTTGGTGATTTCCCTCTCGAAAGCATGGAACTTCCTCGGTGATGGTTCGATTTGTGAAGGGCGTGCATGACGACATTGTTCAAACCTTCTCAGCTTTTAACCAGGGCACGATGAGGCCATACCATGATGGCACCATGCCAGGCGTCCTGTTTTTCAAGCACGTATTTCATTTTTCTGTAGTTGCTAACCCAGTAAATGACGCGTTTTGGTTGACTATTGCCACGCATTCCCTTGAAATCTCCGCCTATTCCTTGTAAAAGGATTGGGAATTTACTAAATACCACGAGTATGATTTTTTAGGACCGTTCATGTGCACCTTTTCATGCACCGATTGTCTAAATTTGAATTATGTGGATTAATGCCTAGAAAATGAACATAATCCCCTAATATGGTAAATGAGCCCAGAAAAATGCCAAATTTGAGCACGTTGCATTCGAGGGGGTATGTTGGTTGTAGAAAAAACTGAATGACAAGCTAGGAAGGAAATTTGGATTCCCGGCCCCTTCAATCTTGCCGATTCCCCTTGAAACCATGAAATTTCCTAGGTGATGGTTCGATTTATGAATGGCGTGCATGAAGACATAAGACAAACATTCTCATTTTTTTACCAGGGCATGGTGAGGCCACACATTTCCTTGAAATATCTGCCCATTCCTTGTAAAAGGCATGAGATATTACTAAATAGCACGACCATGGTTTTCCAGACCATTCTCATGCACCTTTTCTGATTGTTTGAATTTGAATTATGTGCATTGATGCCTAGAAAATGCACATAATCCCCTAAATATTGTAAATGAACCCGGAAAATTGTCAAAACACGGTGATTAGCAGGGTTTATGTTCGTCGTAGAAAAAACTCATGGACAAAGGACAAAGGGAATTTGGATTCCCATTCAATCTCGGTGATTTTCTATCGCACACGATTCATCTCCACCGCCTCTGCGAACCGTGTGTGTTCACTCACACATGCAAAAGGAAAAAGAAAACCCTCACCCCCTTTTGTCCCCACCCACTCACCGCAGACTTCTCTGCAACTCTGCACCCCATTAACTTCTATCGCGGTAGCCACCCTAAGCTCAATGGCGCTATCGTCGGCGGGCGGAGGTCGTGCTCCAAACAGCACATGATTTCGCCCCTACCGCTTTCTGCCGCCTATCTGCACCGACATTCTAGACTCTGGTGGACTGGGATTTTCTGCGGGATTGGCCCGGGGATTTTTCTCATGGAGAAGGTAATCAACTTAGCGAAACATTCACTCATCTCTTATCTCAGTCTGTCCGTCGCTGTTAATCAACCGGCAGAAATCACCATGGAATCATTTTTGTTCTAACTGATTCGTGGGTGTTCATTCATGTGTCCACAGTGCGAGCACAAAATGGGCAAGTGTGGTCGCTGCCAGTCAGAAAAGAAGTTCTATCTCACCATTCCATATGACTTCGGGGAGTGCTCGATATGTAAAATCTCAACCTACCACGGTCGGCATGGCCTAAATATGTGAACATATACCGTCTGTTGCTACATTATTTATACTAGTGAATTGTACGTGCTTTGCACTTCATTTAAATATATATAAAAACATGGAAACATACATTTGAATATGTATTTCCTTTCTAGAATCGTACTGGACAAGATCCAACTTGGTTCTTACCTCTCTAGAATCCAGATTGTTCTAGCCTCTTTTTATTAGAGTATCGGATAAGCATGTGGATATATACTTCTAGAACACATGAGATGGTAGAGTTGGGTTTTCAATTAGAAGGACACGTGGTAGTATCCTATGAGTTAAAAATATATCCAACGGATGATAATGCTCGGATTTGCCATCTCTTGACCATTGGATGGGCATATCCACCGAATAATATTTGAAGCTATTGGCACACTATATAGTGGTATAGATATTTGCATCAAATCTTTGTCAAATTATCAATTTTTAATTATTTATTTTCATACTTTGCTTTCATCTATATATTGATCTATTCTATTAGTTACTCCCACATTTGCATCTTGCTCTATTATTTAAACATATCTAATTTATGATCTTAATTTTCATTTCAATCAGCACATCCCTTGCTTTGCAAGAACATGAGTAGAAGGAAATCTTGGGCTTTACTTTGTTGATGACTCCCAGGATGTCATATTGACAATGCAGCATGGACATGCAATGATGGTTAGCGTAAAACTTGATAAACATGGTCACTCCTATTTTAATGCGGACCTTTGGAGAAAAATGTCTAAGTGTTATGAACTAAAAGCTGGCAATAAAATTCTAGTGCGTCCACCATAGCCTGGTCTAACTAACATGGATGTTTAATTCCCCAACGTAATCAGCCGATCAAAGTCTAATCGAGGTTAGTGTCCTTTCAACTTCCTCCATGCTATCATATTACTTAGCAAAATCGGGGTATTTGTTCTGACTAATTGATCACTATTTAAGCAACCAATTGTGATTTCATTTTCTAACTCCGTTCCTAGGCAATAACAAATTCTATTAACCAAATTATGTGCACTATATATTCTTCTGCCATGTTCGAAATAAATAATACATTTCCACCTTTTAAGCAGGATATATTGGATGCATAGCGAACGATCTGTATGTTACTAAGCGTACCAAATTTCACCAGAAGGACTTGAAGCATGTCATAAACTTTGTTGATAATCTGATAGAGGTAACACAGCGTATGAACACAAGATTTTGGATGGGATTAATTATACCTATGGTGCACACATTGAACCAGACCAATTGTGTGCACAAAACGCTGGTAAAAAGTCTTATTTTAATGTTGATTCTCATAAACTATATATATTCAATGATATGTTACAATTGGTTTTTATTCTACATTTCAACACAAATTGCCCGCTGTAGCAGTTCTTGGTTTGGTTTCCCGGCGTGGTCGAATTACAATTGTGCCTGTTAATAACGCCAAAGTGATTGCCAGGTACTGCATTCCTCGCATAAATGGAACCATTCATATTAACAAGTTCTCGCTTGTCGTGGCAATGCATCCATATTGGAAAATTGGAGACATTGTTCTACTCATGCTCTATCAAGGCATAGGAGGGCTCTTCCTTTTCATTGACGAGATGCCGAATCACCGTGATCAAGCTGCTTCCAGTGGATAGTTGTGGTTGTTGGCCCTCAGTCTCTTAAAATGTGCTAGCTGTTACTATGTTAAGTATGTAGATATGGACCACATGGTTGTTCGCCATTAGCCTCTTAAAATGTGATAGTTGTTACTATGTTAAGTATCTAGATATGGACCATATGGTTGTCAAAACCGTGTTACAAAGATCCTACTTTTGTAAAATAGTGTAACCACTATATATATACTCAAATGGTGTTAGCCAAGTTCTTAATTTTTAATGGAAAGTATTAGTATCGTACACAGTTCTTTGAGTTTAAGCGTGTGCCCAATGTCCAGAAGGCATTTGCATATTAACTGTCCACATTGCAAATTTACACACATGTTAACATAAGGAAATGTATGTGTAACTTACTAATCATCGCACACGGGTACTTGCAGACGCATTGTGTGCGATACTCCTAGGCACGACAAGCAACTAGTTTGCATTTTTCAAAGTTTTTTGTACGAACAGAATCGCACACGAACTTACTATAGTAAGCGTTGCTACGTCTTGAGCTTGCGTTGGTTTTCCTTGAAGAGGAAAGGGTGACGCAGCAATAGTAGCGTAAGTATTTCCCTCGGTTTTTGAGAACCAAGGTATCAATCCAGTAGGAGGCTCCTCAAAAGTCCCACGTACCTACACAAACAAACAAGAACTCGCAACCAACGCAATAAAGGGGTTGCCAATCCCTTCACGGCGACTTGCAAAAGTGAGATCTGATAGAGATAATATGATAAGATAAATATATTTTTTGTATTTTATAATATAGATTGGAAAAGTAAAGATGAAAATAAAAGTAGATTGAAAGCTTATATGATAAAAGATAGACCCGGGGGCCATAGGTTTCACTAGTGGCATCTCCCAAGATAGCATAAGTATTACGGTGGGTGAACAAATTACTGTCGAGCAATTGATAGAAAAGCAAATAATTATGAGATTATCTAGGCATGATCATGTTTATAGGCATCACATCCGTGACAAGTAGACCAACTCCTGCCTGCATCTACTACTATTACTCCACACATCGACCGCTATCCAGCATGCATCTAGAGTATTAAGTTCATAAAGAACAAAGTAACGCATTAAGAAAGATGACATGATGTAGAGGGATAAACTCATGCAATATGATATAAACCCCATATTTTTATCCTCGATGGAAACAATACAATACGTGCCTTGCTGCCATTGCTGTTACTGAGAAAGGACACCGCAAGATCGAACCCAAAGCTAAGCACTTCTCCCATTGCAAGAAAGATCAATCTAGTAGGCCAAACCAAACTGATAATTCGAAGAGACTTGCAAATATAACTTAATCACACATAAAATAATTCAGAGGAGATTCAAATATTTCTCATAGATAAACTTGATCATAAACCCACAATTCATCGGATCTCGACAAACACACCGCAAAAAGAGTTACATCGAATAGATCTCCAAGAAGATCGAGGAGAACATGGTATTGAGATTCAAAGATAGAGAAGAAGCCATCTAGCTAATAACTATGGACCCGAAGGTCTGTGGTAAACTACTCACAACTCATCAGAGAGGCCTTGGAGATGACGTAGAGGCCCTCCATGGTTGATTCCCCCTCCGGCGGAGCGCCGGCAAAGGATCCAAGATGGCATCTCGCGGATACAGAAGGTTACGGCGGTGGAAAAAGTTTTTCGTGGTCGCTTCTAATGTTTTCGGGGTACATGGGAATATATAGGAGGAAGAAGTAGGTCGGTGGACTCCCGAGGGGGCCACGAGACAGGGGGCGTGCCTAGTAGGGGGGGGGGACGCTCCCTCCACCCTCGTGGCCGCCTCGGTTGTTTCTTGACTTCCACTCCAAGTCCTCTCAATCACGTTCGTTCCAAAAATCATGCTCCTGAAGGTTTCATTCTGTTTGGATTCCGTTTGATATTCCTTTTCTTTGAAACACTGAAATAGGCAAAAACGGCAATTCGGGCGGTTAGTAGGTTAGTCCCAAAGATGATATAAAAGTGTAAAGTAAAGCCCATAAACATCCAAAACGGGTAATATAATAGCATGGAACAATCAAAAATTATAGATACATTCGAGACGTATCAACCGTCTGTGTTATAATTTCTCATCGCAAACAGTTCATCCGAGTGGGCTGTTTGCTGCATATCACACACATCTGGTTTACACGAATCTTTTGTGTTCTTTTCGCTGATCGCAAATGTCGCATATCACACAAATCTTGTTAAGATGAACCATTTTTGTTCTCTTACCTAATCAAAAACAGTTTGTCCGACTGAACCATATGCTGTATATCACACACACCTTGATCTGGGTGACCGTTTCTGTTGCATTCCCTAATAGCACATAGTTCATCGGAGCAAACTGTATGCCGTATATCGCACACACATTGATATGGCTGCACGTTTGTGTTGTTCTTCCTCATCGCAAACAGTTCTGCTAGATCAACCGTATGCCCATCATTGCACATGCAAGTAAAATTTGAACTGTGTTTGATGTGTCCGCCATCGCAAATGTTTTACACCTTTTTTGATGGTTTTTTACACCACCGTTTGCGATTATTGCATCGCACACAGTTTAGTCGAAGTGTCTCTGATCGTAGTGTCATGTTAGCAGCATCCTACAGTAGTGCTTGCTTGTTTTTATAGTTTCTATGGTTTATATTGGTCAATGTAAATTATGGAAATGATATAGTACAATAGGCCTTGTGTTAGAACAATTATGAATCTTTTCTTGATAGTACCCTAGTGAATGATCTATTTTATCATACTAACCTATCTCACGAAGTTCTGTTATGTTTTGTGTGATTGAAGTTTTCATGTTTTGGGTGATCTATCGATATGAGAAGAATGAGGAGTTGAAAGACCCTAAGCTTGGGGATTTCCAAGGCACCCCAATGCAAGGTAATATTCAAGGAAGACTCATGCAACTAAGCTTGGGGATGCCCTTCCTCTTCCATCTTCAAAATTATTGGTATACCTTACTTGGATCTATATTTGCTTGGAGCGTATTTTCATTTTACTTGCTGTTTGAATAAAATCATTGGATCTCAAATCTTGAATGAGAGAGAGTCCTCACATGGCTATTTAACTATTTGACTACTCATGGATCTTCACTAATATCTTTCTGGAGTAGTTTTGTCATTTACTCTCGTGCTTCACTTATATCCTATGAGTACTTGGTTGAATGATTTGCATATCATAAATCTTAAATTATATATGTTTCATATGCTTATCCGATGGGGAGTAAAGAATTCACATATAAGAAGTATAGTCGGTAAAATTTATTGAAAGTTAGCAAACTCAACATTGGTCCCTTGAACAATTCATCAAAGAATATTAAAAGAATAGAGATTTCACATATAAATACACTATCTTGGACATCTTCTATGATTGTGAGCCCCATTATTTATTTTGAAACTTGAGCAAATTAGTTGAAGCTGGACAAGGAAGACAACATAATGAGTTATGTTTATGTATATTCGTATAGAAGTTATATTGTTATGGATCCTCAAACATGTGGTGCTTGCTTTGGATCTTTTGCTAGCCAAAAATATGTACTAAGTAGAGATAGTACTTGTGCATTTAATAACCCTTAAACCCTGTTTCATGCCATCAGTGTCCACCGTATCTACCTATGGATTGAATAAGATCCTTCAAGTAAGTTGTCATCGGTGCAAAAAGGAATAAAAATTGCTCCTAAATATGTATGATCTTTTATTGTAAGGGAAAAGATGCATTGTAGGAACTTGTGATGGTAAAGAAATAAAAGCGATGGACTGCATAATAGAGGTTGCTATCACAAAGGGAAATACAACGTGACATTCCTTTGCATTAAGGGTTTGCACATCCAAAATTAAAAAGCGCATGACAACCTCTACTTCCCTTTGCGAAGGGCCTATCTTTTACTTCATGTATTTACTTTTATGCAAGAATCAATGGTATTCCTTCTTAGTTCAACCTCAATTATTCTTTAGTTGGCAAGCATCATGTGGTGGGGAAATATCCAAGCATATATTGCCATTGATATATATTTGATCATGAATTATTATTATTATTATTGACAATTATCTATATGATAAATAAATTGGGAGGCGAAACATTAAGCCCCTATCTTTCTCTGTGTTGGAAGGATGCTATTTGTTCTAAAAATATGCTTTGAATGTTAGGAATCAAGAAAGACTATATGATAGTTGAGTATGTGGAATTTGCCAAATCAATGCTCTTACATAAACCCTTCCCGAAAATAAGATGAATTGTAATTGTTTGATGACTGAAAGCATAGTTTGCTAGTTTTCAAGAAACTTTATGGTGTATACTTTATCATGTGAATAGCTTGTTACTTGGTCATGAGAAGTTTTATGAGATGAGCTACTATTATGATAAAGTGTTTCGAACTATCACTGATCAAACTTATGCACTATGCTAGCATTCACACTTCATAAATTATTTCTTCTATCATTTACCTACTCGAGGATGAGCATCAATTAAGCTTGGGGATGCTGATACGTCTCCAACATATCTATAATTAATTGAAGTATTCATGCCATGTTTATAACAACTTTATATGGTTTTGTATGATTTGATTAAAACTAACCCAGACTGACGCTGTTTTCAGCAGAACTACCGCGGTGTCTTTTTTGTGCAGAAATAAAAGTTCTTAGAATGGGCTGAAAATTTACGGTGTTTTTTTGTGGACCAAAAGAGACCCCCAAAGCATCGAGGAAGGACCAGAAGCTTCATGAGGAAGCCACAAGCCTCCTAGGCGCAACCCAGAGGGGTCCCTGAGGGCTTGTGGGCCCCTCAGGCACCTCCTTGACGTGAGACTAACAGCAAAAGTTCTTATAAATGCCAACACCTCGAAAAGAACCCTATATTGGAAGTTCCGCTGCCGCATGCCTCTGTAATCACGAAAAATCAATCTAGGCCCTCTCCGGCACCCTGTCGGAGGGGCCCATCATCACCGGAGGCCATTGAGGAGGAAGTCGAAGGGGGCCATCCACCATGGAGACTAAGGGCTAGAGGGAGAACCTCTCTCCATCAAGGGGGAGGCCATGGAGGAGGAAGCTCAAGGGAGAGACTCTCCCCCTCTCTCATGGTGGTGCCGGAGTGCCGCCGGGGGAACCATCACCGCAGTGATCGTCTTCATCAACATCACCTCCTTCATCACCTTCCCCATCTCTTTAAGCGGTCCACTCTCCCGCACCTCGCTATAATCCCCTACTTGATCATGGTGATTTATGACAAATATTATGATCCAATGATGTG
Organism: Triticum dicoccoides; assembly: GCF_002162155.2. NCBI lineage: Eukaryota > Viridiplantae > Streptophyta > Magnoliopsida > Poales > Poaceae > Triticum > Triticum dicoccoides. The sequence continues at coordinate 156,316,107 of NC_041387.1, read as the reverse complement.
TTGCCACCCTATGATGTTTTGAGTAGATTTCTTTTGTCTTTTGGGTTGACTGATGACCTAGATTAGTTTGAGTTGTATGTTTTATTTTGGTGTTGTCCTATGGTGCCCTCTGTGATGTGCACATGTGAGGGATTCCCTGCCGTAGGGTGTTGTAGTACGTTCATGATTCACTTATAGTGGGTTGCTAGAGTGACAAAAGATTAAACCCGAGTAAGGGGTGATAACCCACACGTATAGGGGATCGCAATAGTTTTAGAGGGTAGAGTATTCAACCCAAATTTATAGATTAGACACAAGGCGAGCCAAATAATATTTGCAAGTATTAGCAGTTGAGTTGTGAATTCAACCATAGCTGGAGATTAATTATCTACATCAATATGATTAGTAGCACAGTAATATGATAGTTTTGATTGTAGTAGTAACAATAGTAGTAATAGTGATAGCAATGATTTTGTAGTAGTTGTGACATCAATAATAGCAATAGTAACTTAGTAGAAACAATATATGGAAAATCTGTAGGCATTGGATCAGTGAATTAGTTGGATGATATTCATCATATAACAGTCATAACCTAGGGCGATATGGCACTAGCTCCAGTTCATAAATATAATGTAGGCATGTATTCCATAAATAGTCATACGTGCTTATGGAAAGGACTTGCATGGCATCTTTTGTCCTACCCTCCCGTGGCAGCAGGGTCCATAAGGAAACTAAGGGATATAAAGACCTCCTTTAATAGACAACTGGAACAAAGCATTAGCACATAGTGAATACATGAACTCCTCAAACTACGATCATCACCGGAAAGTATCCTGAATACTGTCACTCCGGGGTATACGGATCATAACATGTAATAGGTGACTATGGCTTCCAAGATTGGATCTAGAACATAGATATAATGGTGATAACATAAACAGTTTAGATCTGAAATCATGGCATCTGGGCCCAAAGCGACAAGCATTAAGCATGGCAAAGTCATAGCAACATCAATCTCAGAACATAATGGATACTAGGGATCAATCCCTAACAAAACTAACTCGATTACATGATGAATCCCATCCAACTCCTCACCAACCAGCGAGCCTACGAAGGAATTACTCACTGCCAGTGGGGAGCATCATGGAATTGGCGATGAAGAAGGGTTGGTGATTATGAAGATCGAAGATCCCCCTCTCCGGAGCCCCAAACGGACTCCAGATCTGGCCTCCCGATGAAGAACAGGAGGTGGCGGCGGCTCCGTCTCGTGAAACGCGATAAATCTTGCTCCCTGATTTTTTCTCCGAAAATAGGATTTTATAGTGTCGGCGATAGGGTCACCGGGCCACCAGGTGGTTCTTGGCTCCAGTATATTTCTTTTATTCCATAAAAATTCTCCAAAAATTTCGTTCCATTCCGAGAACTTTTATTTCTGCATAAAAACAACACCATGGTAGTTCTGCTGAAAACATCAGTCCGGGTTAGTTTCATTCAAATCATGCAAATTAGAGTCCAAAGCAAGAGTAAAAGCATTAGGAAAAGTAGATACAAGGGAGACATATCAACTCACCCATGCTTAAACCTTTGCTTGTCCACAAGCAATTCAGTTGATAAACTGAAAGTGAGAAAGAAAAACTTCTACGAACTCTTTTGCTCTTGTTCGCATAAATAAGCTTAAGTAGCACCCATGTTTTCAGCAAAGATTATAATTAACAATGTCAATAATAACTAATAGAAATTATATTAACTCACATCAATGGCATAAGCAACTAATGAGCAATAATAAGATATCTCGAACGACAACACTTTGTCAAAATTATCATGATATAATATGACAACAGTGGTATCTCGCTAGCCCTTTCCGAGAACACAAAACATAAATGCAGAGCACCTCCATAGTTCAAGTAGCGACTATACATTGTAATTCATGGTAGAAAGTATCAGTCATAATGGATCCAACATTAGCTATACACAATGCATGAGGATGAGAATAGTGCTCTCAGATCTGGCGCTTATTTGAGAAGGTGGTCACACAACATAAAATTAAATAGATAGTCCCTTCACACTGGGTAGCACTGATTTTTAGCGGTTGCAGAGATTTTATTTTTAAAACATAGATAAATGAAAATTTGAGAAATGCACCCTTCCTGTTTACTTCGCGACCATTTGTTTTCGATATCTTCCATGCTAAACACATTAGTGTGGTTCCCAAGCGATAAAAGTAAAAAGTTTACCCCCCTCCACCAACAAACACACTCCACGGCTAGCCAAATCCACGCGTACCGTCCATACCAACATCAGTCCTGGGGGTGTGTTGTTTAATTGTTTGCAATTTTTGAATTCAGGACTAGGAATCCCTATTACCGCCCCTCTCGTGCAAGAATGAGTGAATAAACACTCATCATGAGAATAACCCGCTTAGCATGGAAGATATTGACTACCTCCTGTCACTCCATGAACAATCCAGGCACATAAAAACAGATGTTTATTTGAAGTTTTTTAGAGGTGGCACATGCAAATTTACTTAGAACGGTAGGGAAATACCACATATAGGTAGATATATGGTGGACTCATCTGGAATAACTTGGGTTTAAGGGTTTTGATGCACAAGCAATTTTCCCGCTTAGTACAGGCAAAGGCTAGCAAATAGGTTGAGAAGTGGCCAGCTAGAGAGCGAAAACGGTCATGAACATGCATTATGCATAAGTTATATTAGATACTGGCATGAGTAGGATATGAACACCATGAACATAAATATTCAGAGAGGATATGTTGGTTTTGATTCAACTACATGCATGAACATGTGCCAAGTCAAGCCACTTGAACATTCGGAGGAGATACCATATCATCATACCACATCACAATCATTTTAATGCGTGTTGACATCCAAGATGAATCATTATCCACTCCTAGCTACTTAAGCATGTCATGAGAAAATATAATCTCTAATTGTTATTGCAAACATGTTTGATCATAACAGGATGAATCATGGATACTAGGTTAAACATATTTACAAAAACAGAACAAGTTGAGTTCATACCCGTTTCTCTCTACCACACCCAGTTCATCAAATATCATCATTATTGCCTTTCACTTGCACGACCGAATGATATGAAAATAATAATAGTGCAAGTGTGCCGTGGACTAAGATGGAATCTGCAAACATTTTATTCAAGATGAGAAGACAAGGCAATTTGAGCTCCTTATTAGATCGACAATAATGCATATGAGAGCCACTCGACATTTTCATCATCGTCTTCTCCTTGGTATGACTCAATAAAAGGAAAGGAAATTCGGAGAAACACACTGAAATATTTTTGGATTTTTTAGTTTTTCTTGAACAGAGCAAATTAAAGAGAGAAACAAAAACGAGGGAAACTATTTACACGGGAGAGCTCCCAACAAGCAAAAGAAGAACAAGGAAATATTTTTGGGTTTTCTTTTTAATTCTACAACTAACTAAACTAGAAAGAAAAAACCCGAAAAGAAGCACGGAATATTTTTTGGTTTTTCTCATAGTTTTTCAAACGCACAAGAAGAAAGCGAGAAAATAAATCAAGCATGGATAATATAATGAAAAAGTGTGAACACCGACAACTGGAATGAAATGTGTGAACATGAAGGAAATGTCGATGGGCATACATACTCCCCCAAGCTTAGGCTTTTGGCCTAGCTTGGTAATCACCACTCGTAGTAACCCTCAGGTCCCACGTTGAAGTGTTGTGGAGCAGGTACCTTAGGGTCCCACTCTTGAGGCTCCTCCTCAGCAGCTTCCTGGTTGTTCTGATAGGCGATGATGTCCTCTAGCATGATCCTGTATCCTCTCCCGGTAATAGAGTCAAACAAAGCAGGTGCAAGCAATGGGATAATATCAAGGGTATTCTCACTAAAAACCAGGTTGTAAGGAATATGAATAGTGGTGTTCTCGCCATCAATAAATTGATGAGTTGCCATAGCTAGCGATCTAAATAAAGCTTAGTTAAACGGTAATCATGTTGGCAAATCTGAATGTTAAAATGACTCGCTAAACAAGTCGCACAAATACCGCCATGAATTTTACCCTTGGTTCTGTTAAGGTGCAGGTGACGTGCAATGATAGCACCGAGGCTATAGCTACTATCTCTGTAAAGTGCATGACGTAAGACAACGAAATCGGTGGCACTAAGGGTACCAACCTTCTCTCTAGCAAGTGAACACTTCGCAATGAAAAGAGAAAAATATTGCACAGAGGTTAACTATAGGCTAGTGGCGATGACACTTGGTACCCCTCTACCATCTCCCACTGATAGAGTACGATTAAATTCCTCAAACTCTGCAGGCCTAGGCTCTCTTATTTCCCCGTCAGAAGGGATCAAGTATATATCACAAAATTGAGTAAGTGATATCTGACGGGTTTCAACATATAAATTGAACTGCACCTTAGAAGGGTTATTCCTACTTAGAAAATGGAAGCTTTGCACAAAGGAATTTGTAAGGAGATGATATTGTTCACACTCATCAGCGATGAAGTTGGTGAGACCAGCATTAGCAGCAAATTGTGTGAACTCTTGAAAAATCCCGACTACATCCATGAAGGGGTTGTGTATCCATTCGCACGGCCACACCTCCGCCATTCTCCGGGTATAGAGGTCATTGTCCGATGACTCCCCAATGACTCCTTTGGAGCTCTTCTTGGAAGCAAACTTCCTAAAGAAACTCATCTTTTTCCTATGAACAAAATTCTAGAAATTTTAGTCCACAAATGTTTTGCCAACAAAACTTTGCAAGATTGATAGCAACTACTCATAGAGATGTATAGAGGCCATATTGAGCATTCAAACTACTTAGAACTCTAAGAATTCAACATGCAAGCTCATCTACAATAGTACCAAGAGTAACTAATTATTCAAAATATAATCCACTAAAGCAAAAACTAATTTGACAAATGGAGGAGTCACATACCAAGTAGTAACCCCCCAACATAGTTTTGTACACGGAGCTTCGAGCAAAGAGATCGAAATCCTGGGGTTTGAGAGCAAGAACAAGAGAGATAGAGATAGATAGATAGATAGAGAGAGAGAGAGAGAGAGAGAGAGAGAGAGAGCAATGGTGCTTTTTTATGGAGGTAGGTGATGACATGGGCTAAAGAGATAAGTGAGGGGGGCCCACGTGGGGACCACAACCCACCAGGGCACGCTTGGGGCTGTTGGCACGCCTAGGTGGGTTGTTGTCACACCCTAGCTAGTTCATGCATTAGAGTGCTTGCATCATGTTTACCTTTAGCAGAAACATGGAAATGGGGATGACAGAACCCCCAGCACCCCCTGAAACCAACTAGGGTTTACTAAAATTATTTTCAATGAACCTGAAGTGCCCTTCTAAAATGTTCATCATCTTTGCCTTCGTCTTAAACCTCTGACAAAATGGTGCACAATTTTCTAGGTCATCCTAAGGTCACTGGATTAAATCATTAGTTAATTGCATTTGGGCATTTAAATGCTAGTAAATATTTTAAATGTCCAAATAATCCCAAACTAAAATGTTCCAAGTTGGATATATTCTAAACAGTGGGCTTGTGCAGTTTGGTGATTTTTGAAAGTGCTTAGGTATTTTTAGAAATTCCACAAACTTGCAGAAATAAAAGAAAACAGAGATAAAAGGAGAAGCTCACTTACCTCGCCGAACCCACCACCCAGCCCACCTGGCGGACCAGCACTATGCTGGCCCATGCCAGCCAGCTGCATCGTCCCCGCCAGGCAGGCAGGGAGGTGACGCGGATGAGCGCGAGCTCGCCACGACGCCACCTGCTTGCCGCTTGGCCCCCTAGACGCCTGGTCGACCTCCACGTCGCCCCCTCGACCGCCTAGACACCTCCATTCGCCCCCAACGCCTATCCCTCGCTCCCCTCCGCCATGGCCAACGCAGCCGCAACCGCCTCACCGTCGTAGATGCGGCCACCATCGTCTCTGCGCCGTCTTGCTGTGTCCAGCAGCTCCGCCGTCCTCCTCTCCATCAAGCAGACCGAGCCCTGAGCGCTCGTTCACCATGGAGCCACTGCACCGACCTCACCCGACTCCGTCGGAGATCCCCTTCTCCGTCACCGCTACTACAGCTCATCCCTGACCGTGCCATCTAGCTCATCAAGACCGCCGTGAGCTTCTGCCCGTTCTCATCCTTCCCGTTCTTGCTGCCATCCACTGCATCGACTGCAACGAGCTCCACCGCATGCGGCGTCACCTGAGCTCCTCGCCGACGTAGCTCCGGCCACCCAACAGCTACACCACCATGTCCACTAACTTCACAGCATCATGTAGACCACGTAGGAGCTGGCCTTGAGCCTCCAAGACCACCACAGTGACGAGCTCGTCCTAGACCGAACTCCGGCAGCCGCACAACTGGTCGCCGACGCCGTTTCCGGCGACCTTGAGCTCCACCACCACAACCTTTCGACGCGGCTCGCTCCCAACTACCCGTATATGGTCTCCGCCATCCATTTGGTTGCCGGAGGGCGAAACTCGCAACCCGCCGCATCTGGACATCGCCGGCGGCTAAACGCCGGCGAGTCAACGCAGTTTGACCTGGGGGTTGACTCCCCTGGGTCACCGACATGTGGGCCCTGCCATTTGGTCAAACCTAGTTTAGTATTAAGCTAATCCTAATTAACTTAGTTAATTTACAGAGACACTGACTAGTGGGTCCCACTGGTCAGGTTTGACTTGGACGCCCCTGTTGACCTGCTGACGCAATGCTGATGCAGTAACTCACTTTTCTGGATTTATTCTTATTCAGGAAATTTCAGAAAATAGTGCTAACTTCAAAAAATCAAAGAAATTAATCTGTAACTCCAAATGCAAAGTGTTATATATGCAAAATGATCAGAAAAATCCAATCTATCCACCTGTACCTGTTTCATGCATGTTTAAACAAGTTAACTTGTTGTTTAGTGCAAAACATGATAAATCACTATTTAAGATCACATATGAGTTTGGAATTTGAATCTTTGGTTCGAAATGGCTCAAACTCATCTGGTTGCATTTTCCCATTACACTCATTTTGACATGTCTCGTGCATGCATCATATTTTGCACATTGTTTCGTATTGATTGTATATCGGTGCTCTCTGCGGTAGGTTCTGCCCCAGAAGAATACCGCGAGAACCCTTACGAAGACTAGTATCAGACTACAGACCTGCCAGGCAAACAACCAACCAATTGATCATATCGATACAATCCCATGTTTTTGCTCCTGTTCTCAATTACTGCATTTAAGACAACGCGTTTCAAACTGCTGTGTGATGCGGTAGTTGAACCCTTTTCCTCTGCATGACCTGTCATTCCCACATTAATTAGATGAAACCCACTAGCATGTGTAGGAGTTGATTGAGCCATGTGTATGTGTTTCCTACCTTGCTATGCCTGCTATGCTTAGAGTCGTGTCACGTCTGGTTCATCTGGGTGATGGGCTAGAGTGAAATGATCATGTCGGTAATGAGAGTGATGTGTTGAACACGATTTGGTAAAGGTATCGATGAGAGGCCATGTAGGAGTACATGGTGGGTTGTTTCATTGGAACCGTCCTTAAGCACTGAGATCTGTATGTGTGATTTAAGAATCAGCTACTACCATGCATTGGGCACGGAACCAATGGACCCTCTCAGCTTCTTAACCACCCTAGTCCTCTGTCCAGGAGTTGCAAGTAGTTTATGGTGTTTGTAGGATACTGGAGGTCGTGGGCAGTGCTGACCCTCGGGGTGGGCTGTGATGCGTTAGATACGTGGACGGGCATGTCGGGCACCCGTTAGGTGTCTTGGAACCCTGTAGACATCGTTCGGGATCTATGTTTAAACCTCAGCCGGACTCCCTGTGGATGGAACTTGAATAGGCGATAAACCTGGACTAGAGACTTGAGTGTTTAGGTGGGCTATGGCCGACACCCTCGTTGGGCTTCTTCTTGAAGGTTGCCGAGTACACGTCGTGTAAATGGCGATAAGTGGTGGAAGCGTGTATGATGAAGTACACACCTACAGGGTTAGCATCATCTATTCGAATAGCCGCGTCCGCGGTAAAGGACTACTTGGTTGCCTATATAGTTCATAGACAAGTAAATGGAAACTACTAAAAGCCTCAAGATAAATGTGAGTGCTGAGGATGGCCCTTCCGTAGGATGACGGAGGTGGATTCTCGGTAGTGAATTGAAGTGGTGTGTAGTGTACTCGACTGAGCAAAACAATTACAAGTTGGTGTCTCGTAAGATAGTTTATCCAGGAGTCAAGGTTGGCTTGCTGCAATAACCCCGCCATCCCTTCTTTGATAATGTGCATGTATGTAGGTTCTGATGTAAGTCTTGCTGAGTACCTTTGTACTCATGTTTGCTTAATTTACGTTTTACAGAAGATGCTGCAACCCCTTCTGATGGGTTCTTTGTAGACCTTGATGTCGACGAGTAGGCTGAGGCCCATGTGGTGATCATGAGCACATGGTGGACCCTTGTAGGATAGCTAGGCTTCCTCAAGCCTCTTTTATTTTCTAGATGTCTATACTCAAACATGTTGCTTCCGCTTATGGCTTGTATGTCTATATGATTTAAATCGTGGGTCATGTGACCCCTGTCTGTGTGAATGATATGTATGGCTCTCTGGATCCTTTATATAAAGTACTTGAGTTGTAGAGTCATGTTGTCATGCCATGTTGTATTTGCACATATCGGGCATATTGTGTGTATGTTATTGAAATGCTTGGTATGTGTGGGATCTGACTATCTAGTTGTTTATCCTTGGTAGCCTCTCTTACCGGGAAATGTCTCCTAGTGCTTCCACTAAGCCATGGTAGCTTGCTACTGCTCCAGAACACTTAGGCTGGCCGGCATGTGCCCTTCTTCGTTCCTGTGTCTATCCCTTCGGGGGAATGTCACACGGTGATCCTCGTAGTCCTTGTAGCTTGCTACGACTTGGGATTCACTCGATGTTGATCGACACGTTCGTTGCTGGGTCACGTACGCCTATCCCTGTAAGTTAGTGCCACTTTGGGTCCACGACTAGCCATGTCAGCCCGGGTTCTTTGTCATATGGATGCTAGCGATACTATCATATACATGTGCCAAAAGGCACAAATGGTCCCGGGCAAGGTAAGGCGACACCCGTGGGAATACCGTGCGTGAGGCCGCAAAGTGATATGAGGTGTTACATGCTAGATCGGTGTGGCATAGAATCGGGGTCCTAACAGCTATGCCCACCTGGTGCACCCCCTCTGATGTTATTTGCATCAAAAATTCAGAAATATTCAAAAAATGCATTAAATTTTCGGGGCATTTTGAGAACTTTTATGGGTCATTTTTTATTGCACGGGAAATTAAGAAAACATGATGAACGTGGCATTTTATTTTATTTAACTAAGAAAAATAGTAAATAAAATTGGGAGTAGAAGGTTGTGCTTACTATATTCATCAACTTCATACCTCTCAAAAATGATCCATTAATAAGGTTGATCTAGTCTTATTAACAACCACTTCCGATTAGCATGAAACCAGAGAACTTTTGTAAAACACTAAGTCACCTCAACGGGGATATTCTTGCCCCCCACAATAAGCATTTCATATTTATTTTTGGCAGTAGGTAGAGGTAGTTGAAAACTTCCAATAGTGAGTGTAGGAGACTTTTCAATAACATTAATACCATTCACTTGGAATTGTTTCTCCGGAAAGTACACCGTATGCTCATTGCCATTGATATGAAAATTGACCTTGCTTTTATTGCAATCAATAGCAGCCCCTGCAGTATTCAAGAAGGGTCTACCAAGAATAATTGACATGTTGTCGTCCTCGGGCATCTCAAGTATAACAATGTCATATAAAATAGTAACATTTGCAACAACACGGGCACATCTCACAAATACCGATAGGTATGGTAGTTCATTTGTCAGCCATCTACAAAGATATTTCAGTAGGTGTGAGTTTATTCAAATCAAGTCTTTTATATGAGGAGAAAGGCATAACACTAACACCAGCTCCTAAATCACACAAAGCAGTTTTGACATAATTCCTTTTTATGAGCAATGTATAGTTGGTATTCCCGGATCTCCATTCGTCAGCTCCCTACTGCAGGGGGCATACATTGGCATGCAAAATTTGGTTTTCGGCCTCGTCATGGCCTCAAGGAAACAGCACCACTACTTCCAAGCCCACGAGATCATAGTTGTCACCTGCTTGCCTCTGCAATGCATACTCAAAAACCCCGAGGCTATTGGCAAGATAGTGGAGTGGGCCTTGGAGTTATCCAGCTTTGGTTTGAATTTTGTACCAACTATTTAGAGCAGAGCACTGGCAGAGTTTATCGTAGAATGGACACCAACCCCTGATGAGGAAGAGTTGGAAACAGTCATCCCTGGCAAGGAAACGTCCCAAGAATGGATTATGTATTTCTATGGTGCCTTCTCCCTACAAGGAGTAGGGGCTGGCGTGCTTCTCGTTGCTCCCACTGGGGATCACCTTAAGTACGTCGTCCAAATGCATTTCCCCTGGGATAAGGCTACCAACAATATGGCAGAGTATGACGGGCTCCTTGCCGGGCTCAGGATTGCGAGGGAACTGGGAATCAAGAAGCTGATCATCCGCGGAGATTCACAACTTCTAGTGAGACAAGTTAACAAGGACTACCAAAGCCCATTGATGGAGCCATACATCGAGGAAGTGAGGAAGTTGGAGGAGCGTTTGACAGATTGCAAACAGAGCACGTGCCCCGTGCAGAAAACAACATTGCTGATTATCTGTCAAAGTGCGCTGCGCAAAACCTCCCTGTGGAACTAGGGACTTTTGTTCTCCATCTGTCTGAGCCCTCCGTGTCCCTGGCAACAATGGTCAGAAAGAGGAGGAAAATGGACTCCAACAAGCCTCTCCCGGCACAGCTTCTTGAGGCCCCCGTCAGAGAGCTTGGCGGGAATAGCTCCCCTTCGATCATTGAGCCGCACCCTCCCGCCAGACCAGCGGTCCCTGCGGTCGATACTGTTAGTGGAGAGATACTGACGCACTGCAGCAAGAGGTGACACTATGCCTGTGGTAGCCTCGTCACCTTCAGGTGGTTGTGGCTGTTCAATCATTTGTTCCATAGCTTGCTGAAAGTTTGAATTTGTAGATTAGTGTACCAGATAAGTTACTAATGAGACAAAAACAAACAAAGTAGGTTACATGTTTATACATAACTTATTTTGATGAACTACTGTAATACATTAGCATGTATTGTAGTGCCAACTACATAATAAAATCACTTTCGGACATATGTCCATGTAGCATGCCTACTATATTGCCTATTTCCTCACAATCGTTGACATCAAGGATAAAGAGACATGGTTTAAAGTAGGATGAACATAGTATGACATCATTCATATCATGGGCAAACATATATAAAACAAGCAGGCTATTTTATCATTGTGTGCGCACGTGAACATAACAACTAGATTACAGATCAAGACCAAAAGAATATCCTTCATCTCTTTTAGACCATGTAAGGTGAAATGATACATTAAGACAACTGTGTATAAAAGTGAACAGAGTAACTAACAATGGCTGCAAACTAAGAAGTTAAATGAACACATCACAATACCAATCAGTTCAAAAGCAGGAGGAGTAAGGACTTACAATAGCGGCTTGAACTGGTGTGCTCATGCCCTTCATCTTGCTGGTGGGGCAATCCTTGAAGATTTGCACTACATTCAGTTCAGGTTCTTTTTGGTCCGCACGGGCTTTTCTCTGTATTTGGAACAAGTCAATATAGATTTGATAATATGGCACAGAAAAAAGAAGGAAGTACCAGCTATTTACAAGAGCCTCACAGTGTGCAATATAGCTACGAGATCCTGTTGTCTATTGGAATTTCACTTTAGAACGGTTGGTCTTGTTCTTCAAACAGTTAGCCTAGAAGAAGATACACTTGTAAGGCACATACATAAATACAAGTTCAATATGTGGTCTGATCAAATACATATAGCCTACCTGATACTTTGGATAAGACCAGTGTGTTAACAAGGGCTGTCCAGTCTTCATTTGTAATATATTCCACTGGAGATGTTTAGGCTATTTCATTGTTAGCCTTGCCTTCAAAGTGAGATTTTGTAAGGTGGTACCGATACTGTCGCAGAGCAGACTAAAAAACTTGAGTGCATGCTTCTTTAGTTGCATCATCTTTTGGATCCAACTTGAACCTCATATGTTGAAAAAAGAATGTGAGTCTTATTAGGAGGAAGCTAGAAAGTATGGGACAGAGCAAGACAATTTTACTAATTGCGATGAATAACATCACTTACGAATAAATGTTCAAGGAAGGTGTTAAACTGGGTATTCTCTTTCTCATTCCTGTACTGGATCCACGTTGGGAGGATACGTGCATGACACCTAACGGCAACGATTGCCTCTGATACTAACTTAGCTGACTCTGTAGCATCAGGTGGCCTTTTTAAACCTGCCTCAAAATGGATCTCCATTCTTCCTCCTTTAGATTTTGTTAATCTGTCAAGCATTATCCCTGATGTATGTTTCCGCTTGCGCCGTGGTGCTAGTTCAACAACGAATATGGAAAGTGTTAGTGTACATCAAGCTGTGAGAGTACATATAAAGGAGCATGCAACTGCAACTTGACTCGGTGAGGTACCGTCTTGGTGTTGATGCTCATGAGGTTCATCTGATCTTGCCAAGTCCTGTTGTGTCAGCAGTGCTTCGGAAGTAGTGTTAGGTGTGAAGGCAGCTTGGGAACTGGCCAGTTCCGGAGCAAACGAGCGAGTAACTCGTTGAGATGCTGGTACAGTTGAAGCGGATGCTGTAGCTGGTGGAGCAAGTGATACTGTGTTTGTAGATTTAGCCTGTGGACTTGGACCTTCTACTGAACTATAAGTCCCAGCAGATCTCGAGGGCAGATCCTTTTTTGTTTCACCCGACGAGTAACACCATTCCCTACTATATTCTTTTCCTTGCTCTTTTTTGACTTTGCCATGTCAAGTCGTACCCACAACACAAACGAATAAAATCGCTCTTCTGAACTCATTGATGCATGACACACACAAGCAATACTTTGATGTAAAACAACCGTACGAGGATGGAATATGTAAGAAAAATAGGACGACGTGACATATTCACAGCTATGATGTGTAAAATAAGCAGAAGGATTTTCAAGAAAATAGAAGTAATGCAAGCTAGACACCATATGAAAGATGCAACCAATATTACTCTGCCAAGTTAAAAGTGTCGTGTCATAAGTGGCAATTCGAAAAATTAGAAGCAGTACAATGTAGAAATCAATGCATGAGGCAACCACTATCAAACTGCCATGTTAAAAGCATCCAATCATGAATGAGTGATGCGGGATACACAATAGAATTACTTTGATGTAAGAACATGGCATGATAGATAGATGTAGTGTATTCTAGATATAGAAATCCATGTCATATGCACATGTATAACGTATAAACTCAGCAGGTGCAATTTAATAAAAATATAAGAAATACAGGCTAGACAACATATGGAACATGAAACCAATTATCACACTGTCAACTTAGAGCAAGCACCTACGATGGTGGAGTACGGGAGATGAACTCATCATGTAGACTTGGGACTTCAACTTCTTTAGCAGTAGTAGTGGCAAATCTAGGGAGTCTTTGTTTGCATCGGTGCGGAGGACCACCAACATCCCATAACTTACTCTTTTCCTTCTTATTTTCTAATATTGCCTTATGAAGTCAAAACCACAAGAAGATGAATAAAATTAGCTCTGCATAACTGGTTGATGCATAATACAGACAAACACTACTTTGATGTAAGGCAAGTGCAGGATCGGAGGATGGAATATATACAAAAAAAGAAAGCATTGCATATTCACACGTATGATAGGAGGATGGAATATGTATGAAAAAACAGTAAGCAGAAGGCATTTAAAAAAATTTAGAAGAAATTAAAGCTAGGCACCATATGAACATGCAACCAATATCACTCTATCAGGTAAAAAGTGTCTCGTCACAAGAGCCATTTCAAGAAATTAGAAGCAGTACAAGCTAGAATATAATGCAAGATGCAACCTACATCACAACCCCAAGTTAAATGTGTCTTATGGGTAAGTGATCATTGCAGGTATAATTGTAAGCTACGAAGATGCAATTCAACATAATCAGAAACAATACAAACTAGACATCATACGGAGAACGCAACCACATATAACAGTTCCAAGTTAGAGCAAGCACCTGTGATGGTGGAGTAGGGGAGATGTGCTCATCATGTACACGTATGTTCTAGAAATAGGAACACGTGTCATATTCACAGGCAATATTATGTGTAAAGTAAGCAGATGCAATTCAGCAAAGTTAGAAGCAATACAAGCTAGATATCATACGCAACATGCAACCACATATAATAGTGCCAAGTTAGAGCAAGCACCTGTGATGGTGGAGTAGGGGAGATGTGCTCATCATCTACACATCTACGTTGACTTTCCAGCCTTGTGTCATCTTGCGAATCTTGTTGGGAGGATGGCGGAGTAGTATATGTAGAGACCCTATGTTTGAGTTGCTCCGAAGGACCACCATCATCCACTGCCGGACTAATTTCCTTTAGCTATAATGATTTTGCATTGTGAAGTCAAACCGATAAGAAAAAGGAATAAAATTGGCTCTTCAGAACTCATTCATGCAGGATATTGACGAACAATACTAGGATGAAAGGCAAACACATGATGCAAGGATGGAATATGTAGAAAAAGCAGGATGGAGTGACATATTCACACCTATGATGTGGTAACTAAGCAGAAGGCATTTCAACAAATTAGAAGCACTGCAAGCTAAACACCATATGAAAGATGCAACCAATATCACTCTACCAAGTTGAAATTATATGGTGTTTCAACAAATTAGAAGCAGTACATGCTAGAAATCATATGCAAGACACAACCAATATCACAATGGCAACTTAAAGGTGCCTTATCATAAGTGGCTCATGCGGGATATGCAAGAACAGTAGTCTGATGTAAGAACATGGTGTGATTAGATATAGTATGTCCTAGAAACAGGAACACATGTCATATTCACAGGCATTATGTGTAAAGTAAGCATATGCAATTCAACAAAGTTAGAAGAAATACAAGCTAGACATCATATGCAACATGAAACCACATATAATAGTGCCAAGTTAGAGCAAGCACCTCTGATGGTGGAGTAGGGGAGATGTGCTCATCATCTACACATCAACGTTGACTGTCTAGCCTTGTGTTGTCTTGCGAATCTTGTTGGGAGGATGGCGGAGTAGAATCTATAGATAACCTCCATTTCAGTTGCTCGGAAGGACCACCTTCATCCACTGCCTTACAAATTTCCTTCCACTTTATTGATTTTACATTGTGAGGTCAAACCGACAAGAAAAAATAATATAATTCTCTCTTCAGAACTCATTCATGCATGATACCGATGAACACTACTCTGATGAAAGGCAAAGTCATGATACGAGGATGGAATATGTACGAAAAACTAGACGGCTTGACATATTCACTCCTATGATGTGGTAACTAAGCAGAAGGCACTTCAACAAATTAGAAGCACTGCAACCTAGACACCAAATGGAAGGTGCAATCAATATCACTCTGCCAAGTTAAAACTGTCTCGTCATAGGTGGCATTCATCAAACAAGAAGCATGACGTGCTAGAAATCATATTAAATACGCAAACCAATATCACACTGCCAACTTAAATGTGTCCCATCATAAGTGAATAATGCAGGATACACAAGAAGAGTAGTTTCATGTATACCAAAAACAGGAAAGCGTGTCGTATTCACACGTATCATGTGTAAGCTAGGCAGATCCAGTTTACCCTAATTAGGAGCAATACAAGCTAGACACCATATGCAACATGCAACCAGATATCACACTGCCAAGTTAGAGCATGCACCTTGGATGGTGGAGTAGGGGAGCGGCGACTTGGACCATGTAATGCACTAGCCATACAAGGAGAATCCATACAGATGCTCCATCTATGTTGCTGCAGAGGACCATCATCATGGCCTTCCTTACACTTTTCCTTCCTCTTTCTTGATTTTGCTTTGTCAAGTCAAACCCACAAGAAAAAGGAATAAAATTTGCTCTTTAGAACTCATTGATGCATGATACTGACGAACTCTACTTTCATGTAAGGCAGCCTCATGATAGGAGGATGGAATATGTATGAAAAACGGGACGGAGTGACATATTGACATGTATGATGTATAAAGTGTAAACTAAGCACAAGGTGTTTGAACTTGTTAGAACCAATGCAAGCTAGAAACCATATGGAAGATGAAACTAATATCACTCTTCCAAATTAAAAGGGTGCCCTAACAAATGTATTTGACCAAATTAGAAGCAATACATGGTAACAGGCTAGAAATAATATACAATATCCATTGAATAAAGGTGTCTCATCGTAAGTGATTGATGCAGGATACAGAAGAGAGGTAGTTTCATGTAAGAACATGGTTAAAACATAGATGTAGTGTGCACCAAAAATAGGAAGGCATGTCATATTCAGAGGTATAATGTGTAAACTAAGCAGATGCAATTTACCCTAATTAGAAGCATTACAAGCTAGACACCATATGCAACATGCAACCACATATCACACTACGAAGTTAAATCAAGCACCTGTGATGGTGGTGTAGGGGAAGTGCGGTCTTCAAGTACAAATCTACGTTCAGTATCGTCATTTAGGCTTGCTATTTCTTGAGAATCATGTGGAGAGGATGAAACTACAATCTTTATAAGAGTAGCACGTCTCATACTAACCCACGAGCGTGACTGTCTCATCATAAGCAATAGATGCAGGATACACAAGAACAATAGTTTAATGTAAGAACATGGTGTGATAGGCAGATGTAGTATGCCCATTAATTGATGTCAACATGAGGAGTAGGGATTGCCATGCAACGGATGCACTAGAGCTAGGAATGCTCAACAAAAGTAAACTAGTGTGTGTGCATCCAACTCGCTTGCTCACGAAGACCTAGGCCATTTGAGGAAGCCCATTGTAGGAATATACAAGCCAAGTTCTATAATGAAAAATTCCCACTAGTATAAAAGGACAACTTATGAGACTAACTACATGAAGAACAGGGTGCTACTTTGAAGCACAATATATGAGACTCATTACATGAAGAACAAGGTGCTACTTTGAAGCACAAGTGTGGAAAAAAGAGATAGTAGCATTGCCCTTTTTTTGGCCTTTTTTTTCTTTTGGCCTTTCTTTTTTTGTTTGGGCAATGCTCTAATAATGATGATCATCACACTTCTATTGATTACAACATAAGGATTACAACTCGAAACTTAGAACAAGATATGACTCTATATGAATGCCTCCGGCGGTGTACCGGGATGGTGCAATGAATCAAGAGTAACATGTATGAAAAATAATGCATGGTGGCTTTGCCACAAATATGATGTCAACTACATGATCATGCAATGACAATATGACAAAAGTAATGTATGTCATGATGATGATGATGGAAGTTGCATGGAAATATATCTCGGAATGGCTATGGAAATGCCATGATAGGTAGGTATGTGGCTGTTTTGAGGAAGATATAAGGAGGTTTATGTGTGATAGAGCGTATCATATCACGGGGTTTGGATGCACCAGCGAAGTTTGCACCAACTCTCAAGGTGAGAAAGGGCAATGCACGGTACCGAAGATGCTAGCAAAGGCGGAAAGGTAAAAGTGCGTATAATCCATGGACTCAACATTAGTCAAAAGAACTCATATACTTATTGCAAAAATTTAGAAGTCATCAAAAATCAAGTACTACGCGCATGCTCCTAGGGGGATAGATTGGTAGGAAAAGACCATCACTCGTCCCCGATCGCCACTCATAAGGATGCACAAGCCAGGTACACTTCATGTTTCAAATTTGTTATAGCACTTTAACCATACGTGCATGCTACGGGACTTGCAAACTTCAACACAAGCATTTCTCAAATTCACAATTACTCAACTAGCACGACTTTGATATTATCACCTCCATATCTCAAAACAATTATCAAGCATCAAACTTATCTTAATATTCAGCACACTCATAAGAATTCTTACAAATCTTTTATGCTTAGCATATTAGGATTTTAAGCAAATTACCATGCTATTTAAGACTCTCAAAATAACATAAGTGAAGCATGAGAGTTCATCTATTTCTTAAAAATAAAACTACCACCATGCTCTAAAAGATATAAGTGAAGCACTAGACCAAATGACAAACTACTCCGAAAGATATAAGTGAAGATCAATGAGTAGTCGAATAATTCTGCAACTATGTGAAGACTCTCCCATTTAATAATTACAGATCTTGATACTTTATTCAAACAGCAAGCAAATCTAAAGAAAACTACATTTCAAGGATAGCACAACTCATGTGAAGAAGCAAAAACTTAGGCTCAACCGATACTAACCGATAGTTGTTGAAGAAGAAAGGTGGGATGCCTATCGGGGCATCCCAAAGCTTACATGCTTGAGACTTCTTGAAATATTATCTTGGGGTGCTTTGGGCATACCCAAGCTTGAACTTTTGTGTCTCCTTAATTCCTCTCATACCATGGTTTCTCTTTTTATCAAAAGATTCATCCACACCAAACTCAACAAGAACTCGTGAGATAGGTTAGTATAAACCAATGCAAAACCTTATCATTTTCTACTGTAACAAATCACTAAAATTATTATTCAACATTTAATACTAAATGCCTCTTCATATTTAATACTTCTATCCTCAAATAGAATCATTAAATAGGCAAACATATGCAAACAATGCAAACATAACAACAATCTGCCAAAACAGTACAATCTGTAAAGAATGCAAGAGTATCAATACTTCCCTAACTCCAACAATTATGAACAAAAATTCCCACTGTAATAAATGTATCATATCTCAATATGCAAAAAGATTCAACATTATTCCACTCTCTGACTTCTCTAGGGAATTTTTGCAACGGCGGTAAACTTTCTGTTTTCAAACAGAAACATGTATACTAGCAAAATAAGCATGGCAAAGGCTATCCTTGACTTTCTTATTGGAACTAAAGATGCAAAAAATTAATCTACATAACAGCAAGAAAATACTAAGAAGAGAAAATGACACTCCAAGCAAAACACATATCATGTGGTGAATAAAAATATAGCTCCAAGTAAAGTTACCGATGGTATGAAGACGAAAGAGGGGATGCCTTCCGGGGCATCCCCAAGCTTAGGCTCTTGGTTGTCCTTGAATATATTGGGGTGCCATGGTCAGACCCAAGCTTAGGCTCTTTGCCACTCCTTATTCCATAGTCCATTGAATCTTTACCCAAAACTTGAAAACTTCACAACACAAAACTCAACAGAAAACTCGTAAGCTCCGTTAGTATAAGAAAATAAAACCACCACATAGGTACTATAATGAACTCATTCTAAATTCATATTGGTGTAATATCTACTGTACTCCAACTTATCTATGGCTCATACCCTCCGATACTACTCATAGATTCATCAAAATAAGCAAACAACACATAGAAAACAGAATCTTTCAAAAACAGAACAATCTGTAGTAATCTGTATCAAACGTATACTTCTGGAACTCCAAAAAGCCTACCAAATTAGGAAGTCCTAAGAAATTTGTGTACCAATCCAGAGCAAGACGAATCAGATCATAAGCACGTTTCTGTGAATTAACAAAACTAATTTACTGGGTGCAAAAGATTCTGATTTTCAGCAGGATCAACACAACTATCACCGTAAGCCATCCTAAAGGTCTTACTTGGCACTTTATTGAAACCAAAGCTATAAAAAATGATTACTACAATAGCATAATCATGTGGACACACAAAAACAGTAAGGATAAATATTGGGTTGTCTCCCAACAAGCGCTTTTCTTTAATGCCTTTCTAGCTAGGCATGATGACGGCAATGATGCTCACATAAAGGATAAGAATTGAAACATAACGGGAGCATCATGAAGCATATGACTAGCACATTTATGTCTAACCCACTTCCTATGCATAGGGATTTTGTAATCAAACAACTTATGGGAACAATAATCAACTTGCATAGGAAGGTAAAACAAGCATAACTTCAAGATTTTAAGCACATAGAGAGGAAACTTGACAATATTGCAACTCCTACAAGCATATGTTCCTCCCTCATAATAATTTTCAGTAGCATCATGAATGAATTCAACAATATAACCAGCACCTAAAGCATTCTTTTCATGACCTACAAGCACAGAAAATTTACTACTCTCCACATAAGCAAAATTCTTCTCATCAATTGTAGTGGGAGTAAACTCAACAAAATAACTATCATATGATTGAAAATTAAGATCGAGATGACAAGTTTCATGGTTATCATTATTCTTTAAAGCATATGTGTCATCACAATAATCATCATTGATAGGAGGCATGCTTTCATCATAGTAAATTTGCTAATCAAATCTTGGGGGACAAAAAATATCATCTTCGTCAAACATAGCTTCCCCAAGCTTGTGGCTTTGCATATCATTAGCATCATGGATATTCAAGGAATTCATACTAACAACATTGCAATCATGCTCATCATAAAAATATTTAGTGCCAAACAATTTAGAGATTTCTTCTTCTAGCACTTGAGCACAATTATCCTTTCCATCATACTCACAAAAGACATTAAAAAGGTGAAGCGTATGAGGCAAACTCAATTCCATTTTTTTAGTTTTCTTTTATAAACTAGACTAGTGCTAAAACAAGAAACAAAAAGATTCGATTGCAAGATCTAAAGATATACCTTCACTTACCTAGCCTCCCCGGCAATGGCTCCAGAAAAGAGCTTGATGTCTACTACACAACCTTCTTCTTGTAGACGTTGTTGGGCCGACAAGTGCACAGGTTTGTAGGACAGTAGCAAATTTCCCTCAAGTGGATGACCTAAGGTTTATCAATCCGTAGGAGGCGTAGGATGAAGATGGTCTCTCAAGCAACACTGCAACCAAATAACAAAGAGTCTCTTGTGTCCCCAACACACCCAATACAATGGTAAATTGTATAGGTGCACTAGTTCGGCGAAGAGATGGTGATACAAGTGCAAAATAGATGGTAGATATAGGTTTTTGTAATCTGAAATAATAAAAACATCAAGGTAACTAATGATAAAAGTGAGCATAAACGGTATTGCAATGATAGGAAACAAGGCCTAGGGTTCATACTTTCACTTAGTGCAAGTTCTCTCAACAATAATAACATAGATAGATAATATAACAAGCCCTCAACATGCAACAAAGAGTCACTCCAAAGCCACTAATAGTGGAGAACAAACGTAGAGATTATGGTAGGGTACGAAACCACCTCAAAGTTATTCTTTTGGATCAATCTATAAAAGAGTTCGTAATAGAATAACACCTTAAGATACAAATCAACCAAAACCCTAATGTCACCTAGGTACTCCATTGTCACCTCGAGTATCCGTGGGCATGATTATACGATATGCATCACACAATCTCAGATTCATCCAACCAACATAGAGTACTTCAAGGAGTACCCCAAAGTTTCTATCGGAGGGTCAAGAACGTGTGCCAACCCCTATGTATAGGTTTCCAATGTCACGAAACCCACAAGTTGATCACCAAAACATACATCAAGTGGCACATGATATCCCATTGTCACCACAGATAATCACGACAAGACATACGTCAAGTGTTCTCATAAAAGACTCAATCCGATTAGATAACATCAAAGGGGAAACTCAATTCATCACAAGAGAGTAGAGGGGGAGAAACATCATAAGATCCAACTACAATAGCAAAGCTCGGGATACATCAAGATCGTGCCATAGAGGGAACACGAGAGAGAACACAAGAGAGAGAGAGAGAGAGAGAGAGATCAAACACATAGCTACTGGTACATACCCTCAGCCCTGAGGGTGGACTACTCCCTCCTCGTCATGGATAGCGCCGGGATGATGAAGATGGCCACCGGTGATGGGATCCCCCTCCGGCAGGGTGCGGGGAAGGGCTACCGAGAGGTTTTTGGTGGGTACAGAGGCTTGCGGTGGTGGAACTCCCGATCTATCTTCTGTTCTGGAAGTTTTAGGGTACGTAGGTATATATGGGTGAAAGGAGTACGTCGGTGGACCGAAGGGGGGGCCACGAGGCAAGGGGCGCGCCCCGGGGGGTGGGCGCGCCTCCACCCTCGTGGGCACCTCCCTTCTTCCCTGACGTGCACTCCAAGTCCATCGGGTGGCTTTCCTTCCAAAAATAACTTCTCCAGTTGATTTCGTTCCGTTTTGACTCCGTGTGATATTCCTTTTCCTCGAAACACTAAAATAGGCATAAAATAGCAAATCTGGGCTAGGCCTCTGGTTAATAGGTTAGTCCGAAAAATAATACAAAAGTGGATAATAAAGCCCAATATTGCCTAAAATAGTAGATAAAGTAGCATGGAGCAATCAAAAATTATAGATACATTGGAGACGTATCAGTGTATCGTCAGAAGTGATTGATGAGGGATACACAAGAAAAGTAGTTTGATGTAAGAACATGGTTAATAGAAAGACGTAGTACATACCAAAAACAGGAAGCCATGTCATATTCACAGATATAATGTGTTAACTAAGCACATGCAATTTACCCTAATCAGAAGCATTACAAGGTAGACACCATATGCAAAATGCAACCACATATCAGACTGCCAAGTAAGAGCAAGCACCTGCGATGTTGGTGTGGGGGAATTGTGGTCGTCAACTAGAGAGCTATGTTGACTATCTTCATTTAGCCTTGCTGTTTCTTGAGAATGATGTGGGGAGGATGACACTGCACTCTTTAAACGAGTAGCGCATCTCACAGTAACCCACTGGGGTGACTGTCTCATCATAAGTGATTCATGAGGGATACAAAAGAGCATTAGTTTGATGTACGAACATGGTTAATGGACATATGTAGTATGTATCAAAATAGGAATGCATGTCATTATCAACGGTATAATGTGCAAAGTAACCAGATGCAATTTAACCATATTGGAGGCAATACAAACTAGACAGCATATGCAACATGCAACCACATTTGACAGCGCGAAGCTAAAGCAAGCACCTGGGATGGTTGTGCGTGGCAATTGAGGTCATCAACTGCAAAGCTACGTTTACTGTCTCCATCTGCTAACACTGCACCCTTTAGAGTGCTGAAATGGTTAGTGCTTATCTTCCAATTACACTAGAGCGACTTCTGTCTTTTCTTTTTTGAATTCATCAACACTGCATCAGAGACAAATGTTAGAGACTAACATAGCAATTTGGGAGCCTTGATAAACAAGTGGTAGGTAGCGCCACATAGCGATAGTATCGAGACAACTAGCATAGCAAAGATATTAGTGAGATCCATGGTAATGGTCATCTTGCCTGAACTACTTCTAGGAAAAAGAACGAGTCCATGAAGAAGGCGAACAGGCGAAGACGAACCAAGCGTAGACGAACGAATCCTCACGATCGCAACGAAACATGAACTATTGAGAAGAAGCACAACTGGAAAGAAGCAAACAACAAGGTAATCCCACAACACATAAACAAGACATAATGCACAGCCAAGCATGATGCATGAAAAGTCTACATGAGTCTACTCATGGCAATAAATGATGCATACAAGAACAACACCTCAAAGCAAGTTTAAATGAGGCCGGGAACAACATATAACAAATCCGGTAAGTCCCCATATGCAATTTTTGAAAATGGTCCAGAACTAAATACACATTATGTTCAATTTGTTAAATATCAAGTTAAGATGCACCATGATGATCTACACAAAATTCTAGTCAAGTTACATACAAAGTTCACTTAATTCGGAGCTACGGCTTAGAAGATATGAGCAAAACAAGTTAAACATGGCATTGATGCAAAATGCACTCAAACATCAAGCAAACACACTCAACACAAGGATTCAACATGACATGATGAAACTACATTCAATTCTATCAATTTTCATATAGGGCATGCTGAAAACGGAGCAACGGTTCAACGCATACACCCAAAGCAAGTTTAAATGACAAGCTGTCCAAAACAGCGAAGAAGCACTTTGCAATCATCAAAACAACATGCTACAAGAATCATATGAGCACAAACTTGACATACACTTCATTTACAGATAACATTCTTGAAATATCATTAAGGTTTAGGTTCATAGGCATCAAGATTAAACCAAGATGATCAATGCAAAATGCAACTTTACAACACAGGAGCATATACAAAAGCAGAGTTAATATGATGATATATTGGAGGCATGAAACAAAGATGCTATGGAAACTATACATATCAACCAAGGGCATGGAATCAAATTACACATAACAAAGAGCAAATAACATCGATCCATCATATGCATATGACTCATGAATTAGTGGGAACCATCAGGACAAGATTGATTGTTAAAACAATTTCAGCAAGTGTAAAACAGCAACATTATGATAGCATGTTTGCAAGCATGAAATAGAGGCATATGTTATACAAAATTATCAAACATTTAATATGCACAAATCACTCGTAAATATACTTCAAAACATGTAATTTGAGCATCTACAAAAGAGGCATGGATCAATCAATAACAAGCTCACAACATGGCATCGTGAAGTTAACAGAAAACATGAACATTATATAGGCATGTTCATGGCAATGAAAACGTATGCTACACGACATATATAGGGCATCCAAAGGCATGGAATGATGGAGCATAATATGGACAACAGAACATGGCAACTAAGAATCTCCAGATTATGTATGGACTAATTGGTAGCATCAAACAAACATAGCAACATGATATGACAGAAACAGACTTGACAACACATTAACAACAAGTAACCCAATTCACAAGCTTGATGCACTCACTACAGGGCATATGGAAATAAATGGATTTCACCATAGCAAAGATGGCATAATTATGCTCCTAAAACATGTAGACATGATGCTCGAAAGGAAATCACACAAAAAGATATAAAAATGACAGAAGGGCAAGTTATTACAGTTCTTAGCAGTTAACAACAACATGCACTTTTGCAAAAGAGATTAAGGCATGTGGATGAACACAAACAAGCATGCAAAATCAACCAACATGTAGAGCATGAAGAGAAGAACATGTGCCTTTCAGGATCATCACCATAGGATCAACAAGGACAAAGTTATAGCACTCACAAGATGCCTATATGATGTTAACATGCAACAGTTTTTAGCAGTATATATCATCCATTTGGATCGGGGATGGGTGGATCTCATCCACCCTACCAGATCCGGTGGCGAGGAGCTCCGGTGAAGTGGGGCAGCGAGGAGGAGGGCGGAGAGGGGCGCGGGAGCAGAGAAGCTGCGGGGCGGCGCGGTCTGCCGACTCCGGGCGGCGTGGGGCAGATCCGGTGGGCGTCGGGGCGGCGAGCTCGGCCGGGCGACACGGGCGGCTTC
>NC_041387.1:156271588-156290363 GCF_002162155.2 Triticum dicoccoides | reverse complement strand
GGCTGCGGGCGGCGGCGCGATGCGCATGGCGTCGGGGCAGGCGAGCCGGGCGGCTGCGGGCTCGCACGGAAGCCGAGGCGACTGCCGACGGGCGGCGGGGCCGGCGGAGTCCGGCAAGCCCGATCAGGGCCCGTCGGGCCGGCGACGGAGTGGGCGCAGGGGCGGCGCACGGAGGAAAGCTGGTGGACGACCATTGGAGCGGGGGCGGTGGCGCGGCCGTGTCTGGCGTGGGCGGACACGTCCGGCGGCGCGGTGGAGTTTGAACTAGGGTTTGGGGTGGTTTTTTCCCATATTTGGATGGGGGAGGTGTTTTTATAGGTAGAGGGAGCTAGGAGAGTCCAAATGAGGTGCGGTTTTCGCCCACGCAATTGTGATCCGATGACGAAGAGCATGGAGGTGAGTTTAGGTGGGTTAGTGAGCTATGTGGAGGGGTGCTGGGCTGCAAAGAGAAAGGGGTCCGACGGTTAACATGGTTAACCATTGGGGCATCAAACAACCTCCAAATGGAATGAAATTTGATAGGCGGTCTACCGGTGATGTAGCAAGACCACTCGTCAACTCTCGGCCCATTCCAAGAACATTTTTCTGCGGCTCACAAAACAAGATCTGGGAGGTGATGCGGGTGCGTGCGAGTGTGGTTGGGCTCAGAACGGACAATAGAGAGAACCGGGAGAACCCAGACGGATGAAAGTTTTGGAAAACATGCAGATGAAATGCGCATGATGACATGCCAAAGTACAACATGCAAGCAACTGACATGGCAACGATGGTGAATAACTGGAAGACATCTGGCGCATCCGTCTTGGGGCGTTACATGCCTCTTCAACCCTCGCCACGCCTTGTTATCCCGAAATTTCGATGGGCGCGAAAAATCCCTCCTCATCCGAAATCGGTCCCGCAGCCCAGACACGCGAAATCCCCTTTCTACCCCTCAGCCGGAAATGACGGCTCGACGTCGCGATGTCAAAACCGGTGGGGGTATGCTGGTAACTTACCCTACATTTCGGACAAGCACGTCCCTAAGCCATGGCTACCACTACCTTCCCCTTTGTTCCCACATTCGTACACCGAGGTCGCTGATACGTCTCCAACGTATCTATGATTTTTGATTGTTCCATGCTATTATATTACCCGTTTTGGATGTTTATGGGCTTTACTTTACACATGTATATCATTTTTGGGACTAACCTACTAACCGGATGTAACGCCCCAAGACCGACGCTCCAGATGGCTTCCTTGTTTTGCGAGTCAGCTGTGTTATTTATTTGTTTGTTGCATCTCATATTATAGCATCATGCGCATCGCATTTGCATGTTTTCATAAAACTTGCATCCGTTCGTAGTTGCCGATTCTCTCTTTGTCTCTGTTGACCAATTGTCAGACCGTTGTCTTCGCCGACCTCTCTCAGACCCCTCGCGTGTGTCTGAAACTTGCCCCGAAACTGAACCGCTCAGTCATCACCCTTGGATTCGGATCATCCCCAAACATCTACAAAACATATCCATTTTATTATTTGGACTCCCTAGCTATTTATTCGCGACCGTCCAATTAAGATCGGAGGGACCAGATGCACCTAACCAAAATTCACCTACTATATAATCAGCCTAGCTAACCCTAGAACCTAGCCGTCCCATCCATTCCAATCCCGCAGCCGCTGCCGCCACTCTCTGGCATCTCCTCGGGATCTCCTCCCGATCCAATCTCCCCGACCACCTTCCTTGTTTTCCGTCGACGCCCAATCCTCAGCCTCCATTGCCCATCGCCCGAGCCAACGAGAGTCCAGCCCCAGCCTCCACCTCTCCTGCAGGCCCATACGCTCCTCTGCCCGATCTCCACGCGCCGATAGCCGGTGAGCAACAGCCCAAGGCCGAGCAGCCCATGAGGCACCAGCCTCCTGATCTCCTTGCTGCCTCGCGGGACCTCCTTCCCCTCGTCGGAGCCACACATCAGCGACCCCAGGACCGTCGCCTTCTTCTCTCCGTCTCTCCCTTCCTTCCCGTCCGTCTCTCTCTCTCTCTCGCTCAGCGCCCCTCTCTCTCTCTCTGTCTTCTCTGCCCAGGAGCAGGAACCATGCCTTTAACGCCAAGCTCCGCCGCTGCCGTCCCGTGCGCGCCGCCGTCCAGATTGTCGGTTCCCTGCTGAAGCGCACCGGATCTGGCCGTTCCGGCCGCTTCCCGCCGACCCCGTCGCCAGGAGCCCGCGACAAGTCCACCGCCGTCCTACTGCTTCACGGAGATGAGGACGAACACAAGCCCCTGCCTCCCCGCCAGCTTCGTCCAACTGCGTGCGTTGACCAGCGCCATGGCGTGGGTCGTGCCAGGCCCAGCTCCCCCCTTCCGGCCTCACCTCACCGCAATTCCGGGCCATGGCCCATGGTGAGGCCACCTCCAGTGCCCTCCCGTTTTTTCGTTGTTGGGCCAGCCAGATTCCGCCTAGTGTGTTTTTTTCCTTGCCTGCGATTTTGTCCTTTATCCAGGAAATTGTTGTTTTACAGAAAAGTCCCTAGAGTTCATGCATTTAATAACTCATCAACCGTGCATCGGATTAAAATGTTTTAAACATGTAAAATGCTTAGAATTTTGTGTAGATTAATAATATGCCACTTTCATCCATGTTCAAAATGTTTAAAATGTTGTTTGTTTAAATTTTCTCAAATGCCATGCTAAAATGTTTTATTTCATAACTAATTAACTGTAGATCTGATTTTAATAAACTTTATATGTAAATGGGGTGGGAAAATGCATAGATTATCATGGTGATATTACATTGCATGTTTAGCAACTCTAAAATATGGTTTAGGGCAGAACAGTACCAAATTCGAAATATGGACATGAGGAGTTTTCAGAATTGTTGTTTTGTTGTTCCGGCCTCATTTAAACTTGCTTAGATATGTAGTTTTATTATGCTTCACCTCTTGCCATGTTAACCAACATTTAATATTGATGTGTACATAAACGAGAGTGAACTAAATAACTCGAATGTGGTGTTTCACCAATATGCAACTCGTTGCATATTGAGCTCCACTTAATTTGTAGTATTGTTTGTGCACTTTGCCATTCCATGCCTCTTTAAACCGGACATGCATCATACTTTATTGTGCATCATGCCATGATTATGCTTGTGTGTTTATCATGTTGTTTCCTCCTTTCCGGTTTGCTTCTCTCGTTAGCTTCGGTTTCGTTCCGGAGTTGTGAGGATTCGTTCGACTACTCCCGTTCGTCTTCTTCATGGACTCGTTCTTCTTCCTTGCGGGATTTCAGGCAAGATGACCGCTACCCTGGATCTCACTACTATCATTGCTAGGCTAGTTGCTTCGTTCTGTCGCTTTACTGCGCTACCTATCATTTGCTCTTTAAGCCTCCCAATTGCCATGACAGCCTCTAACCTTTTCACCCTTCCTAGCAAACCATTGCTTGGCTATGTTACCACTTTTGCTCAGCCCCTCCTATAGCGTTGTTAGTTGCAGGTGAAGTTGAAGATTGCTCCTTGGTGGACAGGATTATGTTGGGATATCACAATATCTCTTATTTTATTAATGCATCTATATACTTGGTAAAGGGTGGAAGACTCGGCCTTATGCCTGGTGCTTTGTTCCACTCTTGCCGACCTAGTTTCCGTCATACCGGTGTTATGTTCCCGGATTTTGCGTCCCTAACGCGGTTGGGTGATTTATGGGACCCCCTTGACAGTTCGCTTTGAATAAAACTCCTCCAGCAAGGCCCAACCTTGGTTTTACATTTGCCTCACCTAGCCCTTTTTCCCTTGGGAGTCGCGCTCTCGAGGGTCATCTTTATTTTATCCCCCCCCGGGCCATTGCTCGTCGTGAGTGTTGGGCCAACCTGTCAGCCGCCGGTGGTCACCAGGGGCAACTCTGGGCTGGCCTACCGGAAGTTTGGACAATCCGGTGTGCCCTGAGAACGAGATATGTGCAGCTCCTATCAGGATTTGTCGGCACATTCGGGCGGCTTTGCTAGTCTTGTTTACCATTGTCGAAATGTCTTGTAAACCGGGATTCCGAGTCTGATCGTGTCTTCCTGGGAGAAGGTATATCCTTCTTTGATCGCGAGAGCTTATCATGGGCTAAGTTCGGATAGCCCTGCAGGGTATAAACTTTCGAAAGCCGTGCCCGCGGTTATGGGAAGATGGGAATTTGTTAATGTCCGGTTGTAGAGAACTTGACACCAGATTCGAATTAAAATGCATCAACCGTGTGTGTAGCCGTGATGGTCTCTTTTCGGCGGAGTCCAGGAAGTGAACATGGTATTTGGGTTATGTTTGACGTAAGTAGGAGTTCAGGATCACTTCTTGATCATTGCTAGCTTCACGACCGTTCCGCTTGCTCTCTTCTCACTCCTATTTGCGTATGTTAGCCACCATATATGCTTAGTCGCTACTGCAGCCTCACCACTTTACCCCTTCCTTTCCCTTTAAGCTTGCTAGTCTTGATACCCATGGTAATGGGATTGCTGACTCCTCGTGGCTCACAGATTACCACAACAACAGTTGCAGGTACAGGTTATGCGATGATCATGACGCGAGAGCGATGTTTTCTGGTTTTGGAGTTCTTCTTCTGCTTCTTCTTCGATCAGGGGATAGGTTCCAGGTCGGCACCCTGGGCTAGCAGGGTGGATGTCGTTTGAGTTTCTGTTTGTGTTTCATCCGTAGTCGGATGGTGCTCTTATGTAAGGTGATGTTGTATTCGTGTGGCATTGTATGCCTCTTGTATGTATCCCCATCTATTATGTAATGTTGATGTAATGATATCCACCTTGCAAAAGCGTTTCAATATGCGGTTCTATCCTTGGTGGGACCTTCGAGTCTCTTTAGGATAGTATCACAAATTGGGCGTGACACCGAAGGCCCAGCCCGTATTATTTTTTTGGCCTATTTCAGTGTTTTGAAGAAAAGGAATATCAAACGGAGTCCAAATGGAACGCACGTGGTCCAGAGGACTCGGAGTGCAAGTCAAGAAGCAGCTGAGGCAGCCACGAGGGCGGAGGGCGCGCCCACCCCTACAAGGCGCGCCCACCCCCTATCTCGTGGGCCCCTTGGGCGGCCACCGACCTACTTCTTCCTCCTACATATACCCACGTACCCCGAAAACATCATAAGAGACCATGAAAACCTAATTCCACCGCCGCAACCTTATGTATCCGTGAGATCCCATCTTGGAGCCTTCGCTAGCGCTCTGCCGGAGGGGGAATCAACCATGGAGGGCTTGTACATCACCACCGTAGTCCCTCCGATGAGTTGTGAGTAGTTTACCACAGACCTTCGGGTCCCTAGTTATTAGCTAGATGGTTTCTTCTCTCTTTTTGGATCTCAATACCATGTTCTCCTCGATCTTCTTGGAGATCTATTCGATGTAACTCTTTTTGCGGTGTGTTTGTCGACATCCGATGAATTGTGGGTTTATGATCAAGTTTATCTATGAGAAATATTTGAATCTCCTCTGAATTCTTTTATGTATGATTGAGTTATCTTTGCAAGTCTCTTTGAATTATCAGTTTGGTTTGGCCTACTAGATTGATCTTTCTTGCAATGGGAGAAGTGCTTAGCTTTGGGTTCAATCTTGCGGTGTCCTTTCCCAGTGTCACTAGGGGCTGCAAGGCACGTATTGTATTGTTGCCATCGAGGATAAAAAGATGGGGTTTATATCATATTGCATGAGTTTATCCCTCTACATCATGTCATCTTTCTTAATGTGTTACTTTGTTCTTTATGAACTTAATACTCTAGATGCATGCTGGATAGCGGTCGATGTGTGGAGTAATAGTAGTAGATGCAGGCAGGAGTTGGTCTACTTGTCATGGACGTGATGCCTATATACATGATCATGCCTAGATAATCTTATAATTATTCGCTTTTCTATCAATTGCTCGACAGTAATTTGTTCACCCACCGTAATACTTATGCTCTCAAGAGAAGCCACTAGTGAAACCTATGGCCCTCGGGTCTATCTTTTATCATATAAGATTTTCATCTACTTTTATTTGCATCTTTACTTCTCCAATCTATATTGTAAAATACCAAAAAAATATTTATCTTATCATACTATCTCTATCAGATCTCACTTTTGCAAGTGGCCGTGAAGGGATTGACAACCCCTTTATTGCGTTGGTTGCGAGTTCTTTGTTGGTTTGTGTAGGTGCGTGGGACTTTTCAGGAGCCTCCTACTGGACTGATACCTTGGTTCTCAAAAACCGAGGGAAATACTTATGCTACTATTGCTGCATCACCCTTTCCTCTTCAAGGAAAACCAACGCAAGCTCAAGACGTAACAGCCACCAAAACCCGCGAAACCCCATGCTCTGCCATCAGCCTCCCGATCGCCGATGAGGCAGAGAATCTTCCCCGACGATGTCGTCCACCACAAAAGCTTGCCGTCCCTCATCCACCTCACCGGATGTGGATCTGTCGTCGATCTCATCGTCCTGCTGGATTGGCCGCCCCATCCTCCACCTCCATGGAGCTGCCCCGATGTTCTCCACGTCTATCGTGCCACCTCCATTCCCACAGCGCCATCTTGACCTGCCCCACCGAAATCGCAGCACCCTCACCAATTCCCCCGATGAAGCCGAGGCTAACTCGGTGCCAGCAAGGAGGTTCTACACTCACCGCTTCATTTTATCTTTTATTCGATCTCACGGGGCTGCCGGTGCTCGATACCGAGCAGCCATGACGGGTCTCCATTGACGGCACCATCACCAGACACTTCATCCATGGTGTCTCTCCCTTATATCATTGCTTCTTCGGTGGCTACTTCCACACCGACACTAGCTGCAGCTGCTCTGGCTCTGGCTCGCGCTGCTGCTGCTGATCTAGTTCTCGCTTGCTCTGCGGCTCTGTTCTTGTTGTCAGTCGCACTGCTGCACTGCTCTTGCTTTCGTACATGCTGCTTCTCTACTCTGCTATTGCTGTCGGGCGTGCTGCTGCTCCGCTCTTGCTCTCCTTCATGCTTCTTCTTTGCTCTTGCTCTCGCTCACGCCGCTACTGCTGTTGCACGACCTCCGGCAGCTACATGAGTTGCTGCTTTAGCACTCGCTCGCGATGCTACTGCACGACTTGCTCTCTGCTAGAGTGTTCCCTGCTCGAGCGTCCGCTGATTTAGATCACTGCTTCTCTGCTACTAGTGCTCGAATGCCCTAAACATCTATTGCAATGCTTTGCTACTAGTTCAATCAGTTTCGACAGTAAAATTCAGTTTCGACTGTAAAGTTCAGTTTCTTCAGTTAAGTTCAAAGCGAACAGTACTTACAACATTTGTCGGAGCGGCCATGGCGCGGCTGATGCATTTTACATCTAGGACTTTTTGGTGATGTATTTTACATCATCTATTGCAGATGATGTTAGAGTTCCACTTCAGATTAACGTTGTCTGTCTTGTCCTGCTTCAGCCTCGCCGCCGTACACCTCACCGGAGTTGCTCCAATGATGAAACCGTCCATCACAATGGAGCAGTACCCTCAGCGTCGTTTCTAGAGGACTCAGATCTTTTTCCCTTCCTCCGGCAGTCACACCAGCATCACCATCCTCCACGTCCAACCCAATGATGCTGAGGTGCACAAAGCTATGCCAAAGAGGTTGTACACTCGTCGCATCACTTGGTTACTCTGCATTCATGTCGATCCCTTAGGATCTTTTGACATGGAACTACTATGGTACTACTATTCATGCATTTGGTTAGAAGGAGTGGAGCAAAGCAAAACTGGAGGATTTTTTCGTTGGTGTCTCTTTCAAAAAAAATGTAGGAATTTTAATATTCACTTGGACGTCCTTTTCAAATTAATATGCATAAGGTACAAAACTAATTGCATTACTGGCATAATAAGATTCTTATTTTTCATATTCATGTGGTTTGACTTTAATTTGACCATGTTTCTCCATTCTTGTGTTCTTCCAATTCATGTGAACCAAACGCCCAGGTTAACAGAAATCCTATGTTTCCAAATGCTCTGTTTTGCACGTGCATTCCTATCCTATTCCTGTGTTTTTCCTGTCCCCACGTTTATAGAATCCTCCAATTCTAAGGAGCCCTTACAGATTTACTTCATTTTCAGATAGGCGTCCAAGAAAACTCTGTGTGTTTGTCCTGCACCTGCCTTGCCATCATCCACCCCACCTGAGGTGCACCATCGACAAAAGAGTTCACTATAGCAGAAATTCCCCCTGCAGACTTTTTTTCACCACCTCAGATTATCTTCCCCGTTTCTGGAAGCCATGCGAACTGCATTACCATCATCGATTGGGTAGATGAACCTGAGGACTACATAGTTCCGGAAGAGAGGTCATAGTCTTTCGTGTTTGCTTACGTTATACATCAGTTATTATTACCTGCTACTTTATCGTTCAAACTTGAGTTTTAAAATGCCAGTGGGTCTCATATCGAGGCAGCAACGAATAGTATCTGTCTACTATCTGGTTCATCTTGGGTCTTCTATGTGGTTCATGTTGGGTGGGCACAAACAGTAGATGATCCATTCTCTATCTTTTTAAATTGAAGCTACAATCTACCTGCTATCATTAGTTTTGGATCTATCCACTCATTTGCTACCATCAGTCTTGATTTCTGCATGCACCCCTTAGGCCTTACAAAATCTAACTATTTTTTTATTATGCATGTTAGTTATTGTACACAATTGTACTAAACATGTAGAGAAAAAGAGAACACTGTTGCGTGGGAATATAATGTCATGCAGACGCCGCTCCATGGTGGGCAAAGTGCCCCCTCCCGCCATTCCATATTGTATTCTAGAGGATGATAACTTTTCTGATGGGGTTTCAGAGGGAGCCGATGTGATGCCCCGAGACCGATGCTCTAGATGCCTTCCATTTAGTTTTGTTGATGTCGTGTGTTTCATATGTTTGTTGCCATGATCAGGATTAGTGCCATCGTCATAATTTGCTTATAGCATCTAGTTCATCATTGCTTATATTGCATTGCACCATCCTTGTTGTTTCCATGGTCATCTCACTTTTTATATGCTATATGCTTTGATATGCCTCTTGTCATTTATGGCATCATGATCACCATGTGGGTTGCATTGTCCATGTTGATGTGTTGGTTGTGCTCTCCATCTTGTTTACCTTCTCCTATGGTTGTTTACTTCTTCATCTTTTGTTCAAGTCCCTTCTTAAGTGCAACACCCAATTTCACTTCTTCCTTTCTTCAAATTTCACCCATTGATGCAAGTGTCATTGTTTCAGTCCCAAATAACGTTCATTCTTTCCCTCAAAATCCTGCACATTGCCTACACCCTCTCTGCCAATTTTCAGCTCATTTGAAAATGTTTTGGTTGGGTTCAAAAATGGATCAAGTTTGAATTTCATTCAAACTTGAATTATTTTTATATCTCTAAGAATGTTAAAATCATTTTATTCAAATTTTGCATAAATCCAGGATCTTGGATCTATTTCTGTCTTAGTCTACTTCCTTCCAGATCTCCCTGTGCATTTATGCTCTTGTTATCCTATTTGAAGAACTAAAGAGAAGAAATGAGGGAGAAAGGAAGAGCAGCCCAGCGAAGCCCACATATCTTACCTGTTCACTACAGCCCACATCACATAGCCAGCCCATCTCCAAAGGATCTTCATCCTCGCACTATACGGCGCGCATCGAGAGCCTCCATGTCGACATTCGCGGTGGTTTGACGGCCGGAGACTTCCCGAGAGCTCTATTTAGCATGTCCTCTGCCTTGCCCTAGACCTCCTCTTTCCGTTCCCTCCTCTCCTGCCCTCGCCGCCACCCTGGTAAGGCTCTCCATGCCAAGCCGTCCCCATGGCCGAGCTGAGCTTGAGCTCGAGCTTGGGTTGATCCGCATGTCCCCTTCCAGCTTCTTCTGTTAGGAAAACCAGCGCGTCGACCACCATCTTCCTCGCCTACGCACGCGTCCACACAGTCCCCGGAGCTCCTTCCCCTTCGAAGTCTTCACTGTCTCCTTCCCGGAGCCGCAGTGCACCAGAGATCGGTAGCTCACCGTCACCCACGTCCACGTCGTAGTATTCTTCCTCTTCATCGCCGTGGGACGCCAAGTTCCTCGACGTCGTCTACTCTGCTTCCTAATCTCCGCGGACCCGATCACCTCTGCTATGAGTGCCTCCTCCCGCCTCTATCGTCGCACTTCCGGCTTCGTCTTCTTCTCCAATGGGACCTCGATGAGCAGCCGCTCCTCCCATCGCCCCTTCCTATTTGTTTCCGTTGTCGTAGTCGCCGATCTTCGCGCCATGAGTTCGTCCGCCATGGGGGATCTCGAGTTTTAGCTCGTGCTCGTGTCTCTGCTTCTGCTCGCTGATCACACACACAGCCTCCACGCTCGCTCTGTGCTGCACGCAATCCATGCACGTCGTCGCCGCTCCAACAGGCATCCATGGATGTAGTCGTGGCCATGCCTTGCCGTGCCTCACCACGGTTTCTACCCTCGCCCAGCCGAGCCCGCCTTGCCGCACCCATGCATGCTCCTGTACACACTCGAACCTCTGTGTTCGCGGAGTAGCTACAGAGCACCATGCACTCGGCTCTGGTCACCTTCTCCTCCATGTCCGGGAGGAGTTTAGCTTGTGCTCGAACGCCTGCGCACACGCCACGCCCTGCCATCCTCACACACACTCCCCGCAAGTGTCCGCCTTGCCGTGCCTCCTGTGCAACACATGCCTGTGCTCTTGCACACCGCCACTGCCTCGTCGTGCCTTGCTGCTATGGCGAAACGAGCTCCTACCCGAGCTTGTTCTCGAGCCCTTTCTCGTGCTGTTGCTCCGCTGCTTGCACAACCGCACCCACACAGGTTTCCTCACGCGTGTTGTTGTCCTGTAGCATCGATGCCCGCTGCTTTACTCGCTTGCGTCACCGACGAGCATTGCCGTGAGCCATGGCTCCAAAAGCTCGACCTTCTGCAGTTGGCTCAAGTAACCTGGCGTCCTCATTTCTTTCATGAACATAGGCACAACCGAGTTGGCTCCCACAGCTGGCATTTTCACAAGAGGTCTTGGGTTCGAGTTCCAGGCACCCCAGTTTTTGCCCATGTTTTCCATTTCTTTTGCACACAGCCACTTGGGTCGAATCCTCATCTGGGCCCCTGCACTGTGATGCTTCTGGCCCAAGCATGTTATTTTTCCTGCTCTTAGGATTTTATCATTTTGTAGTGCATGCAAATTACAGAATATGCCCCTATATTGTCTTGTTAATAGCTAATTATGTATGCATCCAAATGAAACATGTTATATATGTCAAATGCTTAGAATTTCATAATGTCCAAGTTTCATCCATGTTTAAAATGATTAAAGTTGTTGTTTCCATTAATTTTGCATAAATGACATGCTAAAATGGTTTATTTCATAAATAAATAACCGTAGCTCCGTTTTAAATGTTCTTTATATGTAAATGGGCTAGAAAAATGCATATAATAACATGGTGCACTTTCTTTTGCTGTTTAACAACTCAAAATATGCACATGAGGATTTTCTGGAATTGTTGTTTGTTATTTCTGGCCTCATTGAAATTTCCTAGATAGGTAGTTTTGTTATGCTTCACCTCTTTGACGGAGTTATATACCTAGGGTAGGGTCATGGACCTATCCAAGGTACCCTCCCCGAGGACATCTTCAGATGATGCCGTCTTCCAATCGACCTAGAGGGACTCCACTCGAATGACTGGAAGACACTCGACGTACTTGAAGCCACTCGGCCATGAAGACTCACTCGACCACCAGAAGTTCAAGATCTACTCTGTATCCAAACGGTATGTAATTAAGTAGTCTTTATGGTCATGATAACACTTTATGTAGGGTGTTGCCAGTAACGCCAGGCCTTAATGTACTTTAAACCCTCCGCTACGTGGGCTGGCTGGGGTCTTGGCATCCTCTATATAAGCCACCCCCCTCCACTGGAAGAAGGGTTCGCACCCCTGTAACTCTCACACATATAATCCAGTCGACCGCCTCCGAGCTCCGAGACGTAGGGCTGTTACTTCTTCCGAGAAGGGCCCGAACTCGTAAAACTCTTGTGTGCACAACTACTCCATAGATAGGATCTTGCCTCTCCTTAGTACCCCCCTACATTACTGTCAGACTTAGAACCACGACAATTGGCGCCCACCGTGGGGCAGGTGTCTTAGCGACTTATTGGAGAAGTAGCAATATTTTCGACTCCCGTCATCATGGTTACAGGCGGAGTTTTGGTTGAGGGCCGTGAGATCCGTCTTGGCGCTCTCACATCCGTTGCCGACGACTCTGCCTGGCTGCAGGAGGCTCCGCTCGACGTTGACGCGCTGCCAGTCCACGGAGCTACGAACTTCCGAGCGTGCGTCCGCAGTGTCCTTCTGTAGCAACCGTCGACCCAGTATCGGCCAGTTTTGGTGTCATCCTCCCTCCCAGCTCCCCGCCGATGTAAGCGCTCTGGTCGGTCGAGGCTTCAGCGGTGGGTGAGGCATGCAGTGGCTCGCCAGTCGACCACCGCCCAAGTCGCGGCAATCGAGCCCGACGAATCTCTCTATGGCCTGGTCGACTGGCTCCGCAGAGACTGCATCCGAGTGCGACAGCAATGATCCAACGGCGGAGATCCTGATGGTCAATGGACCGCACGTTCCCCCCGGCTTTCCTGGTGCTGAGGGAGGTAACGACGGAGGCGGCCCGTCGCACGCCCATGAGGAATATCTCCCCGAGCCCCTCAATTCGCAGCAGAGGGAAGAGCTTCGTCACCAGAACATGGATGCGCTTCACAGTCCGATCGTTGGAGAAACCCCTGAGGCTCGCGCCTTGGAGGACGCGCGCTTGGCCAACCTGGCCGAGCGCACTCGACTAGAGAACCTTCAGCGGGCACTCGACGAGCGCGCGCGGCAATGGATTCCAGACTCCAGTCGACGCCAGCTCTTTCCACCTCTTACTCAGGTATATCGAACTCCGATTCAGAATTTAGCAGCTGCGGCCCGTATAGAAGAATCAATTCAGCCTTCCCAGTCAGAGGCTGGAAGAGGCTTGATGCAGATAAGAGATTTGCTCCGGGCAGTAGGAGATCAGAACTTAGTTGTGTCGCAGTTGCGGAATAGGATTCACAGCAGATCTGCGGCAACAAATATGGTCCAGTCGGCTCATAGCCCCAGATCGCCCCCGAGGCGTGAAGGGCGCAGTGACCGGCATGATCAGTACAGGAACCATGAGCAGTATGATCACCGATTCGATCATAATGATCGACGTCGAGTGCCTACTCCCCCCCAAGGGGTGGGTCCTATATGCCTCAATAGCAGGATGACAGACGCCAGCACAGTGGCGGGCGAAGGATTCCGGTCAAACCCAGGGAACCAGGCTTTGATGCGAGGTCCATCATCGTTCAAGGTCTGGTCGACCGAAACAGAGCCCACAGAGAGGGTAACGACAGAGATGTACCCACCAGCAGCCGAGTGCATGTCTCCGGACCAGAGTGTTTCAGCAGAGCCATCAGGGCCACGGTGATTCCCCCCAACTTCAGGTTGGCGACTGGAGTCAGCAATTTCAACGGTGAGTCTAAGCCCGATACTTGGCTTGAGGACTACCGAGTGGCTGTTTAGATCAGAGGCGGAACTGACAAGGTGGCCATGAAGCATCTGCCTCTTATGTTGAAGGGTCAGCTAGAGCATGGATGAATTAGTTGACACCCAGCAGCATTTACACTTGGGAGGACCTCTCCCGAGTGTTTGTCAGAACATTCGAAGGAACATGCAAGCGACCAGCAAGACTGACAGAGCTGCAATCTTGTGTGCAGAAGTCGAATGAGACTTTGAGGGATTACATCCAGAGATGGATCACACTTCATCACATAGTAGAGAATGTATCTGATCACCAGGTAGTCCGCGCCTTCAAGGAGCGCGTAAAGTAGAGAGAGCTAACCCTGAAATTCGGTCGAACCGGAGACATGTCTCTGAGTCGAATGATGGAAATAGCCACCAAATATGCCAATGGTGAGGAAGAGGATCGGCTACGGAGCGGCAATCATAAGTTAGTCGCCTAGGAAACCGGAGGAGGGAACTCCAGTCGGAAGCAGAAGCGGAAAGCCGAGCCAGCCGCTCCTGGAGAAGCCTTGGCCGTGACTCAAGGGAAGTTCAAAGGAAAGCCCAAGGGGCCTTGGAACCCCAAAAAAGTAAAAGATAAAGAAGGAAACGACGTGATGGATTTACCGTGTCACATCCACACGAAGAAAGATGAAGAGGGTAACTTCATTTACCCGAAGCATACCACTCGGCAGTATCGACTCCTGATACAGCAGTTTCAAGGGAAGCAGCACAAGGATAAGGAAAAAGAGTCGGACAAAGTCGAGGACAAGGAGGACAGTGACGAGGAATATCCACAGGTCAATTCCACCCTAATGATTTTTGCTGACGTTGAGAGCAAAAACCGACTGAAAGTTATAAACCGAGAGGTGAATATGGCTGCTCTGTCAACAACCAATTATCTGAAGTGGTCTCAAACCGCCATTACATTCGACCAGTCCGATCAGCCGACGCACATAGCCACCCCTGGGAGGCAAGCTCTGGTGGTCGACCCAGTCGTTGAGGGCACTCGACTGACTAAAGTGTTGATGGATGGCAGCAGTAGTTTAAATATACTGTACGCTGAGACGCTGAAAGGGATGGGCATTCCGATGTCCAGACTCAGCACAAGCAACATGAGTTTCTATGGAGTCATTCCTGGCAAGAAGGCCACGTCACTCGGCCAGATTGCTCTTGACGTGGTTTTTGGTGATTCAAAGAATTTCCGCAAAGAGAAGCTGACATTTGAGGTTGTGGATTTCCAATGTCGTCATGGTCCCCAAAAAGGACAATTCGCTTCACATGTGCATTGATTTTAAGCATATCAATCGGGCCTGCCCGAAAGATCATTTTACTCTTCCCCACGTCGACCAAATAGTCGACTCGACTACGGGATGTGAGCGACTGTCTTTCTTGGATGCTTATTCCGGGTACCATCAGATCCATCTGTTTGGACCTGATGAGATCAAAACAGCTTTCATCACCCCATTCGGGTGCTTCTGTTATGTCACCATGCCATTCGGCCTCAAGAATGCCGGAGCCACGTTCATGAGGATGATTCAGAAGTGTTTGATCACTCAAATCAGTCGGAATGTGGAAGTGTACATGGATGACATTGTGGTCAAGTCACAGAAAGGTTCCGACCTACTGACGGACCTCGCTGAAACATTTGCCAACCTCAGGAGGTACGATATCAAGCTTAACCCATCCAAGTGCACATTCGGAGTTCCTGGTGGAAAGTTACTCGGTTTTCTCATTTCCGAACGAGGAATCGATGCAAACCCAGAGAAAGTGGGCACTATACTCCGAATGAAACGACCTGTGCGTGTGCACGATGTTAAGAATCTTACTGGTTGCTTGGCCGCTTTAAGTCGATTCATCTCTCATCTCGGTGAGAAGGCATTGCCTCTTTACCGACTAATGAAGAAGTCAGACAAGTTCGAGTGGACTCCTGAAGCTGACGCATCGTTTGCAGAGTTAAAAACCCTGCTTTCCACCCAGCCGGTGCTTGCTGCCCCGATCAGCAAAGAGCCTTTGCTGCTTTACATTGTAGCCACAGGACAAGTCGCCAGTACTGTACTTACGGTCGAGCGGGAAGAAGAAGGGAAAGCCTTCAAAGTTCAGCACCCAGTATATTACATTTCCGAAGTCCTGACCCCATCCAAGCAACGATACCCTCATTATCAGAAGCTTTTATATGGGATTTATATGACCACGAAGGAAGTTGCTCACTACTTCTCTGACCACATCATCACAGTCGTCAGCGACGCCCCCTTATCAAAGATTCTGCTCAACAGAGATGCAACTGGCCGAGTGGCAAAATGGGCGATTGAACTTCTTCCCCTGGATATCAGATTTGAGGCAAAGAAAGCTATCAAGTCCCAAGCAATAGCAGATTTCCTCGCCAAGTGGACTGAACAACAGTTAACGACTCAAGTTCACTCGGAGCACTAGACTATGTTCTTCGATGGCTCTAAAATGCTGAATGGTTCCGGTGCCGGGGTAGTGTTGGTTTCCCCCCCGAGGAGATAAGCTCAGATATGTACTCCAGATTCACTTTGATTCCTCCAACAATGAAGCAGAATACGAAGCACTCTTGTATGGATTGCGTATGGCCATTTCACTCGGCGTCCGTTGCCTCATGGTCTACGGTGACTCGGATTTGGTGGTCAACCAAGTGATGAAGGAGTGGGACGTCAGAAGCCCAGCCATGACTGGTTACTGCAATGCAGTCAGAAAGCTGGAGAAGAAATTTGAGGGATTAGAGCTCCATCACGTCCCCCGACTGAAATATCAAGCAGCTGATGACTTGGCGAAGATAGGTTCCAAAAGAGAAGCCATCCCGAGTGGCGTGTTTTTGGAGCATGTTCACACGCCGTCGGTTCAAGAAGATCCATTTACTGAAGAAGCCCCGCAGCCAAAAAGTGCCACAGATCCGACTGAAGTCGAGATCCTAGCTGTGATCGACTTAATCATGGAAGTTCTGGTTATCACTCCCGACTGGACAGTGCCCTATATCGCGTATATTCTAAGGAAAGAGCTCCCAGAGAATGAAGAGGAGGCTCGAGAGGTCGTCCGTCGATCCAAAGCCTTTACTGTCATGAGGGGACAATTGTATAGAGAAAGTACAATTGGAGTCAGGCAGAAATGCATAACACCAGAAGAGGGTCGAATGATTCTCAATGACATCCACTCGGGGACCTGTGGCCATCATGCGTCCTCTCGGACCATCGTGGCTAAAGCATACCTAGCGGGTTTTTACTAGCCCAGAGAAAATGAAATGGCAAAAGAAATAGTCGACAAGTGTGAAGGATGTCAGTTTTACTCCAACATGTCACACAAACCCTCCTCGGCCTTAAAGACCATCCCAATCATCTGGCCTTTCACTATTTGGGGTTTAGATATGGTTGGACCGCTGAGAACTGGTAGGAGCGGCTTCACCCATGTACTGGTGGCAGTCGACAAGTTCACCAAGTGGATCGAAGCCAAGCCCATTAAAAATCTTGATGACGGCACTGCCATCAGCTTCATTAGAGAATTAATATTCAGATATGGAGTTCCGCATAGCATCATCACTGATAATGGGTCAAACTTTGACTCCAATCAATTCAAAGTTTTCTGCGCTTCCCAAGGCACGAGAGTCGACTACGCTTCACTTGCCCACCCCTAGTCGAATGGACAAGCAGAAAGAGCAAACGACCTAATTCTCAAAGGACTGAAACCCCGGTTGATGCGCGACCTCAAGCACGTAGCGGGCGCGTGGGTCGACAAACTTCCATCAGTTCTTTTGGGATTGAGGACTACTCCAAATCGGTCGACTGGGAGGACTCCGTTCTTTCTGGTCTACGGAGCTGAGGCGGTTCTGCCAAGTGGCCTGCTTCACAAGGCACCACGAGTCGAGCTCTACTCTGAAGCTGAAGTAGAACAAGCCCGACAGGACACAGTCGACCTTCTAGAAGAAGAAAGAGAGATGGCCATGATCCGATCGACCATCTATCAGCAAGACCTGCGTCAATTCTACGCCAGAAATGTGAAGAGCCGAGCCTTCCAAGAAGGAGACTTGGTCCTCCGAGTGGACCAATAGAAGCCACACAAACTCGCCCCTACGAGGGAAGCCCCCTTCATTGTTACCAAAGTTCTCCGTATATACAACGTCGACCGC
This sequence comes from Triticum dicoccoides, assembly GCF_002162155.2. Classification (NCBI taxonomy): domain Eukaryota; kingdom Viridiplantae; phylum Streptophyta; class Magnoliopsida; order Poales; family Poaceae; genus Triticum; species Triticum dicoccoides. Next base: position 156,272,707 of record NC_041387.1, on the reverse strand, counting down.
CAAATTGACGAGCCACGAGCTTGGAATGTGGATCTGCTCCGTCCCTTTTATACTTAAGTATTCACTTGGATGAGTTGTAATAAAAGTACTTCTGTAGTTTATTTATCAAACACAAGAGTTCCATAATTTTCCCAGTGATTATTATTACTTTTGTTCACATAAATCAGTCCCCCAATGGGTGGCTTAGCTGCGAATCTGTTTCGCCTAAGTTTGTAAAAAAATATCCTACCGAGTGGTAAGCCAGCCTTCCACTCGGAGGCTTAGCTGCGAATCCGTTTCCCCTAACTTTAAACAAAATCCTACCGAGTGGTAAGCCAGCCTTCCACTTGGAGGCTTAGCTGCAGTCCAAGTACTCGCCTAAGTTAAAACAAAATCCTACCGAGTGGAGAGCAAACCTCCCACTCGGGGGCTTAGTTGCAGCCTAGTGCTCGCCTAAGTTTTTGAAAACCCTACCGAGTGGTAAGCCAGCCTTCCACTCGGGGGCTTAGCTGCAACCTAGTGTTCGCCTAAGTATAAAAGACAACGTGCGCTCCGCAAGGAGGATGAGGCGCAGGTCGACTCCTGCCTTCTCCTTCCGAGCTACGCCACAAATACAACGTGCGCTCCGGAAGGAGGACGAGGCGCATGTCGACTCCTGCCTTCTCCTTCCGAGCTACACCACAAATACAACATGCGCTCCGCAAGGAGGACGAGGCGCAGGTCGACTCCTGCCTTCTCCTTCCGAGCTACGCCACAAATACAACATGCCCTCCGCAAGGAGGACGAGGCGCAGGTGAACTCCTGCCTTCTCCTTCCGAGCTACGCCACAAATACAACATGCACTCCGCAAGGAGGACGAAGCGCAGGTCGACTGCTACCTTCTCCTCCAAAACTACGCCACGAAAACCCTACCGAGTGGAGAGCAAACTTCCCACTCGGGGGCTTAGCTGCAACCTAGTGCTCGCCTAAGTTTCTAAAATCCTACCGAGTGGAGAGCAAACCTCCCACTCGGGGGCTTAGCTGCAGCCTAGTGCTCGCCTAAGTTTCTAAAATCCTACCGAGTGGAGAGAAAACCTCCCACTCGGGGGCTTAGCTGCAGCCCAATGCTCGCCTAAGTTTCTAAAATCCTACCAAGTGGAG
>NC_041387.1:156195540-156271170 GCF_002162155.2 Triticum dicoccoides | reverse complement strand
GTGCAAACCTCCCACTCAGGGGCTTAGCTGCAGCCCATTGCTCGCCTAAGTTTCTAAAATCCTACCGAGTGGAGAGCAAACCTCCCACTCGGGGGCTTAGCTACAGCCCAGTGCTCGCCTAAGTTTCTAAAATCCTACCGAGTGGAGGGCAAACCTCCCACTCGGGGGCTTAGATGCAGCCCAGTGCTCGCCTAAGTTTCGAAAATCCTATCGAGTGGAGAACAAACCCCCACTCGGAGGCTCAGCTGCATCCCAGCACTCGCCTAAACATGACGAGTACAAGTCGATTGCAATTTGTGCTTCGTTCCTACCTGCAAAAGAGCATCACAGACACTAGTACATATTCCAAGCCAAGGAAGATGATTGTTCGAAAGCAGAAGCAAACATGTTCAACGGCAAACCAAGTTCGGATAGCGTCCTACGGATCCAGAAGCGCCCAGGCATCAAGCCTGTTAAGGTTTATCGGTTACAAAAATCACTCGGCATTCCGAGGCAAATTCAAAGCATCAAGCATAGAAGTTTTTTACCCCTCCTGCAGAGGGCTGGAAGGCGCAATAAACTCGTCCAGGTCGATTCCATCTGCGATCCGAGTGGCAGCGGTGATGAAGGTCTCCATGAAGGATCAGAAGTCATGCTTCTTGGTGTTGGCCACCTTGAGAGCTGCCAGCTTGTCCTCTCGCGCATCCATGCAGTGAACACGGACCAGAGATAGAGCAACGTCGGCACCGCATCTGGCAGAAGACTTGTTCCATTCGTGCACTCGACTTGGAACTTCGTTCAGTCGAGTCATCAAGGACTCAAGGTCGTTCTGAAGTGCTTCTCCTGGCCAGAGCGTCGTGTCGATGTGTAACGTCACAACCTTCAGCCTTGCAAGATAGTCAACAATAGCAGCAGCGCGAGACTCGAGTTGGAGGACGTTCATGGCAGCTTCATACTTCACGGGAGAGTTGATGGGGTCCAAGCCAGTCTCCACTCGACTAGTCTCTTCTTCAAAGTTTTGGCAGAATTCTGTGGATACGGTCCAAGGATAAGCTAATGTTCCCACAAAGTCAGTGATTACCAGCCGGATATAAGGGGTTACCTTCGAGCATGAGGAATAACTTCTTGGCGAGCCCTCCCAGATAAGCCTCCAAGTCATTCTTCTTTCCCGCCAGTTTGCTAGCCTTGTCACTCAGGGCTATCTTCTCACACTTCTGTTGGGTGACCTCCTTGTTGGCCGCGTCGAGAGCAGCTTTCAGAGTGGCATTCTCCTCTTCAAGTTTGTTGACCGAAGCCAACTTCTCTTCTGCAAGTTTCGTCTTGTCCGAAGCCGCTTTCTGCGCCTCGGCGAGGTCAAGGTCCTTCTTCTTCAGAGCATCCCTCAGTTTATCTGTAAAATCACAATAAGATCAGACTCGGGGACGGACAAGAAGCAAAGACAGTCGTCAAGATTGTCACCAAACATACCTTTTACCTCCTCCTTCGCCTTCGTGAAGTTCTCCTGGACAAGCTTCAGGTCAAGTTCGAGTTGGATATGCTTGTTCTCCAATTCAGTATAACGAGCTGCAAGCTTGCAAGATCTCCGAAAAAAACCAGTCGACCAATGTCAAAGATAGGTCACTTTCGAGTGACTAAGAGAAAAATCATAGTATTTCTAAGACTACAGCTGAATCTAAACATTCAACTATAGTCTCGGGGACTACACCCAGTGGGTGCACTTAGCGTGCCCCCATAGTTCTATCAGCTAGACTCAGAGTCGGTCAGTCGACCAAAAAAGAGAAAGAGGGGGTGTGTTCTTCCTACCATAGTCGACTGCCAGCAGTCGACCACGGTCTCGGGGACTACACCCAGTGGGTGCACTCAGCGTGCCCCCACCGGTTTATGATTCCATTCGACCAGATCAAGTGAAGACAGTAATGAGAAAAAAGAAAAACTCAAGACATAAAGACTATAGTCCACTGCCAGCAGTCGACCATAGCCTTGGGGACTACACCCAGTGGGTGCACTCAGCGTGCCCCCACCAATCCAGATTCTCAATCGACACACCCAGTGGGTGTACGACAGATACTAAGATTATCAGAAAGAAAATTTTTCAGATACCTTATCCTAACAGAACAGGCAGTGATCGATCAACCTGAACATTGCTCTGAAGGGCTGAACTGGCGTCATAAGCTGCTTGACTGGCGTCTCGGATCGTATTCACTTGCTCCATCATAACCCCCGCCTGGCGTATGGCTTCTTTAGCAGCGCTTGCTTGGTCTTCAGGGACGTGGTGGGTATAGAAAAGTGAAGGCTGGCCAGCACTCGACGACGAAGGGCGAGCACTTGTCAGTGGCACCGCAAAGGATACGGTAGGCCGAGTGACGCTGTCCCCCTCCGCGACTAATGTTTCAGGTGCTGATACGACCTGAGCTGCCTTGCCAGCAGACGCTCTCCTATTCCTCCTCTACCTCAGTGGTTCCTCGTCTTCATCATCATCAGGAAGATCAACGATGATATTAGACGGAGCTGCAGAAAAGAGTCAAAGTTAAAAACGAAGATCCCACCGACTGAAAACGAAACTTGAAAGGTCATACCAGGGTTGGAAGTGACGGCATCCTCCACTTCTTGATCATCAGGTCTGGCCGAGGTATCAGAAGTAGCAGCACTGCAGTTTCAGAAATCAATCGATCAGCTAAGGAATCGACCAAGAATAAATCAATGAGAAACAAGAGGACACCAGTTATGTCATTACCCAGAAATAGTGGGAATCACCATCTTCATTTTCGGCAAAGCCTTCGTCGGCCTCAACGGCACCACTCGAGATTGCTTCGGCGCTTTCTTAGTCGGCGCCGGAGAGGTCGTTCGAGGACGCTTGGTCTATTGCACAGCAGGCACGACCCCCTTGACGCGCTCGACAGCAGGGTCATGAGCAATCTTGGACCTTCTTTCAGAACGGGGAGGCGCAACTTCCTCCTCCTCTTCCTCCTCCTCCTCCTCCTCATCGGAGCCTGCATCTTCATCACCCTCATTGCCATCCGATTCCCACTCCTCCTGACTTTCACCTGCACTTCCTTCCTCCTCCTCGGTCTGTGCTTGCGCCCAGTTGGGCATCGAATACAACTCAGTGGTACCCTGAAAGTCAACAAACAAGACAAAAGTCGATTGACTGATCTGCAGCAAAACAGAATGGACGGAACATGATTACAGTCGGAGATAGGTGGTCATACCTTGTCTGCCTCATAAGATTGGTCGAGTGGCGGGATCCTCCTAGCCCCACGAGGGTTGTCCTTGTTCCCTGTGATGGCAGTCATCCACCTCTCCAGTGTGACATCGTCGACCTCTTCTGGGTGGACCCGAGTGGTGTCTTTAGTACCAGAGTACAACCACATCGGGTGGCCCCGGTACTGGAGTGGCTGGATGCGCCGTCCAAGGAAAACCTCCAGAAGATCCATGCCAGTCACACCATCGCGAATGAGTTGGACTACCTGCTCCATCAACATTTTAACCTGAGCCTTCTCCTTCGGAACTACTTTCAAAGAAGACGGCTTGTTCAATCGACTCATGGAGAAGGGAGGGAGCCCAGTCGACTGGTCTCGGCAGTAGAACCAGGTCGACTGCCACCCTCTAACTGACTCGGGAAGGGTGATAGCCGGAAAAGCACTCTTACTCCTCATCTGGACCCCAAGACCCCCACACATCTGGATTACTTGAGTTCTCTCGTCATTTGGATTAGCCTTTTTCACGGTCTGAGAGCGACAAGTGAATATGTGTTTGAAAAGGCCTCAATGCGGCCGACAACCCAAGAAGTTTTCGCACAGAGACACGAAAGCGGCGAGATAGGCAATGGAATTGGGTGTGAAGTGGTGGAGCTGAGCCCCGAAGAAGTTCAGAAACCCCCGAAAGAAAAGATGCGGCAGGAAAGAAAACCCACGATCGACATGAGTCGCTAGGAGGACACACTCGCCCTCCTGAGGCTACGGCTGCCACTCCGTCCCCGGAAGCCTCGCTGCTCCGTGCTCGATCAGCCCCTTGTTGGCTAGGTCGTCGAGATCCTTCTGGGTGATGGTCGAGCGGATCCAATCCCCTTGGATCCAACCTTGTGGCAGGCGGGACCGCGACGAGGATCCACCCCGACTGGTCGCTCTCCCCTTCGCCTTCGCTGTCGCCTTCTTCGCCCGCTCCAAAGCCTCGTCTTCTGCTTCACCATTGTCGCCAACGAGGCTGGTACGGAGCAACGGCGCTGAATAGATGGCAAATGCAGCGGATGAATCTGAAGACGGGGGAGGGGAAAATGAGGAAGCACTGTTCAAAAACTTCCGCCCGGCTCCTTATATTGAGTCGCTTCCGAGTGGCTGACTCGTGGACCCGGGCAATCCTGTCAAATCCCGAAACAGTCGCGCGAGGGATACGTGGCGAAAAAGGCGGCACGGGAATCGAGGCGTCCTTGTCTTATCCCATCCGAGTACCGCGGCCTTCTCCGCTTCACGCGCTTCCCGAAATTCGGATCCCACTAAATCCGCTAACCGCAGGGCAACTTGTCAGACGGAAGATCTCCTGCGATCCGTCGCTCGGAGATCTCCAAGTATAGAAAGATCACTCGATTTAAATAGAATGGATCAAGGCGATTGAAATAGAAGTTGATGCCGTCACCTACGGTCATTTGATCCAGAACAAGACGTGCTCATAACATAGAAAGAGGAGTCGAAAGAATTCTCAACTCCTTGCTCACTCAAACCTCGATCCATTCGGGGGCTAATGACGGAGTCATGTACCTAGGGTAGGGTCATGGACCTATCCAAGGTACCCTCCCCGAGGACATCTTCAGATGATGCCGTCTTCCAGTCGACCTAGAGGGACTCCACTCGACTGACTGGAAGACACTCGACATACTTGAAGACACCCGACCATAAAGACTCACTTGAGCACCAGAAGTTCAAGATCTACTCTGTATCCAAACGGTCTTTAATTAAGTAGTCTTTACGGTCATGATGACACTTTATGTAGGGCGTTACCAGTAATGCCAGGCCTTAATGTACTTTAAACCCTCCGCTACGTGGATTGGCTGGGGTCTTGGCATCCTCTATATAAGCCACCCCCCTCCACTGGCAGAAGGGTTCACACCCCTGTAACTCTCACACATATAATCCAGTCGACCGCCTCCGGGCTCCGAGACGTAGGGCTGTTACTTCTTCCGAGAAGGGCCCGAACTCGTAAAACTCTTGTGTGCACAACTACTCCATAGCTAGGATCTTGCCTCTCCTTAGTACCCCCCTGCATTACTGTCAGACTTAGAACCACGACACTCTTGCCATGTTAACGAACATTTAAACTTGTTGTGTAAATAAACAAGATCAAACTAGATATGTGAATGTGGTGTTTCGTCAATGTGCAAATCGTTGCATATTGAGCTCCACTTAAATTTTTGTATTGTTTGTTGCACTTTGCCATGCCATGCATATTTAAACTGGACATGCATCATACGTGGTTGTTCATCATGCCATATTTATGCTTGTGTGTTTACCGTGTTGTTTGCTTCTTTCCAGATGTTCTTCTTCCCGGTAGTTCCTATTTCATTGCAATCGTGAGGATTCATTCGACTACGCTTGGTTCGTCTATGACCATTCGTGTTCTTCATGGACTCGTTCTTCTTCCTAGCCGGATTTCAGGCAACATGAGCGTTACCTCAGATCTCACTACTATCATTGTTATGCTACTTGTCTCGATGCTATCGCTATGTCATGCTTCCCGCCACTTATTTTCTGAGTCTCCCAAATTGCCATGACAGCCTCTAGCCTTTTTCACCCTTCCTACCAAACCGTTGTGTGGCTATGTTACCGCTTTGCACAACCCCTCTTATAGTGTTGCTAGTTGCAGGTGCAGTTGCAGGTTCATCCATGTTGGTACATGGATATCTTGGGATATCACAATATCTCTTATTTAATTAATGCATCTATATACTTCGTAAAGGGTGGAAGGCTCAACCTTATGCCTGGTGTTTTGTTCCACCCTGGCCGCCCTAGTTTCCGTCATACCGGTGTTATGTTCTTTGATTTTGCGTCCCTAACACGGTGAGGGGTATCGGTCCCTCTTGATAGTTCACTTTGAATAAAACTATTTCAGCAAGGCCCAACATTGGTTTTCGATTTGCCTAATAACAACTAAAACTTAAATAGGGGATTCTATCTAGACCCCTAGTATTTTTAATCAACTCCTGGGCCAATGCTTCTCTGAGCGTTGGTCCAACCTGGGCAATGTCCGGCGCCTCCTGGGCAACCAGGGTCTCAGCCAACCCGACATCTTGCCCATTCATTATGCCCAGAGAATGAGATATGTGCGGATCCTAACGGGATTTGTCGGCACACCGGGAGGTCTTGCTGGTTTTGTTTTACCATTGTCGAAATTTCTTGCGCACTGGGACCCCGAGTCTAATTGGATTTCCAGCGATGGAGGATTGTCTCCGCGGATCGTGAGCTTGTAATGGGCTAAGTTGGGACACCCCTGCAGGGTTTGATCTTTCGAAAGCCGTGCCTATGGTTATGTGGCATATGGGAGTTATTAATATACGGTTGTAGAGAACTTGACATCGGATTTCGATTAAAATACACCAACCATGTGTGTAACCATGACTGTCTCTTTTCGAGTGAGTCAAGAAGAGAACACGGTGGGGTTATGTTTGAACGTAAGTAGTTTAGGATCACTTGTTGATCATTACTAGTTTGCAACCGTTTGCGTAGCTTCTCGTCTCATTCTTGTATTCGTAAGTTAGCCACCATAAAATGCTTAGTCGCTTGCTACAACCTAACCACTTATCCATTCCTTTCCCATCAAGCTTTGCTAGTCTTGATACCCATAGTAATGGGATTGCTGAGTCCTCGTGGCTCATAGATTACTACAACAACAATTGTAGGTATAGGTAATGCGATGGTCTGACATGAGAGCGATGTCTGCTTGTCTTGGAGTTCTTCTTTCACTTTTTCTTTGTTCAGGGGTTAGGTTCCTTGTCGGCAGCCTGGCTAGCAGGGTGGATGTCATTTGAGTTTCTGTTTGTGTTTCATCCATAGTCGGATGTTGCTCTTATGTATGATGTTGTTCTACACTTGTGGCATTGTATGCCTTTTGTATGTATCCCCAGCTATTGTATAGTGGTACGATGTAATGATATCCACCTTGCAAAAGTGTTTCAATATGCGGCCCTATCCTTGGTGGGACTTTCGAGTTCCTCTCGGATAGGATCGCATATTGGGCATGACAGCTGACCACTCCTATTTAACACCTGAGGTGTTTGCTCTAACCTGGCATGCTGATGTTGGTCATATCATGCATATGGAGCCTCGCATTGCTTACATTATACATCTTATATGTCATAAGCTTTGTTTATATTTGCTTTGTGTGAATGCCACCTATTTGGTTTCTATAACATACTCCCACCGTTCCTAAATATTTGTCTTTTAGAGATTTTAACAAGTGACTACATATGGAGAAAAATGAGTGAATCTACACTCTAAAATATGTCTATATACATCTGTATGTGGTAGTCCATTTGAAATCTCTAGAAAGATAAATATTTAGGAACGGAGGGAGTATATTGGAATTATGCAATGCCATCTTCTTTAGCCAGGCATCATATACGTGAATCATGCAATGCCATCCTGTTTAGCCACTCATCGTATATGTGAATTGTATCATGCCATATTTTTTTCATGATGTATTCCATTTGTCAATGATGTTTATACATTCATCTACTCTTCCTCTGCATCAGCCATTTGAGTCGGTCATGGGAAAATCTAGAGTGAAAACAAGGTCTTCTGAGCAGTCAGTGCTACCTGTCAGTGCAGATTTCTTGCTGGTTACATATAGCTCCTCAGAGGAGGATTCAGAGACGGATGACCAGCCGTATCCCCCCCCCCCCCTGAGGTGCATGCTCTAACTTGGCAGGGTTATATTGCTCATATCATGCATATGGTGTCTTGCATTTCCATGCCATCTACTTAGATTAGACAGGCTTTGTGTGAATTCCTCCTGTTTGCTTTCTATATCAGATATCTGAATTATGCAATAACATGTTTTTCAGCCAGTTATCATATATGTGAATTATGCACCGCCATATAGCCAGGCATCATATATGTGAATTATCTCATGTCATCTTTTTTTTCATTACGTATTCCATTTGTCGACAATCTGTGTATATTGAACTACTCTTCATGTGTCTGAGCCATTTTATCCGGTTATGAAAAATCTAGAGTGAAAACAAGGTCTTTAGAGCAGGAAATGGTTCCTGTTGAAGCATATATCTCGATGGTTACAGGGACCTCCTCATAGAAGGATTCAGAGACAGATGACCAGTCCTATATCCCACCTGAGGTGTATGCTCTATGTTGCAATGTTTATATTTCTTATATCATGCATATGGTGTCTTGCGTTGCTTAGTTTAGACATCATATGCACAATATTGAATTCCATCTGCTTAGTTTAGAGATCATACAAGCGAGTGCCAGCTACTTATTATATGAATCAATTATGTCAATTATATTATGCCATCCTGTATACTTAGACAACATGTATGTGAATTATTTCATCCCAACCTATTTTAAAAATACATCATATAGTTTTGTCATGTCATCCTGTTTAGATACTCATCATATGTTGAATTATGCCATTATATCCTATTAAGTTATCCATCATACTAGATCATGAAGACGCGCGTTGCCGCGCCCGCCCATTCTAACACAAGAATAATATATATTTATAAAATAATTAGAAAAATGTTGAATAATAAATATAAATTGAACAATTCTAATTAGACTGAGAGGCCATATGTCAGCTTGAATACTTAGCATCGGTTTAACCTACTTTTTTGTGCAAGCACATATATGTTACCAGCAAAAGATAACATCCAATTCCAAAGCAGAAAAACATCCTAGGAGTTAAATATGTAAGCTCTTGCTACTTACATTCTACTCAAGAGGTTAATTCTTTATACCTGCAGGGTTAGTTCTTTGATACCTGTAGGCTGCAGGAGAACTGCAATCAACACAGGGAGCAGGATCATAGATACGGTCACCTGATTACTTCTAACATGAATATTGGGGAGAGATGATGTCAAACACAGTATTGTCAATATTAGTACCATATTAGCAGGTGCTTTACTCGTCCCCTCGATTTGAACCCCGGGCTTATACTTCAGATCTAATGAATGGGAGGATGTCTTTGAACATATCTCTCTGCAAGGAAACAAAATAGCAACATCAAATTAGAGTTAAGAAAATACATTTACCCTCTACATTGGAAAGTGACAATGAGGCTCGGAGTCAATACGCCACATGAACATGGGAACCATAGGACAAACTCGTACTGATACGTGAGGATCAGTAAACAAGATACATTCAAAAAACCAAACAGAGACTCTAATCTGCACCATAGAAAAACACGCACGTCCCATCGATTGAAGCTGAGAGGAAGTAGAAGGAAAAGGGACTTGCACCGCTTGTACTTTTCTCACTGTCTCACGTGTGTTTGTTTCCTGTAGTGTGCACGCTGGGGAGAATGGGATTCATGGGGATAGCAATGGGGAAAGGGCTGAGGGCTAGAAGTGGTGGCAGCGGCGTCACAGCGGTCTCTCCTTCCCTACCTTTTCTCCCTGATCCGTAAGAAATCCACCGCCGTGCACGGCCCGTAGAGCTAGTGATGAGAGGATATGAACGTTGGAGGGACGCGGCGACGGCGGGACACCATCTCTCGTTCACCCCCCCTTTCCCAGTAGCGAGCACACTGATAGCAAAGAAAGCGCCGCCGGCACCACCGCCGCCTATAGCAATAGTCCGCCCAAATCAGAGGCGAGCTACGCCTCGGAGCCCCTCGCTGATCGCAGCCATCTATTTAGGATCGGAAATTAGGTTGCATCAGTGAATGAGATGTCGCCCAGGTCAGTCTTCGGAGCGGCTGCCCGCTAACGTTGGGCCGGCCGGGTCGCGCTGGTGGGATGACGGGGCGATCACGAGCATTGATGAATTAATCTGACGGTTCAAAGCGTTAAATCGCTGTGGAGAGCCCTAGGTGGCTGCATTATACTGTTTCTCAATATCTGAAATTTTGTCATGCTATCCTGTTTAGTTAGGAATAATATATGTGAAATTGTGTAATCCTATCATGTTTGGTTAGACAAACATATATGGGAATTACCACATCTGCCTATCATACAATGTCTGTACGTTCAATTTCTTTTCTTGTTTATCAGCCATTTGAATTGGAGGGGGTGATGGCAGTATCTAAGGGAGCAAAAACCTGTTCTTCACAAAAGACAGTGCTACCCATCGATGCAGATAGAACCTGGTTGCACTGGCCCACAAACTAGCCCCACCACACATAATTGAGACTCTTCCAGATTGCACACTTGCACCATTGTGTAGAGAACCAGCTACAACCAATCTAACCGCAACCCCAGCGGATAGTAACCCACTTCTAGTTGACAAAGCACCATGTCCACCACAGAGTACCCCTACATGAGCAGTTTGTAAAGCAACTGTAGTGCCCAAAGCATGAAAACACCACAGAGAACCCAAACTCCACGTTTAAAGCAGAAGAGCAACTGTTCTCAGGTCAAATAACGTAGCTATGGTCCATACTCCTTTGTTGTTGCATCACCGTATTTACTCATACCAACTACTTTCGACTTTGAAGGATCCAATTGAAACTCCAATGGTGCAACATGTATGTTTTAAACCTATTTCTTTAACTGGATTGCTGTTCTAACTTCTTGCTCTATGTTGATTTCAGTTTTAGTTGTATAAAGAGTTATGTTCTCTTGTGATGCACATTACGAGTGTTGCCAATGTTGTGTAGTTTCTCACACTTATATTTTGTCTATGCTGCTGTGTCTTAAAAATATATGAGTTGAATTGTGTGTCTATAGTGATTAGGCAAAATAAACTAGAATGATATGGACAATACAGTGACCATAGTACATAGATATATGTTTGTTTCATGTTGTTATCCTGTCCAGCTTACTACTGAACCGGTTTACCAAAATGAGTTTCGTATACTACATGCTAAACCTATGATGTGTTTGCTTGTCTCTCTTGTAGTATGCAAACAGAATATTGGAGAACAACACCCCACTATGCAATGGTAGAGAAAGTAACGCAGATAAGGTTCAAGATAGTGAGACAACCTTTTTGGTCTCCAAGAAAGGTGATAAAAACGATCTTGTAGACAGTGAGAAAACCCCCATAGTCCTGTGTTGATGTAGTGTTCGAGTTACTGGCCAGTACCACTGGCACAAGCTCTTCGAACTCGCTGCCTGAATCACTTCGGCTTCTTCAGTCTCAGCTACAAGCTAAAAGGCATCAGTCAGCTGTGCTGTGGCAAGAAGCCGAAGGACTGAGGAAGTCCCTGCAGAATTCAGATGCATACTTTCTTGTGCAACAGCAAGCGCTGGAGGATTTAAGCGCCAAATAAGAGAAAGTTAATAAGCTTGCTAAGCATCTTGCCACCATTGTGGGTACCCATATTGTTTCTTGAGCTCTTCTGAAGTGGTTTCAGTTCTAGACTTGTTTTGATGAGGCGTTTATATGCTGCTTTGTTCCCTATATTTGCACTGGTGGCAAACTTTGATGCCGAGTGGATGTAATATGTGTAATAGCCGTGATAGCCTAGCGTAAGTTGCTTGCTTATTTACTTCCTTGTTGTCTTGTTTATTTGTTTGCTTGTAGTTAGTGTAGTTCTTTTCCGCGGTTTGCTAGTGGCCACAAACCTATTTTTCAAAACTAGGCCACAATAACCATGGGCTACATATTTACTGTAGTGACACTGGGCCTCCTACGGGCCGTAGAAACAATGGGCCTTCTACGGGCTGTAGAAACAATGGGCCTTCTACGGGCCGTAGACACAATGGGCCTTCTACATGTTGTATCATCAATGGGCCTTATACGAGTCGTATGGTCAATTGGCCAAACATGGGCCAATAACAGACCGCATTATGGCCGTAAACGGGCTAGAGTGGAATCCTCCGTTCATGTGCCGACCATAACGGGCCATCGTTAATCGGCCGTATTTTATGACGCTATGAAAACTGGCCCAACATATTAACGGGCCACAAACGGGCCGACTGTAACCACGGGCTGAATTTGGCCCACAAGCAGAAAATGACAGTAACGGGTCGTAAGTAAGCAAATGCTGAAAATGAGCCCAAGAATAAATGGGCCCTGAGAAGGCCAAAAGATAACATGGGCTAGAAACGGCCCAATGGAATAATGGGCTGTTAATGGGTATAAAGTGATACACTATTCATTACGGGTTAGTTTCACCACATGTCGTTAATGGGCCAAGAATTACAAAGGGCCTCATATAGGCCGAAAGACGTCATGGGCTATACATGGGCCGGAAGTTAAAACGGGCTGGAATCATATTGGACGGCCCTGATGACGCTACTTGGCCTAATTCCGATAGGTCGTAATGGGCCCTGGGTTAGCGGGCTGTAAATGGGCTATATGCGAATAGGCCGTTAACATGCTTTCCGTGGGCCGGCCTGCCACCTTTTGACCAAGTCAAACGGGTCAGCCTTTTCACAAGAATGGGCCTCTGTTGGGCTGTGCCACGTGTCGATGTATCATAGGCATGTTAGGTCCAATGAGTGGATGACATCTGTCCCAATGGTGAGCCGACACGTGTTTCCTCCAGCCAATGATGATTTTACACATGGAAAGTCCCCATTGGTCGGGGCTGTTAACGGGTTATCGAATCCAAAACCGGACCCGATAGCGTAACGGTGAGCCGTTATGGTGGATGCCACGTGTTGGTCACTCTTGACGAAAGAACTTGTATGACACATGATTTATCGTCATGGAAGTGGACACTTCCGTGATGATAATTTTGGTAATGTCATGGAACAGTTCTATGACAGCACAGGTATGACTATCTTGATTATGTCATAAAATCGTCCTGGATGTACAAGCATGAAAGAAAACGTGACCTACTGTGACAAACATGTATCATCACGGAAGTGTATTTTTTTGTAGTGTTGAAAGCACTTCAATGATCAAGAGCAGGGCCTTGGCAGAGTTCATAGCAGAATGGACCTCAACGCCTGATGAAGAAGTTCAAGAAACCACTCTTCTTGGCAAGGAGGCAAGCAATCATTGGATTATGTACTTTGATGGGGTTTTCACGCTGCAAGGCGCTGGTGCCGTCGTGCTACTCATCGCGCCACCGGAGAGTGCCTCAAGTACCTAGATGCATTTTCCTCGGGAAAGGTCAACGAGCAACACTACAAAGTACGAGGGGCTGCTTGCTAGTCTTAGGATCACGGCGGACCTCGGAATCAGGAAGCTCATCATCAAAGGTGATTCGCAGCTCGTCATCAAACAAGTCAACAAGGATTATCAGAGCCCGTTGATGGAGGCTTACATGGATGAAGTTAGCAAGCTGGAGGAGCATTTTGATGGTCTGTAAGCAGAGCATGTTCCTTGAGCAGAGAACAACATTGTCGATGACTTGTCAAAAAGCGCTACCCTCAAATTGCCTGTGGAACCAGGTACCTTTGTGCTTCAATTAACTCAGCCATCCGTTGAACCATCAGCAGGACAGAACAAGCGAAGGAAAGCGGGCCCCGGCAAGTACTTCCCGACTGAGCTCCTAGGAGCCACCGGCATGGAAGTTGCCGGATATCCCAAGCTTGGCGGGGAGCAGCAACCTCCGACAGGGCCCCAAGCCCTTGCCATAGAGACAGCTGCCCCCGCGGCAGAAGACGTGCCTTTAGTCCTTGCCGTCGAGCCTCAGGCTCCAGCATGGGCACAACATACCGTTCATTTCATCCAAATAGGGGAACTCCTGAGCAACAAGAAGAGGCAGAAAGAGTAGCCCATTAGTCCAGCATCTACTAGTTTGTGGATGATGTCCTATACAGAAGGAGACCAGACGGCGTGAAATTCCTCAGGAGGAAGGACAGGAGCTGTTGGCAGAGATACATGGGGGTAGATGTGGATCTCACATAGGGTCGAGGGCCCTTGCCGGCTAAGCATTCCGAGAACGTTTCTTGTGGCCCACCGCTCTCCAAGATGCAACTACACTAGTAACCAAGTATGAAGCGTGCCAGTTCCATTCAGAGAAGCTTCATCAACCAGCTCAAGCTCTTCAGACAAACCCTCTTTCCAGGCCATTTTCGGTCTGGGGGCTCGACATACTGGGCCCCTTTCCCCGTGCTATCGGGGGCTTTGAGTACTTGTACATTGCGATCGACAAGTTGAACCAGTGAGAAAGGTGATGAAACAGTTAGCCATCAAGTTCTTCAAGGGAATCGTTTGCTATTTTGGTGTGCCAAACAGAGTCTTCATCGAAAACGGCACACAGTTCACGAGCTACACCTTCATGTAGTATATCCAGGACCTCGGCAGCAAAGTTTGCTTTGCTTCTATTGATCATTGAAGAAGCAATGGCCAGGCACAAAGGCCAAATGCTGAAGTGTTGCGAGGCCTCAAAACAAGAACTTTTGACAGGCTGCACAAGTGGGGAAGACGCTGGATTGATAAACTGCCAACGGTTCTTTGGTTAATCAGGATGACACCAAATCGAGCCACTGGCCAGACACCCTTTGCCCTGGTATACAGGGCAGAAGCAGTTCTCCCCGCGGAACTCATATATGGGTCACCTCGAGTGCTCGCTTACGATGAGCTTGAGAAAGAGCAGTTGCACCAAGATGATGCTACGCTCCTTGAGGACGATCGTCCTCGGGCTACTGTGCGAGCTGCTCGCTACCAGCAAGCCTTGCGTCGTTACCATAGCTGCAAGGTTCATGCCCGAAGCCTTGAAGAAGGTGACCTTGTTCTTCAGGGGGTTCAATCTACCAAGAATTCAAACAAGTGGACGCCAAAGTGGGAAGGCCCTTATCGGGTAATATGAGTCACCAGGCCCGGTGTAGCCCACCTGGAGACCGAAGATGGCATTCCAGTGAGCAACTCATCGAAAATTGAACATCTTCGCAAGTTTCACCCGTAAGGCATGGTTGCCGGGAGCCCCTGCAAGCCCCTTTTGTACAAGCCTTGCCGTCAAGGCATGTAACCGTATGTACAGAGCCAGGCGCAGACCATGTGTGCAGTCAGATAACTTTTAGTATGTACAGTTTCCTATTGATTTCCTTATTTTATGTATATACATATATGCATGCTTGTCTAGGATATTGTACTGCCTTTGATTCCAGCAGATACTAATGGACCACCAAGGTTCAGTGCTCCTATCCTCTCTTCTTTCCAACCATAGTAAAGACACTCAGTTTCTCTGTTCCTGTCATGGACTTGGCTCCAGCAAGAAGTTGAGAAGATTGCTCGACACGTCGTCCCTGGCAAACCAAACGGATAAAGTTCACCTCTTGTCCATTCTGGTTCGTAACCTGTGACTTGCGCATTAGAAAACCTCGCCACTCTTTGTAGACTTAGGTACTCTCATCTTTGCCCTGAATGCTGCTTCGGTCAGAATGATTGCATCAGCCTTTGATAAAAAGAGATTGGCAGGGGCTTGGGCCCTTTGTCTGTAACCCAGCAGATGTGATTCTCCGGCAGGCACAGAAGGCGCTGGCAAGATAGCTTGCCTGGAGAACTCATTTATTTACATTAAAGAGGTGTTTGGCCTCTGCCCTGACATATACATGCATGAGTTCCCGACAAAGCTCATCTTTTTCATTGACAAGCTGATGCAAGTACAAATGTTACAGAAAATAAGCATGGACTCGAGAGATTACATTATCTAGAAAGTTAAAGATTTGGCAAGTGCCTACAAATTAAAAGAAGATAAGTGTCTTGTAATCCCCGTTCTTGCCCTTTTCCTCCCAGGTACGGCAAGTGAAGTCAGAGATGGGCATGGGGAATGCATCGATGTAGAGCTTTGCAGGGTAGCCTGTCGACCACCGACGCCAGAGCCAGCAGGGCGCAACCCCTGTCAAGGCGTGTTGTCGAGGGAGGAGGCAGAGCAGAAGATGGTGATGCCACTGATGGTCAGCTGGGGTCGGAATCTTTATCCTCCCGCCCGCTGCTGTTGTCGTCGCTGCCGCTGTCCTCCTAGTCACTGTCGCTCGAGGAGGAGCTTTCGTCGTCGATAGAACTCTCCGCGCAGCACCCTAAGCGGATTCCTGAGCTCTCGAAAACCTTAACGGAGAGCAGATCGTTTTCCATTAACTTGAACTGGAGAACGTGCCCCTCCAATATGCTATGGGCGCGTGCAAAAAATTTCCACCCATTGAGGGAGTCCTGGATTAGGGGGTATCCGAACAGCCGGACTATGTACTTTGGCCGGACTGTTGGAACGTGAAGATACAAGACTCAAGACTTCGTCCCGTGTCTGGATGGGACTCTCCTTTCCGTGGAAGACAAGCTTGGCGATCCGGATAATAGATTTCCTTCTTTGTAACCGACTCTGTGTAAACCCTAGCCCCCTCTGGTGTCTATATAAACCGGAGGGTCTAGTCCTTAGAAGGACGATCATAAACATCATAGGCTAGCTTCTAGGGTTTAGCCTCTACGATCTCGTAGTAGATCAACTCTTGTAATACTCATATCATCAATATCAATCAAGCAGGAAGTAGGGTTTTACCTCCATCGAGAGGGCCCGAACCTTGGTAAAATATCGTGTTCCTTGCCTCATGTTACCATTATCCTTAAACGCACAGATCGGGACCCCCTACCTGAGATCCGCCGGTTTTGACACCGACGTTGGTGCTTTCATTGAGAGTTCCTCTGTGTCGTTGCTTCAAGGCTAGATGGCTCCTTCAATCAACAACAATACGGTCCAGGGTGAGACTTTCTTCCCCGGACAAATCTTCGTGTTCGGTGGCTTAGCACTGCGGGCCAATTCGCTTGGCCATCTGGAGCAAATCGACAGCTATGCCCCTGGAGATCAGGTCAGGTTAAAACTTGAACTACACAGCCGATATCCGCGGAGACTTGATCTTCAACGGATTCGGGCCTGCGCTAGGAGCGCCGGACAGTCACGATGAGCACGGCTTACACCTGCTGTCGGATAATGCTCGGTGTCGGTGTCAAAACCGGCGGATCTCTGGTAGGGGGTCCCAAACTGTGTGTCTAGGCGGATGGTAACAGGAGACAAGGGACACGATGTTTTTACCCAGGTTCGGGCCCTCTTGATGGAGGTAAAACCCTACGTCCTGCTTGATTAATATTGATGATGTGGGTTACAAGAGTAGATCTACCACGAGATCAAGGAGGCTAAACCCTAGAAGCTAGCCTACGGTATGATTGTTGTTTGTCCTATGGACTAAGGCCATCCGATTTATATAGACACCGGAGAGGGCTAGGGTTACACAGAGTAGGTTACAAAGGTAGGAAATCTACATATCCGTATCGCCAAGCTTGCCTTCCATGCCAAGGAAAGTCCCATCCAGACACGGGACAAAGTCTTCAATCTTGTATCTTCATAGTCTTGGAGTCCGGCCGATGATGATAGTTCGGCTATCCGGACACCCCCTAGTCCGGAACTCCCTCAGTAGCCCCTGAACCAGGCTTCAATGACGACGAGTCCGGCGCGCATATTGTCTTCGGCATTGCAAGGCGGGTTCCTCCTCCGAATAATTTATAGAAGATTGTGAACACCAGGATAGTGTCCGGCTCTGCAAAAATAAATTCCACATACCACCGTAGAGAGAATAAAATTACACAAGATCAATCTGCTGACGTATTCTGTGGCGTGACGTCACACCACTTCCAAGCCTTTACTCGAATTGTTTTTATTGTTCCACCTCAGCGCGTTTAGCGAGGCGGTTTCCTTGGCGCGTTTTGTCGAAGCAGAGATCGTGTTCCCCTTATTCCGGGATTCCCATCAATATGGACGTGGGTAACCCAACCGCGCCATTGATTGCGGCGCTTGGGGGATAAGCAAGTTTTATCAGGCCGGTGGGGACGCATGTTTCCGTCTGCCCATACAAGGGGATAAAGATCCAACCTTTTTACCTGCGCCTTCTTCCTCCTTAGCTTATCCATCTTCGCGAACTCAAGCTCCAGCGCCCAAGTCCGCACTTCTCACCTCAACCTTCTCCAACTATGTCCGGAGTGGGAGGCAAGTGGATGGCCTCCTCCGTCATGGAGGGGCAGATCCAGAAGCTGCGTGACGCCGGATACTTGTCCAGCGACATCGCGCACCGGCTCCCCGACGAGGGAGAGCTCATCCCCACCCCCAGGCCCCATGAGAGGGTAGTGTTTCTTCCCCATTTCCTCCGCGGACTGGGCTTCCCACTTCATCCCTTCGTCCGGGGGCTCATGTTCTACTACGGCCTGGATTTCCATGATCTGGCCCCAAATTTCATCCTCAACATCTCGGCGTTTATCGTCGTGTGCGAGGCCTTCCTCTACATCCAGCCCCACTTCGGCTTGTGGCTCAAGACCTTCAGTGTCAAGCCGAATGTTGTGAAGGGCAGCCAAGAGGAGTGCGGAGGCGCCATGGTGGGCAGGGTGTCCCATGTTACATGGCTGGAAGGCACTTTCATGGAAACCATCAAGGGGTGGCAATCGGGGTGGTTCTACATCACCGAGTCGCGTGACGCCGATTGGGCAGCGGCCCCCGAATTCAGATCCGGCATCCCTACACGGCTCACCTCCTGGAAAGAGATTGGCCTGATCTGGCGGAATTCGGAGGAGCTGACCGGACTCCAAGCCTGTATCCAGAAGCTGGTGGACAAGAAGCTCAAGCTTGTCAACGTAGTCCAGGTCATGCTCATCCGCCGGATTCTCCCGTGCCAACGACGGGGTTTCAACATGTGGGAGTTCGATCCGGCGCAGCACCAGACCCTGAGTGGGCTCTTCGACTCTGTGTACGAAGATGTCTGGAAGGTGCTGTTCAAGGGCGCCAAAGCTCCCGCATCCGCTACCGAAGATCACGGATTCCGCTCGCAGCGTCCGGCTGATGAGGTAAGTGATTTCGTCCTTTAAGGGACGTGTGTTTTCCATAGTTTGACTCTATGCGGGATCTAAACTCCCCTTTCCTTTAACAGGACTAACTGAAGAAGGCCGCACAGGCTATCTGTCCGGCCCCATTGCCAGAGGACCCAGCGGACGCCCGTTTGACGGGGCTGCTGGCTCCGGCACCCCATGTGGTGCCGGAGAAGAAGGCCAAGAAGAAGGCCACGGGGACTCGGAAGAGTTCCCGTTTTCAGGTGCTATCAGATGATGAATCCGAGGCCGACTCCTCCCACCAAGGCGAGGAGGAGAAGAAAGCCTCTCCCCCCGTGGGGGGAGGGAAGAAAAGGAAGGCCTCCCCAACAAGGGAGGCCAAAGGGTCCAAGAAGGGAAAAACTCTTCCTCCGGACCGCTCCACCAACGCCAGTGACGACGACGAGGACTGTCCTTCAAGGGCCAAGCCCCTGGCGAGATCGTAAGTATCCGGACTCCCGAATAACTTCAAGGTTTTCATTTTCCACCACATTGTGTCTTTCTAATGCCGCATACAACCCTGCAGTCCGCCTAAGGATGATCTCCCCACTTCGTCGAGCGGGTCCTTAGGGGCGTCGGATATGGATTCTCTTCCGACTGCCTCCACCCCCCGTGATGCGGAAGATGCCGAGGCGGGATCCCTGGAAAGGACCCACCTGGAGGAGAGGGCCCTGGAGGTGTCGCAGGACAACCTCCCGGACTTTGCACCGGACTCAGCCCCGGAACCCTCAGTGGCTCCGGAGTCTGGCGGGCGACCCCTTCATAAGAAGGGCAAGACTGCGACGCCGGCTGCCTCCGTCCAACCAGAGGTGCCGGATAATTTGCTGGAGGCGCTCAACGGCGCCTCCATCGAAGAGGAACACCGCACTGTTATGAGTGCGGTGATTCAGAAGGTTCAGCTCGCCAAGAGCGGGCTGACCGAAGCCTGCAGCAGCCTTCTAACAGGCTTTGAGGTAAGAATTTCAATAAATGTAAAATGGTACCGCATAGACAGTAGCCCCTGATGCTCGGTTCGGTGTTCAGAAAGAAAAGCCGGACTAAGGATCTTTAGAAAGATAAACGCAGGAGTCATGAAAATATGTCAATATGGGATTGCAGGCTGTGCTGCTGACCTCCGCCGCACTGACTGCGGAGGTTAATACTTTGAAGGAAAACCTCGAGCGGTCCGAGAACGAGCTCGGTCGTGCCAAGAAGCAGCTCGAGGAAAAAGAAGGTGAGTAATACCTTATGAAAATTGTACCTTACAGAAAAGGATTTAGTTGCAAGAAAAATGACAAGGATAACTTGGGTATTGCAGGGGCCACTAACGAGGTGGCGACCCTGAAAGAGGCGGTGGCCGCGGCCGAACGCAATGCGGCTGCGGAGCACACCGAGCGAGAGAAACATGAGGTGCGGGTGGCGGAGGTACAACAAGAGCTCTAGGATCTCGTGAAGAAACATGAGAGCCTGGAGCGTGACTCGAAGACTCGAGAGTCTGAGCTTGCAACGGCTCTTGAGAGTGCCAAAGCCTCTAAGGCCGAAGCCTACAAGGCCCTCCGGGAGATCGAGGCGGTAAAGAAAATAGCAGCGGGTAAGGCATTTTTCATGCAAAGTAAGCATGCGAGTGTTAATTACCTGTCGCTTACCCTAATTCGGAGCTTTCCAGGAGCGTTCGCAGATCTTGCTCGCAGCGTGTCCGATGCTGCCGCATTCTACCGGGCCGAGGAGGGGAGCTCGACGGAGAAGGTCTTCTGGTCTCAGTATGCTGAGGCCGGACATCCGGTGCCCCTTAGCGACCAGCTAAAATAGCTGGTCGAGCTCCACAAGGCGGCCGAACAGGCTATGAAGGGCCTCATAGTTCGGCTGTGGCCTAAGGAGGCTATGCCTGGGAGCTACTTCGGCCTGATGCGGCGGCTGGTGGATGTGTGCCCGTGGGTTGAAGTTATCAAGCACTCCGCCTGTATTGAGGGTGCCCGTCGGGCCCTTGCCCGCGCAAAGGTGCACTGGGGCAAGATGGATGCCCAGAAGCTTGTGACGGACCCCCCACCAGAGGGTAAGGAGCATCGCACGCCCGAGATGTATTATAAGAGTGTGCTGAAGGGCGCCCGTACTATTGCGGGTGAGTGCTCCAAAGATGTAATATTTGAGTAGACTCGCTTTTTGTTATCCTCTGCGCTGAAAACTTGGTTCATATGCGCTAAGCAACGCTTGTTAATTTAAAATATTACCTTCTGTGCGGCTGTTTATCAAATCTGAGAGATGGCAAGTCGTCGGCTTCAGCCCCCATGCCATGAGTGCTGGGGTGTTTGGGATAAACTCGAGCGCTCTTGTTCCCATTTTTGGGTCCAGCTAGGGAGGCGCTCGACACAGCGAAAAATGCAACCGGACTTATAATGCTTGAACACTCTCACTTAGCCATAGAATTCCATAATTTTAAATTTCGGCGAAGCCCCTAGTCTTCGGAAGGCCGAGTTTGGGGCGCTATCCACGCCTTGGCCGGACAGTATCCGGCTCCTCGCTCTAAGCGGCATAAGTCTTTAAGGACTCGCAAAAAACCTCTCGAACAGCGACCGGCTCTCGCCTCATCATGACGGTCAGTTTTAGCTTTCTCCACTGAGGCGTTAACCCAACTCAACTGGGGCGCAATCGCAGTGGTTCTCCCAGTGCTACCTTAGCCGATATAACGGAACGTAAGGTACCAAAACATGGGAGCCGGGCAAACCCAACTATTGACCCAAGACATGATTTGGAGCCAATGCATATAGTGCTATAAGTTCGGGGTGCCGCACTTGTGAAAGTGTTCGGACTCATCACACCATAATGCAGGGAACATAAGCCCCTGGTGTTTATTTGCCGTACCAAAGTGTACGGATGCAATATGCCGTGGATGAACATATGTATGAAAAGGAAATGCAATTATAAGCAAAAAGGTGCTGCATTGTTTTATTCAATAAGTGCTGCTAAGAATGCAGAACGATACAAATAGTGCGATAAGCAAGGTATGGGACTGTTAAACGTGTCCCCCTCCAGGGGCAGGCTGCGGATTGGTGTATAAAAATGCTCGTAACGGAGACCACCTCTATATTCGTTGTAGCCTTTATCCTTTCCTGGCTGTTGCATTGTGAGTTCGGCAGATCTGCTGCCGGATAGAGCCTCTGACAAACGGAGTCCTGTGGGTAAAAAATAAAAGGTAAAAAGAAAAGAAAAAAGAACGACACACTTGAGAGCCCCTGGTGCGGTTGAGCCGCAGTCTGGGTTTATCGTGGTCGTGCCCCTCTCCCCATGCCCATGGTATCTTCAGAGCGTAATGGTGTACGCGAAGGATCTGCTTTAACGTTTCGCAGGAGCTGGGGTTGGGGCCGCACTGCTACGCGTGCTCGGAACGTGCCAGGTGGTCTTGTTGTAAGTTACTCCGGGCGCGCTTAGCTGTGTCCGGCCGCTTAAAGGCCGGACTCGAGAATTGCCTTAAGAGGCTGCATTGCACTTCTGCCGCGAGAGCCGATGTATGTTCCTCCGTGCGGAGAGAACGTTCAATGTTTCCGTTGACCGTGATGACTCCTCGAGGGCCTGGCATCTTGAGCTTGAGGTATGCATAGTGCGGCACCATGTTGAACTTTGCAAACGTAGTACGTCCGAGCAAGGCATGATAGCCGCTGCGGAACGGGACTATGTCGAAGATTAACTCCTCGCTTCGTAAGTTATCCGGGGATCCGAAGACCACTTCCAGTGTAATTGAGCCTGTACAATTGGCTTCTACACCTGGTATGACGCCTTTAAAGGTCGTTTTGGTAGGTTTAATCCTTGAGGGGTCTATGCCCATTTTGCGCACTGTATCCTGGTAAAGCAGGTTCAGGCTGCTGCCGCCATCCATCAGGACTCTGGTTAGGTGAAATCCATCGACGATTGGGTCTAAGACCAGTGCGGCGAATCAGCCGTGGCGGATGCTGGTGGGGTGGTCCCTTCGGTCAAAAGTGATCGGGCAGGAGGACCATGGATTGAACTTCGGGGCAACTGGCTCCATCGCGTAGACATCCCTGAGTGCACACTTCCGCTCCCTTTTGGGTATGTGCGTTGCGTATATCATGTCACTGTCCGCACCTGTGGGGGGAAACCCTTCTGTCCTCTATTGTTCGGCGGTTGGGTCTCGTCCTCGTCATCGCTATGTAGCCCCTTGTCATTGTTTTCGGCAATTAACTTGCCTCCCTGCTTGAATACCCAACAGTCCCTGTTGGTGTGGTTAGTTGGCTTTTCGGGGGTGCCATGTATCTGGCACAAGCGGTCGAGTATTCGGTCTAAATTGGACGGACCCAGAGTAGTTCTTTTGAATGGCTTTTTCCGCTGACTGGGTTTGGAGCCTCTGAATCCGGCATTGACTGCCGTATCCTCAATATGATCGCCGTTAATGCGGCGTTTGTTTTTGTTGTGACGCGGCCTGCCATTTCGGTCCTTAAAGTCCGGACTGCCAGAATTTTTGCTGAGGTTGTTGCTGCGTGCTAGCCAGCTGTCCTCACCCGCGCAGAAGCGGGTCATGAGTGATGTGAGGGCTGCCATGGATTTCGGCTTTTCCTGTCCAAGGTGCCGCGCAAGCCACTCGTCGCGGATGTTATGCTTGAAGGCCGGCGAGGTCCTCCGCATCCGGACAGTCAATGATTTGGTTTTTCTTGGTTAAGAAGCGTGTCCAGAATTACCTAGCCGATTCGTCTGGCTGCTGAATTATGTGGCTTAGGTCATCAGCGTCTGGTGGTCGCACATAAGTGCCCTGGAAGTTATCGAGGAATGCGGCTTCTAGGTCCTCCCAACTCCCAATTGACTCTGCTGGCAAGCTGTTGAGCCAATGCCAGGCTGGTCCTTTAAGCTTGAGGGGGAGGTATTTGATGGCGTGAAGATCGTTACCGCGAGCCATGTGGATGTGAAGGAGATAGTCTTCAATCCAAACCGCGGTGTCTGTTGTGCCATCGTAGGATTCAATATTGATGGGTTTAAACCCTTCGGGGATTTGATGATCCATTACTTCATCTGTGAAGCATAGTGGGTGTGCGGCACCTCTGTACTGGGCAATATCACGACGGAGCTCAAGGGAGCTTGGTCTATTTTGTTCGGCCCGGACGGACTTACTGTGTCCGGCGCGACGATTGTCGTCACGTATCGTGGGACGCCCACGCGATCCGTAGATCGATCTTGATTGTCTTGCCTTATCCTCCAATATATCTCGCAAGTCCGGAGTGTTCCCCTGTGGCCGTGTGCTTTTCGAGCGATGCCGGGGTACGGGTCTGGTGAAGGGCCTAGAGGCCACTCTGTCGCGACCACGGGGTGGTCGGTCAGTCGTATTGTCTCCTGGTGATGCGGGTTCGTAAGCCTCCTCCTCTAATCGGGGGAGCAGCTTGCGTTTAGGGTAGCTTTTGGAGGGGCGTTCGAGCTCATGCTCTTCGGCCGCGAGGACTTCAGCCCATCTGTCGGCTAGCAGATCCTGATCAGCTCTAAGCTGTTGCTGCTTTTTCTTGAGGCTGTTCACCATGGCCATAAGCCTGCGTTTAAAACGCTCTTGTTCGACGGGATCCTCAGGCACGACGAATTCGTCATCGTCGAGGCTCGCTTCGTCTCCGAAGGGAGGCGTATAATCCTCTGCCTCCTCCCCTGCCGCTCCTTCATAAGGGCTGGCGTCTCCGTCCTCCTGCGCTGCATCTTGCTGGAGTGGGTTGTCTTCGGCACTATCTGGTGTATTATTGTCTCCGGTGCCGGAGTCTTCATTCTTGCTATGGCGGGATTTAGAGCGGCGCCGCTGACGACGGCGCTTAGGCTGCTTTCTGGAGGGGTCATCCTCCTCTTTTCCTTCGCCATTCCCATCTTTTGGGATATCCACCATGTATATGTCATACGATGAGGTGGCTGTCCAGTGCCCAGTGGGCGCTGGTTCTTGGTCGTCTCCGGCGTCGTCGTCCATACCATCGATGTCCTTGGAGTCGTAGTCTAGCATGTCGGTTAAATCATCGACAGCGGCTACCAAGTGGGTGGTGGGTGGGCTTTGAATTTCTTCGTCGTCCACATCCCAACCGTCCTGACCGCAGTCCGGCCAGGGCTCTCCTGATAACGAGCGAACTCAAGATGTCGCCGAAAGGTGAGTGTTGGAAGATGTCGGCTGCGGTGAACTCCATGATCGCCGCCCAATCGGATTCGATCAGGGCGGGCGCGGGAGGTTCGGAGTCCGGCGAGGAGTCCGGCACCTTGGAGTCATGAGCTTTATGAGGGACAAAGTCAGTGTTCGGCTCTATCGCCGTAGAGGTTGCAGCCCCCGAGGCGGTGTCTAGGCATCCATCCTCGATCTGTGGAGCTGGCTCCGAATTGAAGATCGGAGCGGTTTCGAGTGCGGCCTCCAGGGTACTGTCTGGCGGTAGAGCTAAATCATGCCCGACGTGACAGTGCGGCATGCTCGGCTGTGGCTCGAATCCGTCGAAGATCAAGTCCCCACGGATGTCAGCTGTGAAGTTCAAGCTTCCAAATCTGACCTGATGGCCAGGGGCGTAGCCTTCGATCTGCTCCAGTTGGCCAAGCGAATTGGCCCGCAGTGCAAAGCCGCCGAATACGAAGATCTGTCCGGGGAGGAAGATCTCACCCTGGACTGCGTCTTTGATGATGATCGAAGAAGCCATCGAGCCTATCGGTGATGACACAAAGGAACTCTCAATGAAAGCACCAATGTCGGTGTCAAAACCGGCGGATCTCGGGTAGGGGGTCCCGAACTGTGCGTCTAGGCGGATGCTAACAGGAGACAAGGGACACGATGTTTTTACCCAGGTTCAGGCCCTCTTGATGGAGGTAAAACCCTACGTCCTGCTTGATTAATATTGATGATGTGGGTTACAAGAGTAGATCTACCACGATATTAAGGAGGCTAAACCCTAGAAGCTAGCCTATGGTATGATTGTTGTTCGTCCTATGGACTAAGGCCATCCGGTTTATATAGACAGCGGAGAGGGCTAGGGTTACACAGAGTCGGTTACAAAGGTAGGAAATCTACATATCGTATCGCCAAGCTTGCCTTCCACGCCAAGGAAAGTCCCATCCGGACACGGGACGAAGTCTTCAATCTTGTATCTTCATAGTCTTGGAGTCCGGCCGATGATGATAGTTCGGCTATCCGGACACCCCCTAGTCCGGAACTCCCTCACTCGGGATATCGCTCCTGCAGGAGCCCCGGACCTAAATCCGGGGCAGATTGCGTCGCCCGAGGACGGGTGGATGGACCCCGCCTCGGAGGCCGCACACCCATCGGTGGTAGAGCTGAACACAGACTTCACCCCCAAGGAAGCTTGTGACACCGGACCCAGGGACTCGTATCCGGCTGTAGGTTCCAGTCCGCGCACCCCCGAGCCTGCCGAATCTGGTTGGGCTCCGGTAATGGAGTTCACCGTTGCGGTTATCTTCCAGCACTCGCCCTTTGGCGACATGCTGAACTCGTTAAAGTCTCTCTCTTTGTCGGGAGACTCTTGGCCGAACTATGTCCGGCTCGAGTGGGAAGCAGGCGAAGAAGGAATTCGTTGCCCACCCACCACCCATTTCATTGCCACGGTCAATGATTTAACCGACGTGGTTGACTTCGACTCTGAAGACATCGACGGTATGGACGACAATGTAGGAGAAGAACAGGAACCACCGCCCACGGGGCGGCCGACAGCCACCTCCTCATATGATATATATATGGTGGACACTCCGAAAGAAACCAAAGGTGATGAGGCGAAGGAGGATAACCCCTCAGGGAAGAAAGCAAAGCATGGGCGTCGTTGGTGCCGCTCCAAGCCCCGCCAAAGCAATACCAGCATAGGAGATGAAAACAATCCGGATGGTGCCGAAGATGAATACAACCCCGATCAGCCTGCCTTCGAGCAGGCCGAACAGGAAGACGGGCAGGTCAGCCCAGACGAACAGGCGACGGACGGATATCCGGAGGAGGACAACTACATGACGAGGATACAGACCTGGGGTAGGGTCATAGACCTGACCTATACATCCTACCCAAGGTCACTACCCAAGAAGGCAAGAAGTCAGGAGACTCCATGAGACCCCCGGTCAAAGGTGTCGATTGCAATCCACTTGACATCATGTCACTCAGGAGTCTCCCTACCTACTGTCACTCGACTAACAAGAGAATCACTCGACCTCTCAAAGACCAGGAGTCACTCAGCGTGCAACGGACGTGCATTCACTCCATAGACTTTAAGGTCATTAATAGCACTTAAGGCTCGCGTTACCAGTCAGGCCACCACTTGTAATGAAGGGCGGGAGAGGCCCTGGCGAACTCTATATAAGCCACCCTCCTCCTCTGCCACAAGAGTTCGCACCCCCTGTAATATCACACACATAATCCAATCGACCGCCTCAGGGCACCGAGACGTAGGTCTGTTACTTCCACCGTGAAGGGCATGAACTCGTAAATCTCGTGTGTACACGTTCACCATAGCTGGGATCTTGCCTCGCCATACCTAGCCCCCTTTCTACTATCAGACTTAGAACCACGACAGTTGGCGCCCACCGTGGGGCAGGTGTCTTGGCGACTTCTTGGTGAAGTTGCAAGTTTTACCGATCATCATCATCATGGTTTCTGGCGGCGAACTTGCTGAGGGCCGTGAGATCCGTCTCGGCGTGCTCGTTTTCTTCGCCGACGACTCCGCGTGGCTTCAAGAAGCTCCCCTGGACGTCGAGGTGCTCCCCGTCCGAGGGGCGACGTGACACGTCTCCAACGTATCTATAATTTTTGATTGTTCCATCCTATTATATTACCCATTTTAGATGTTTACGGGCTTTATTTTACACATTTATATCATTTTTGGGACGAACCTACTAACCGGAGGCCCATCCCATATTGCTGTTTTTTTTGCCTATTTTAGTATTTCGAAGAAAAGGAATATCAAACGGAGTCCAAATGGAACGAAACCTTCGGGAGCGTGATTTTTGGAACAAATCTGATCCGGAGAGCTTGGAGTGCAAGTCAAGAAGCTCCCGAGGGCCCTGCGAGATAGGGGGCTGCGCCCCCCGGTAGGGCGCGCCCCCTGTCTCGTGGGCCCCTCGGGCGGCCACCAACGTACTTCTTCTTCCTATATATACCTACGTACCCCGAAAACATCCAGGGGCACCACGAAACACAATTTCCACTGCCATAACCTTCTGTATCCGCGGGATCTCATCTTGGAGCCTTCGCCGGCTCTCTGCCGGAGGGGGAATCAACCATGGAGGGCCTCTACATCAACATCCTTGCCCCTCCGATGAGTTGTGAGTAGTTCACCACAGACCTACGGGTCCATAGTTATTATCTAGATGGCTTCTTCTCTCTTTTTGGATCTCAATACAATGTTCACCCCCTCTGTTGTGGAGATCTATTCGATGTAAACTCTTTTTGCGGTGTATTTGTCGAGAACCGATGAATTGTGGGTTTATGATCAAGTCTATCTATGAATAATATTTGAATCTTCTCTGAATTCTTTTATGTATGATTGAGTTATCTTTGCAAGTCTCTTTGAATTATCAGTTTGGTTAGGCCTACTAGATTGGTCTTTCTTGCCATGGGAGAAGTGCTTAGCTTTGGGTTCAATCTTGCGGTGTTCTTACCCAGTGACGAAAAGGGTTGCAAGACACGTATTTTATTGTTGCCATCGAGGATAACAAGATGGGGTTTATATCATATTGCATGTGTTTAT
This sequence comes from Triticum dicoccoides, assembly GCF_002162155.2. Lineage (NCBI taxonomy): Eukaryota > Viridiplantae > Streptophyta > Magnoliopsida > Poales > Poaceae > Triticum > Triticum dicoccoides. The sequence continues at coordinate 156,242,618 of NC_041387.1, read as the reverse complement.
CCCTCTACATCATGTCATCTTGCTTAATGCGTTACTCTGTTCTTATGAACTTAATACTCTAGATGCAGGCAGGAGTCGGTCGATGTGTGGAGTAATAGCAGTAGATGCAGGCAGGAGTCGGTCTACTTCTTATGGACGTGATGCCTATATACATGATCATGCCTAGATAATGTCATAACTATGCGCTTTTCTATCAATTGCTCGACAGTAATTTGTTCACCCACCGTAATACTTATGCTATCTTGAGAGAAGCCTCTAGTGAAACCTATGGCCCCCGAGCCTATCTCTTATCATATTTGCTTTCAATCTACTTTTATTTGTATCTTTACTTTTTGCATCTATCTTATAAAACACCAAAAATATATTTATCTTATCATACTATCTTTATTAGATCTCACTTTTGCAAGTGGCCGTGAAGGGATTGACAACCCCTTTTTGTGTTGGTTGCGAGTTCTCAGTTTGTTTGTGTAGGTGCGTGGGACTTTTGAGGAGCCTCCTACTGGATTGATACCTTGGTTCTCAAAACTGAGGGAAATACTTACGCTACACTTTGCTGCATCACCCTCTCCTCTTCGAGGAAAACCAGCGCAAACTCAAGACATAGCAAGAAGGATTTCTGGCACCGTTGTCGGGGAGGTCTTCGCTCAAGTCAAGACATACCAAGTACACATCACAAACCCATCTCCCTCGCATTTACATTATTTGCCATTTGCCTCTCGTTTTCCTCTCCCCCACTTCACCCTTGCCGTTTTTATTCGCCCTCTTTTTCCCATTCTCCTCCTCTCTTTTTCGCTTGTATTTTTCTGTCTTCTCGTGTGTTAGTTCGTTTAGATTGTCGTTATGGCTAGTCCTCCTATCCTTATTCTCACTCCCGAACAAGAAATTCTCAATTTTAAGCAAAGGGAGAGAGAAAGTTTAAAAGATGCTTGGCATAGAATTTGCAATGCCCAATATAAGCTACTAGGAAGCTTGCTACTTCCGTTCTTCTCTGCAATTTTTATGTAGGCATTACTCCTTGGAATAGATGTGTTCTTGATATTGCTATCGGAGGTGATTTCATGAGTAGCCATACGTTTGATGCTTATAATGCTATGTTAGATTTTTTTGGCCCACCACCTCTTTTGGTTAATGGAACGGTTTTAACTCTAGAACATGTGATGCAACGGCTTGATATTATTGAAAATAAAATTGCCACTATTGACTTGATTGAAAAATTGGATACAAAGATTCATAATCACATTACCAAATTTGGATCTAGGGTTGGGGTTACTTTGAAAAATCTTAAAGAAAAAGGACCTATAGTTAATGAAAGAATAGATCTAGAATCTGCTAGAATTGACAAACTTGAGGATATCATTACAAACTTAGGTTCCGTGTTTTCCCCAATGAAAAACACTCCAAACCCCCTACTAAAACTGCCAAGTTTATTTATGTTCCTAAAAATAAGGGTGAATCTTCTAGCAAGGGAGACACGGATCTCAAATCCATAAGTGTTCTTCCAAATTGTCTCTCTATCGTTAAGGAACCTTTTGCTATCAATGAATTTCTTGAATTTTTGCCTAAAGGATTAGCCATTGCTAAAAAGGGAGAAATACCTAGAGATCACAAGCATGCTACTTATGAATATAGTGCCAAAGATGGCACTCGTTAGATCTATCCTTGCTTTTATGCCTAGCTAGGGGCGTTAAACAATAGCGCTAGTTGGGAGGCAACCCAATTTTCTTTATGTTTTTTGTGTTTGCTCCTGTTTAGTAATAAATCTTGCTTCTAGCTTCTGTTTAGATGTGTTTTTATCTTTTAGTTAGTGTTTGTGCCATGTAGAACCTATAGGATAACCTATGATGATAGTTGATTTGATTCTGCTGAAAAACAGAAACTTTGCGCGCACAAATATAATTTTGTTAAATCACAGGAACGTGATTTTGCGTTGATTATTTTTTCTTCTGTTCAATAGACAAATTGTCCAGGACTTCCTATTTTGGTAGGATTTTTGGAGTTCCAGAAGTTTGCGTTAGTTACAGATTGCTACAGACTGTTCTGTTTTTGACAGATTCTGTTTTTCGTGTGTTGTTTGCTTATTTCAATGCATCTATGTCTAGTAATTCAGTATATGAACCATAAAGAAGTTGGAATACAGTAGGTTTAACACCAAATTAAATAAATAATGAGTTCATTGTAGTAACTTATGTGGTGGTTTTGTTTTCTTTCACTAACGGAGCTTATAAGATTTCCTGTTGAGTTTTGTGTTGTGAAGTTTTCAAGTTTTGGGTAAAGCTTTTATTGACTATGGAATAAAGGGTGGCAAGAGCCTAAGCTTGGGGATTCCCATGGCACCACAAGATATTCAAGAATAGCCAAAATCCTAAGCTTGGGAATGCCCCGGGAAGGCATCCCCTCTTTCGTCTTCATTCATTGGTAACTTTACTTGGAGCTATATTTTTATTCGCCACATGATATGTGTTTTGCTTGGAGCGTCGTGTATTATATTATTCTTTGCTTTTTAGTTTACCACAATCATCGTTGCTGTACACACATTTTGGGAGAAGCCTATTTGATTAGAATTTGCTAGAATACTCTATGTGCTTCACTTATATCTTTTGAGCTTGATAGTTTTTGCTCTAGTGCTTCACTCATATCTTTTAGAGCACGGTGGTGTCTTAATTTTGAAGAAATTGCTAGTCTCTCATGCTTCACTTATATATTTTTGAGAGTCTTTTAGAACAGCATGGTATTTGCTATGGTCCTAAAGTTGGTCCTGGAATGATGTGCATCCAAGTTGGGTATAATAAAAACTATCATAGAAAAGTGAATTGGATTCCGTGATCAATTTGATACTTGATAATTGTTTTGAGATATGGAGGTAGTGATATTAAAGTCATGCTACTTGGGTGATTATGAATTCAAAGGATTCTTGTGTTGAAGTTAGCAAATCCCGTAGCATGCACGTATGTTTAAAGTTGTGTAACAAATTTGAAACATGAAGTGTACTTGGATTGTGCATCCTTATGAGTGGCGGTCGGGGACGAGCGATGGTCCTTCCCTACCAATCTATCCCCCTAGGAGCATGCGCGTAGTACTTGATTTTTAATGACTTCTAAAGTTTTGCAATAAGTATATGAGTTCTTTTGACTAATGTTGAGTCCATGGATTATACGCACTTTTACCTTTCCACCTTTGCTAGCCTCTTCGGCACCGTACATTGCCCTTTCTCACCATGAGAGTTGGTGCAAACTTCGCCGGTGCATCCAAACCCCGTGATACGATATGCTCTATCACACATAAACCTCCTTATATCTTCCTAAAAACAGCCACCGTACCTACCTATTATGGCATTTCCATAGCCATTCCGAGATATATTGCCATGCAACTTTCCACCGTTCCGTTCATCATTTTCACGACATACTTTACTTTTGTCATATTGCCATTCCATGATCATGTAGTTGACATCATATTTGTGGCAAAGCCACCAAGCATTATTTTTCATACATGTCACTCTTGATTCATTGCTCCATCCCGGTACACCGCCGGAGGCATTCATATAGAGTCATATCTTGTTCTAGTTGCGAGTTGTAATCCTTATGTTGTAATCAATAGAAGTGTGATGATCATCATTATTAGAACATTGCCCAAAGAAAGAAAAAGAAAAAGAAAGAAAAAAAGGGGAGAAAGGCCAAAAGAAAAAAAGAAAGGCCCAAAAAAAAGAAAAAGAAAAAGAAAAAAAATAAAAAAATAAAAAGGGTAATGTTGCTATCTCTTTTTCCACACTTGTGCTTCAAAGTAGCACCTTGTTTTTCATGTAGTGAGTCTCATATATTGTGCTTCAAAGTAGCACCATGTTTTTCATATAGTGAGTCTCATAAGTTGTCTTTTTCATACTAGTGGGAATTTTTCATTATAGAACTTGGCTTGTATATTCCTACGATGGGCTTCCTCAAATGCCCCAGGTCTTTGTGAGCAAGCAAGTTGGATGCACATCCACTAGTTTTCTTTTGTTGAGCATTCATATAGCTCTAGTGCATCCGTTGCATGGCAATCCCTACTCCTGATGTTGACATCAATTGATGGGCATCTCCATAGCCCGTTGATTATCCTCGTCAATGTGAGACTTTCTACTTTTTTGTCTTCTCCACACAATCCCCATCATCATATTCTATTCCACCCATAGTGCTATATCCATGGCTCACGCTCATGTATTGCGTGAAGGTTGAAAAAGTTTGAGATTATTTACGTATGAAACAATTGCTTGGCTTGTCGTCGGGGGTATAGAAGTCGGGAACATCTTTGTGTGACGAAAATGAAGCATAGCCTAACTATATGATTTTGTAGGGATGAACTTTCTTTTGCCAAGTTATTTTGAGAAGACATGATTACTTTGATTAGTATGCTTGAAGTGTTACTATTTCTTATGTCAATATGAAGTTTTATTTTGTATTCATTTGGATCTGAACATTCATGCCACAATCAAGAAAATTACATTATGAATTATGCTAGGTAGCATTCCACATCAAAAATTCTCTTTTTATCATTTACCTACTCGAGGACGAGCAGGAAATAAGCTTGGGGATGCTTGATACGTCTCCATCGTATCTATAATTTTTGATTGTTCGATGCTACTATATTACCCCTTTTAGATGTTTATGGGCTTTATTTTACACATTTATATCATTTTTGGGACTAACCTACTAACCGGAGGCCCAGCCCATATTGCTGTTTTTTTGCCTATTTCTTCGAAGAAAAGGAATATCAAACGGAGTCCAAATGGAATGAAACCTTCAGGAGCGTGATTTTAGAACAAATCTGATCCAGAGAGCTTGGACTGCAAGTCAAGAAGCTCCCGAAGGCCCCACGAGATAGGGGGCCGCGCCCCCCTGTAGGGCATGCCCCCCTGTCTCGTGGGCCCCTCGGGAAGCCACCTACGTACTTGTTCTTCCTATATATACCTACGTACCCCGAAAACATTCTGGGGCACCACGAAACACAATTTCCACCACCGTAACCTTATGTATTCACGAGATCTCATCTTGGAGCCTTCGTCGGCACTCTGCCGGAGGGGGAATCAACCACGGAGGGCCTCTACATCAACATCCTTGCCCCTCCGATGACTTGTGAGTAGTTTACCACAGACCTACGGTTCCATAGTTATTAGCTAGATGGCTTCTTCTCTCTTTTTGGATCTCAATGCAATGTTCTCCCCCTCTCTTGTGGAGATCTATTCGATGTAAACTCTTTTTGCGGTGTGTTTGTCGAGATCTGATGAATTGTGGGTTTATGATCCAGTTTATCTATGAATAATATTTGAATCTTCTCTGAATTCTTTTATGTATGATTGAGTTATCTTTGCAGGTCTCTTCGAATTATCAGTTTGGTTTGGCCTACTAGATTGGTCTTTCTTGCCATGGGAGAAGTGCTTAGCTTTGGGTTCAATCTTGCGGTGTTCTTACCCAGTGGTAGAAAGGGTTGCAAGACACGTATTGTATTGTTGCCATCGAGGATAACAAGATGGGGTTTATATCATATTGCATGTGTTTATCCCTCTACATCATGTCATCTTGCTTAATGCGTTACTCTGTTCTTATGAACTTAATACTCTAGATGCATGCGGGAGTCGGTCGATGTGTGGAGTAATAGTAGTAGATGCAGGTAGGAGTCGGTCTACTTGCTATGGATGTGATGCCTATATACATGATCATGCCTAGATAATCTCATAACTATGCGCTTTTCTATCAATTGCTCGACAGTAATTTGTTCACCCACCGTAATACTTATGCTATCTTGAGAGAAGCCTCTAGTGAAACCTATGGCCCCCGGGCCTATCCCTTATCATATTTGCTTTCAATCTACTTTTATTTGCATCTTTACATTTTGCATCTATCTTATAAAACACCAAAAATATATTTATCTTATCATACTATCTTTATTAGATCTCACTTCCACAAGTGGCCGTGAAGGGATTGACAACCCCTTTATTGCGTTGGTTGCGAGTTCTCAGTTTGTTTGTGTAGGTGCGTGGGACTTTTGAGGAGCCTCCTACTGGATTGATAGCTAGGATTTCAAAACTGAGGGAAATACTTACACTACACTTTGCTGCATCACCCTCTCCTCTTCGAGGAAAACCAACGCAAGCTCAAGACATAGCACGACGCACTTCCGCGAGTGCGTCCGCGGCGTCCTTCTCCGGCAGCCATCGACTCAGTATCAGTCGGCACCGACTGTGTTTTCCCTCCCCGTTGTCCGCCATCACAAGCGATCCGGTCGATCGCGGCTCTAGCGGTGGGTGAAGCACGTGGCGGATCGGCGTTCGGCCACCCATCAAGTCGCGGCAATCGAGCCCGACGAAACCCTCCACGGCCTGTTCAATCTGTCAACTGGCTCTGCAGAGACTACATCCGAATGCGACAACAGCGACCCTGGGTAGAAGTCTTGGTGGTCGACGGACCCCACAGTCCGCCTGGTTTTCACCGTGAGGACGGCGAAGACAGAGACGATGATTCGTCGCGTGTCCACGAGGAATACCGACCCGAACCCCTCTATTCACAGTAGAGAGAAGAACTTCATCACTGCAACATGGATGCACTCCACACGCCCATTGTTGGAGAAACCCCTGAGGCTCAGGCCTTGGAGGAGGTGCGCCTAGCCAACTTGGCTGAGCACACTCGACTGGATAACCTACAGAGCGCTCTCAACGAGCGCGCTCAGGAGTGGATCCATGAGTCCAGTCGACGACAGCTTTTTCCGCCTCCACCTAAGATATACCGTACTCCGATTTAGAACCTCGCAGCTGCGGCCCGAATAGCAGAGTCTATTCAGCCTTCCCAGTAGGAGGCTGGCAGAGGGCTGATGCAAATCCGGGCCTTGCTCCGGGCAGTGGGGGAGCAGAACACTGCAGTGTCTCAATCGCGGAATAAGATTCACAGCAGATCCGCAGTGCCCATAGCCCAAGATCGCCCCCGCGGAGTGAAGGCCGCGGACAGTATGATCGTCAGTTCGACCGCGACAATCATCGTCGAGTGCCTACGCCTCCTCCGAGGAGTGCGTCGTACGGACCTTGGCGGAACAATGACAGTCGCCGTCACAGTGGCGAGCGTAGGGCTCCGGTCGACCCAAGAGAGCCAGGCTTCGATGCGAGATCCATTCTCGTTCAAGGCTTGGTCGACCAGAACAGAGTGCATAGGGAAGACCTTGGCAGAGATCGTCCGAGTGGCAGCAGGTTGCATGTTTCAGGCCAAGAGTGTTTCAGTAGAGCCATTAGAGCAGCGATAATTCCTCCCAACTTCAGGTTGGCAACCGGAGTTAGTAAGTTCACTAGAGAATCCAAACCCGAAACCTGGCTTGAGAATTACCGAGTGGCTGTGCAGATTGGAGGCGGAAATGATGAGATAGCAATGAAGCATCTCCCTCTTATGTTGGAAGGGTCGGCCCGAGCGTGGTTGACTCAGTTGGCTCCAGGAAGTATACATAGTTGGGAGGAGTTAGCTCGAGTGTTCATAAGAACTTTTGAGGGCACGTGCAAGCGACCAGCAGGGTTGCCCGAGTTGCAACATTGTGTGTAGAAGCCGCATGAGACTTCGAGGGAATTCATTCAGAGGTGGACCACTTTGCACCACACCATTCAGAATGTATTAGAGCATCAGGCAGTGTGCGCTTTCATGGAAGGCGTCAAGTACCGAGAGTTAGTTCTGAAATTCGGTCGGACTACAGATATGACTCTGACCCGGATGATGGAGATAGCCACCCAGTACGCTAACGGAGAAGAAGAGGATCCACTCTGTAGCGGGAAGAGTAAACCAGTCGGCCAGGAGGCCGGCAGGGGTGGCTGCACTTGGAAACAGAAGCGTAAGGCCGAACCATCGGCACCCGAAGAGATTGCAGCAGTGGCTCAAGGAAAGTTTAAGGGAAAGCCTAAGGGGCCCTGTCCCCCTAAGAAGGTAAAGGATCAAGCAGGAAATGATGTGCTAGATTTGCCATGTCACATCCACACGAAGAAAGATGAAGAAGGTAATCTGATTTACCCAAAGCATACCACTCGACAATGTCGACTCCTGATCCAACAATTCTGAGAGAAGCAACCCAATGAGAAGGAGAAAGAGTCAGACAGAGATGAGGACGAAGAGGAAGATGATGGTTATCCCAAGGTCAATTCCACTCTCATGATTTTTGCTGATGTTGAGAGCAAGAGTCGGCTGAAGGTTATCAACAGAGAGGTGAATATGGTTGCTCCGGCGACGACGACCACGTACCTGAAATGGTCCCAGACAGCCATCACATTCGACCAGTCAGACCATCCTGCTCGTGTAGCCACCCCCAGGAGGCAAGCGCTGGTGGTCGACCCAGTGGTCGGTGGCACTCGACTGACTAAAGTGCTGATGGATGGCGGTAGCGGTCTGAATATCCTATATGCTGAAACCTTGAAGGGGATGGGCATCCCGATGTCCAAGCTTAGCGAGATCAATATGATCTTTCACGGTGTTATCCCCGGAAAGAAAGCCGAATCACTCGACCAGATCACCCTCGACGTGGTTTTCGGTGATTCCAAGCATTATCGTAAAGAAAAGATGACATTTGAAGTCGTGGATTTCCAGAGTGCTTATCATGCCATTCTGGGGAGGCCGGCATACGCACATTTCATGGCTCGACCGTGTTATGTGTTCCTCAAGCTGAAGATGCCTGGGCCCAAAGGTGTGATCGTAGTCACTGGCAATCGGCAGAAGGCAGAAGAATGTTTCCAGAAAGGTTCCAAAATCGCCGATGCACAGATGGCAGCGGTTGAATTCCAAGAGTGTCAGAAGAGTGCAGATCCGAGTGATTTGCTCTGAGCCAAGAAGCCTGCTATAGACTCTGCATTTCAGTCGACCAGTGAAACAAAGCCAATTCATATTCACCCGACTGATCCCAATGCTGCACCGACTCATATATCAACAACACTCGACAGCAAATAGGAAGAAGCGCTCATCTAGTTCCTCCGTGAGAACTGGGACATCTTTGCATGGAAACCCTCTGACATGCCAGGTGTACCCAGAGAACTGGCTCAGCACCGTTTGCATGTCGACCCCAAGGCAAAACCCATCAAAGAGCACCTTCGTCCTTCCGTCGTGCAGAAGAGAAAAGCAATCGGCGAAGAAGTGGCTCGGCTGCTGGCAGCAGAGTTCATCCGTGAAATCTACCACTCCGAGTGGCTTACCAATGTCGTCATGGTCCCCAAGAAGGACGATTCACTTTGTATGTGCATTGATTTCAAGCATATCAATCAGGCCTTCCCGAAAGATCACTTCCCTCTCCCCCATATCGATCAGATTGTTGACTCGACTGTGGGGTGTGAGCGCTTGTCTTTTCTAGATGCGTATTCTTGGTATCATCAGATCCGACTGTATGGCCCCAATGAAATAAAAACAGCCTTCATCACCCCATTCAGGTGCTTTTGCTATGTCACCATGCCATTCGGTCTTAAAAATGCCGGAGCCACATTCATGAGAATGATCTAGAATTGCCTGCTCACCCGAATCAGTCGGAATGTGGAGGCATACATGGATGACATCGTGGTCAAGTCTCGCAAAGGTTTCGACCTATTGACTGACCTCGCAGAAACCTTTGCCAACCTAAGGAGGTACGATATCAAGCTTAATCCATCAAAATGCACATTCGGAGTTCCCGGAGGAAAGTTGCTGGGTTTTCTCGTTTCCGAACGAGGGATCGGTGCCAATCCAAAAAAAGTTGATACCATCCTCCGAATGAAACGCCCTGTGCGAGTGCACGACGTTCAGAAATTGACTGGTTGCTTGGCCATCTTGAGTCGATTCATTTCTCGTCTCGGTGAAAAGGCATTGCCTCTTTACCAACTGATGAAGAAATCTGATAAGTTCGAGTGGACTGAGGAAGCTGATGCAGTGTTTGCAGAACTCAAAACCCTGCTTTCCACCCAGCCGGTGCTCGCTGTACCAATCAGCAAAGAGCCTTTACTGCTTTATATTGCAGCCACTTAACAAGTTGTCAGCACAGTACTCACGGTCGAGCGAGAAGAGGAAGGAAAATCTTACAAGGTTCAACGCCCAGTTTATTATCTCTTTGAAGTTCTGACTCCATCCAAGCAACGATATCCACATTATCAGAAGCTTGTATATGGAATATACATGACCATGAAGAAGGTTGCGCATTATTTCTCTGATCACTCCATTACAGTCATCAGTGATGCTCCGTTGTCTGAGATTCTGAATAACAGAGATGCAACTGGTCAAGTGGCAAAATGGGTGATTGAACTCCTTCCACTGGACATCAAGTTTGAGGCAAAGAAAGCTATCAATTCCCAAGCAATTGCAGATTTCCTTGCCGAGTGGATTGAGCAGCAATTGCCAACTCAAGTTCACTTGGATCATTGGACTATGTTCTTTGATGGCTCCAAGATGCTGAATGGTTCAGGCGCTGGAGTAGTATTGGTATCCCCCCATGGAGACAAGCTTAGTTATGTTCTCCAGATTCATTTTGATTCCTCCAATAATGAAGCCGAATATGAAGCACTTTTATACGGGTTGCGATGGCCATTTCACTCGGCGTCCGTCGCCTTATGGTTTACGGCGACTCAGATTTGGTGGTAAATCAAGTGATGAAGGAATGGGATGTCAGGAGTCGAGCCATGACTGGTTATTGCAATGCAGTGAGAAAGCTGGAGAAGAAGTTTGAAGGTTTGGAGCTTCACCATATACCCCGACTGAAAAATCAAGCTGCAGATGAGTTGGTGAAGATAGGTTCAAAGAGAGAGGCCATTCCCCGAAATGTGTTCTTGGAACATATTCATTCCCTTCAGTTCAGGAAGATCCTTTCACCGAAGAATCACCACAGCCCAAGAGTGCCACAGATCCGACTGAAGTTGAAATCCCAGCCGTGGTCGACTTAGTCATGGAGGTTCTGGTCATCACTCCCGACTGGACAGTGTCATACATTGCATACATCCTTAGGAAAGAACTTCTAGAGGAAGAAGAAGAAGCTCGACAGATCGTCCGACGGTCTAAAGCCTTTACTGTGATAAAAGGTCAGTTGTTCAGAGAAAGTGTAACTGCGGTTTGCTAGAAGTCCATCATGCCAGAAGAAGGCCGAATGATCCTCATTGATATTCACTTGGGGACCTATGGTCACCATGCGTCCTCTCGGACCATCATGGCCAAAGCATACCGAGCTGGATTTTACTGGCCACGTGCCAATGAGATGGCAAAAGAAATAGTGGACAAGTGTGAAGGCTGTTAGTTTTACTCCAACATGTCCCATAAACCTGCATCAGCTCTAAAGACTATCCCACTCGTGTGGCCTTTTGCTGTTTGGGGATTGGACATGGTTGGACACCTGAGGGCTGGCAGGAGCGGATTTACCCACGTGCTAGTAGGAGTCGACAAGTTTACCAAGTGGATCGAAGCTAAACCCATTAAAAACCTTGAGGCAAGTACTGCCGTGAGTTTCATCAGAGAGTTGATATTCAGATACAGTGTGCCACACAGCGTCATCACGAACAACAGATCGAACTTCGACTCCAATGAATTCATGACCTTTTGTGCTTCACAAGGTACGAGGGTCGATTACGCTTCGGTCGCCCATCCTCAGTCGAATGGGAAAGCTGAGCGAGCGAATGGATTGATTCTCAAAGGACTGAAGCCCCGGTTGATGTGTGACATTAAGCTTGCAGCAGGAGCTTGGGTTGATGAGCTCCCATCAGTCCTTTCGGGACTAAGTACAACTCCCAATCGGTTGACTGGACGGACTCCATTCTTCTTAGTCCACGGAGCCGAAGCCGTGGTTCCGAGTGATTTGCTCCACAATGCTCCCCGAGTCGAACTCTTCTTGGAAGAGGAAGCAACAAGCTCGACAAGATGCAGTCGACCTCCTGGAGGAAGAAAGAGAAATGGCCTTGATCCCGTCGACCATTTATCAACAAGATCTGCGTCGATTCCATGCCATGAACATAAGGGGTCGGACATTTCAAGAAGGAGACTTGGTTCTTCGATTGGACCAGTAGAAGCCACACAAGCTCGCCCCTCCTTGGGAGGGCCCTTTCGTCATCACCAAGGTGCTCCACAATGGAGCATACCGTCTCTTCAATGTCGAGTACAACAAAGATGAACCGCGCACTTGGAACGCGGATCTGCTCCGCCCTTTTTACTCTTAAGTATTTAGACTGATGAGATGTAATAAGAAATACCTCTTAGTTTGGCTATCAAAAGACATAATTTTACTTTCTACCGAATGATTGTTGTTTATTTCTTTTGTATGTATCGCCTTTGCTGCGGATCTGTTTCGCCTAGGGAGAAGTGATAAAAATCCTACCGAGTGATGAGTCCCCCTCCCACTCGGGGGCTTAGTTGCAGCCCAGTGCTCGCCTAAGTTTGAAAAATCCTACCGAGTGGTGAGCGATCCTCCCACTCGGGGGCTTAGCTGCAGTCCAGTACTTTCCTAAGTGATAAAAATCCTACCGAGTGGTCGGTCCGCCTCCCACTCGGGGGCTTAGCTGCAGTCCAGTACTCGCCTAAGTGATAAAAATCCTACCGAGTGGTGAGTCCGCCTCGCACTCCGAGGCTTAGCTGCAGTCCAATACTCGCCTAAGTTTGAAAAATCCTACCGAGTGGTGAGCAATCCTCCCATTCGGGGGCTTAGTTGCAGCCCAGTGCTCGCCTAAGTTTGAAAAATCCTACTGAGTGGTCAGCAATCCTCCCACTCAGGGGCTTAGCTGCAGCCCAGTGCTCGCCTAAGTTCGAAAAATCTTACCGAGTGGTGAGCTATCCTCCCACTCGGGGGCTTAGCTGCAGCCCAGTGCTCGCCTAAGTTTGAAAAATTCTACCGAGTGGCGAGCGATCCTCCCACTCGGGGGCTTAGCTACAGCCCAGTGCTCGCCTAAGTTTGAAAAATCCTACCGAGTGGTGAGCAATCCTCCCAGTCGGGGGCTTAGCTGCAGCCTAGTGTTCACCTAAGTTTTAAATATCCTACCGAGTGGTGAGCGATCCTCCCACTCGGGGGCTTAGCTGCAGTCCAGTGCTCGCCTAAGATTGAAAAATCCTACCGAGTGAGGAGCAATCCTCCCAGTGGGGGGCTTAGCTGCAGTCCAGCACTCGCCTAAGTTTGCAAGTTTTGAACCTCCCCCCACCCCGAAGGCTACACCATCAAGAAGAAAGACGAGATTGTGCGCATTGTCAAAGGCCTCTCCAATGGTTGACAGGAACGTCAAGACCATTGCTGAGTGCCTTGCTGATGAACTGATGAATGCTACTCAAAGATCACCCAATCGGTTGACAGGAACGTCAAGACCATTGATGAGTGCCTTGCTGATGAGCTGATCAATGCTACTCAAGGATCGCCCAATTGGTTGACAGGAACGTCAAGACCATTGTTGAGTGCCTTGCTGATGAGCTGATCAATGCTACTCAAAGGTCATCCAATCGGTTGACAGGAACGTCAAGACCATTGCTGAGTGCCTTGCTGATGAACTTATCAATACTGCTCAAGGATCGTCCGATCGGTCGACTGGGTATTCTTCTTCAGCACCTGCATCAAACGATGAGAAACCGATACAAGTGAAGAACAGATTTCGCTCGAAGATAAACCCAACATATTCAAAGATAAATCCAGAGTTTCCTAACCGCAGATTAAAAGTACTCGGGCACCAGACCTGAAGGAGTTTTAATGGTTACAAAATCACTCGGCATTCCGAGGCAAATAAAGGTGAAGCATAATGTTTTTCCATCACTAAGCCGGAGAAGGACTGGCCGGATAACAGAAGCTATCGAGGTCGATGCTATCGGTGATGCGAGTGGCTGCCTCGAGGAAGGTGTCCATGAAGTCCTGGAAAGAGTGCTTCTTAGTGTTCGCCACTTTGAGAGCTGCCAGCTTGTCTTCCTTAGCCTCCTTGAAGTGCACTCCGATCAAAGACAAGGCGACATCGGCACCACAACAGGCGGAAGATTTCTTCCACTCTTGCACTTTGCCTGGAATCTGATTTAGTCGAGTCATCAGGGACTCGAGTTCTTGAGACAGCTCCGCCCGAGGCCAGAGTTCAACATCCACTTGGGCCATCGCCGCCTTCAGTCAAGCAAGATAAGCAACCGCACCATCTAAGCGTGAATCTAGTCACAGCAGATTCATTGCAACATCATCTTTCACAGGACAGTTGATGGGGTCGAGACTCGTCTCGACCCGCCCGGTTTCAGCCTCAAAGTCCTGACACAGTTCTGTCCCATTGCGAAAAGTGATGAGTCGATAGCATGACAACAAAGTTTAGTCCGTGACAAATTAATTGCAGTCGAATGATCATACCTTCAAGCTTCAGAACAAGTTTCACGGTGAGTTGCTCCAGATAGTACTCCAGCTTGTCTGTCTTGGTACTGAGGCCGCCGACTTCAGTGGTCAGATTCTCCTTGTCCTTCTTCAGCTGCTCGACTTCTCTATTAGCGTCCGAGATGGCAGTCTTCAGCTTCGCGTTCTCCTCCTCCAATTTACCGACCGAAGCCAGCTTCTGATCCGCAACCTTTGTCTTCTCGTGTGCTTCCTTCTGAGTAGCTGCCAGATCCAGATCCTTTTGCTCCAAAGCCTCCTTCATCCTCTCTAAAGAAACAACACTCTTCAGACGAGACTGAAGTTGGCGATTTTCACTACGCACATCTGCTTGTGTGAAATCAATCGGTTCAAAGAGACTGAAAGAAAAACTAGTGCAAAGTGTGAAGCTACAAAGCAGACAAAACGGTTGAATGATTACCTCCCATGATGGCCGTTTCCTCTTGAGCAGTATTGAGATTCTTCTTCGCGAGTTCAAGGTCAAGTTCAATGCTGATATGCTTCTTCTTTAATTCGGTGAGCCGAGCTCCAAGATCACAAGACCTCTACAGCCAGAAAGACAGACATGTTAGTCGACAGAAATAAGCGACAGTGAAGGAGAAGAATTACTCTAAGACTACTGCCGAATCAAATATCCAACAGTAGTCTCGGGGACTACACCCAGTGGGTGCACTTAGCATGCCCCCACTGGAACAGATCAATACTCAGCAAGGCCTACTCAGCGTGAGTTCAAAAAAAAGAGAGAGAGATATACATCATTAGACCTCAGTCGACTGCCAGCAGTCGACCACGGTCTCGGGGACTACACCCAGTGGGTGCACTCGGCGTGCCCCCACTAGTTCGAATAGTTTACTGAGACTCAGCTCGAGGCGAGCAGAGTTGAAGATTTCCTAAATTCTAAGACAAGGAACACCCAGTGGGCGATCACATATAAAGCAACACTCAAAAGTTCAGTCGGAATTTTGCTGACCTGAACATTGGTCTGAAGGGCAGTGCTGGCGTTGTAAGCTACCTGACTAGTTTCATGCATAACTTTCACCTGCTCCATGACAAGGTTCACCTGACGAAGATCTTCCCTAGCGGCGCCTGGCGAGTCGTCTGGAGTTTCACACGTAGCAAAGAGGGAGGGATGGCTCCAGAGTGGTCGAAGTAGTTACCGGGTCGGACGAGTGGAGTTGCACCGGTGTAGCAGGTGTCTGTGCAGTCGACCCCGACGGACGATCAGTCGTCAGCAGGTTGGCGAATGTGACGTTGGTCTGAACCGGCCCTTCGGAACGTTCGACTATCGCCTCAAGCGCTGGTGTCGATTGAGGGACTTGGAATTCAAGCCTCCTCCGGCTTGAGCCTCCAATCTTCTTCCTCCTCTCTTGTAGAGGCAGTTCTTCTTCGTCATCAGGAAGCACAACAATCTCTTGTGGAGCTACATAAAGAGAGAAGTATCAAATATTCAGCCGATTGATCGCCCACTCGACTAAATGGAACTTGGTCGATCGGACTTTCCGACTCGTGAGGTGGCCTCTTCATCTCCTGGTGCCTTGTCAATGTCCATGTCAGTGGCAGCAGAGGTGGGACTGGAAAGACACATGAATTGGTCTGTTAGAACAAGAAAATCTTCAGTCGACCAACAAAAACGCAAGCGAGATACTCACCCCGAAGCAACGGGAACGTCCATCTTAATTCGCGGAAATGTCTTCCGGGCCTTGGGAGGAGCAACTTTAGGCTGCTTGGCCACCTTCTCCGTCGGCTCAGGAGTCGACGTCCGAGTGCGCTTCTGAGTATTGACACTCGGGCCCACACTTTTCCCATGTCCGCTAGCCAGATCTTTCTGCTGTTTGGATCGATGTTCGGAGCGCGTGGCGAGTAGACTTCCTCCTCCTCGTCCGACTCCTCGCTCGCCTCCTCCTCATCTTCTTCCGGAGACTCCCACACACCACTCTCCTCTGCACTGTCCTCCCCCTCCTGGCCCTGGTCCAAAGCTTGTTCACCGTTGGGCATCGAACGCATCTCAGTGAATACCTGCAGAACAAATCGGTTGAACGAGAGTCAGTCAACATCAAGTATAGTCGGAGCGTGAGCGAGAAGCAGTCGGAACAAAAAGTATACCTTGTCGGGCAGGTTTCCGTCACCGAAGGGGACAACTCTCCTAGATCCTCTGGGGTTGTCCTGGTTGCCTGTGATGCTCCTCAACCACAAAGCTACGGTTTCAGACGACACTTCTTTTGGATGGACCCGAGCGGTGTCGTCCAGTCCGGAATACAACCACATCGGGTGATTGCGGGCCTGGAGAGGCTGGATGCATCGAATGAGGAACACTTCCAACAAGTCCATGCCGGTAACACCATCGTTGCTGAGCTGGACCACTCTATCCACCAACATCCCCATCTCCATGGTCTCATCAGCGGTTACTTTCAGTGGGGCAGGAGTCTGAACACGGTCAAACGAGAAGGGGGGAAGACTAGTCGACTTACTTGGAGCTGCAACGTCCTGGCAGTAGAACCAGGTCGACTGCCAGCCTCTAACAGATTCAGGGAGAGTCATGGCGGGAAAGGCACTCCTATTCCTCTTTTGGATACCTAAACCCCCACATATCTGGATGACGTGGGTTTTCGAGTCACTCGAATTCGCCTTTTTTACCAACTGGGAACGAATGGTGAAGATGTGTTTGAAAAGACCCCAGTGCGGTCGACACCCTAACAAGTTCTCGCACATCGATACAAATGCAGCTAAAGATGTGATGGTGTTGGGAGAAAAATGTTGGAGCTAAGCGCCAAAGAAGTTCAGGAATCCCCAGAAGAAAGGATGCGGAGGGAGCGAGAAACCCCGGTCGACATGGGTGGCGAGCAGAACGCACTCACCCGGTCGAGGTTGCAGTTCCATCTCCCCCTTCGGCAGCCTCGCTGCTCCCTTGGCGATCAATCCGGACTCCTCCAGTTCAGCTAGATCCTCTTGCCGGACCGAAGACCAGATCCAATCGCCCTGTATCCAGCCCGGCGGCAGCCCCGCACGCGACGACGACCCGCGGTTCTGCTTCTTGCCTTTCGCCGCCCCCGTCGCCTTCTTAGCGTGCTCTAGCGCTGCTGTCTTGTCCTTCACCATGGCTGGGGAGTAGCGGCATCGAGAGCAGAGGAGCTGGGCGCGGTGGAGAAGCAGAGGAGGAAGAAGAAGGAACAGGCGTGCACAATGCCAGCGCCTCGGACCCGTCGCCTTATAAAGGGCCACCTCCGAGTGACTGACACGTGGGACCATGCAATCCCGTCAAATCCAGCAACAGCTGCGCGCAACGTACGTGGCGAAAAAGATGGTGCGATAATCGAGGCATCGCTACTGATCCGGCCCGCCCATTTCGGCGCTCTCCACCCCGCGCGCTTCCCCGAAATTTCGTATCCCGTGAAATCCGGGATACACTGCAGACAATCGCGCCCAAGATCCCACGCCCCAACACAAAACTCGAGACATGAGATCACCAGATCAATCGACAGATCACTGAATGGATCAAGGCGACTGAGTCGACACCGAAGTATCGACGCATGCGTGCAGTCTTGCAGAAGACACTCATGAAGACACAAAGCTCGGAGCAGATTCAACTTCAACCTACTTTTCACTCATACCTTAATCCATTCGGGGGCTACTGATGAGGATACAGACCTGGGGTATGGTCATAGGCCTGAGCTATACGTCCTACCCAAGGTCACTACACAAGAAGGCAAGAAGGTCAAGAGACTCCATGAGACCCCCGGTCAAAGGTGTCGAGTGCAATCCACTCGACATCATGTCACTCGGGAGTCTCCCTACCTAATGTCACTCGACTAACAAGAGAATCACTCGACCTCTCGAAGACCAGGAGTCACTTAGCGTGCAACGGACACGCATTCACTCCGTAGTCTTTAATGTCATTAATAGCACTTAAGGCATAACGCCACCACTTTATGTACATTAACTCCCCTGTAATGGAGGGCAGGAGAGGCCCTGGCGAACTCTATATAAGCCACCCTCCTCCTCTGGCACAAGGGTTCGCACCCCCTGTAATATCACACACATAATCCAATCGACCGCCTCAGGGCACCGAGACGTAGGGCTGTTACTTCCACCGTGAAGGGCCTAAACTCGTAAATCTCGTGTGTACACCTTCACCATAGCTGGGATCTTGCCTCTCCATACCTACCCCCTTTATACTATCAGACTTAGAACCACGACACTACATGCCCCCCTCCAAAGACGAGATTAGCCTCAGCGACGACGAGTTTGGCGTGCCTGAGGACCCGGTGGAGCAGAAGCGCTTCAAGCGCCGGCTTATGGCCACAGCGAGGAGCTGTTGACACACGAACACGTCATGCGTACCCTCGACGCCGGGGGTGATGCACCGCAGCTCACGTTGAAGGAGACCCGACCGACAGCGTGATACGCAAGACAGTCGACGGGCGCTTTTGCAGACCCAAAACCCCACACCCCCGGGAGGGACCCCGTCAGGGAGTGCGGTGGCTATGGGCTGCCCTAGGTCGATTCTCTCGCCTGTAGAGCCTCGAGATTTGCAGCTCTCAAACACGAAGAACATCGAAGAACGAGAGAGAAAAACGATGGAGAGATAAAACGTAGATGAAAAAGTCGTATATTGATTTGTTCGATTGTGTGTTGTCTAATTGGCCATCACCCCCAACATATATAAGAGGCGTCTGGACTTCCCGTACAGGTAAAGGATTCATCTAGGCTTTCCTTACAAAAAATTACATCAATTCACGTCCAAGAGTCCTAGTTCTATTCCAACTCGGATTCAGTCTGAATCTGGCCCAACTTCTGTCTTCCTCCTCGTGCGGGCCGTCGAGCCTCCATATGACCTCCGATCGAGACGGCCTAAAGATCAAACTTGTGCGTCTCGACGATACGAACAACTCTCATGTTGATCACTTTTTCAAATAAGGCCATCTTGAATACTTTTCGAGGTCATCTTTACCTTCCAGTCGGACTCGGTCTTGAAGTAGATCGAATTATCCGAGTCTTGTAGTGAATTTGCAGGCCATATACTATCTCTGATGATGATGACACCAAAACCAAAGTTTACCGTCTTGATGATACACACAACTTCTGTATTGAACACTTCTTCATCCGAGGTCATCTTGATAAACTTTCGGGCACATGTTCAGTTTCACTCAGATTCGAGCTCATCCACTTGGATATTAGAGTCACTCGGATCGTCCGACTGGACTTTTTCACTCGGATGTTAGAATCTTCCACTCGGAAGATAATAAGTTCACTCGGATGTCAAACTTTCACTCGACCGGTAAGTTTTCACTCAAATAGTAAGTTTTCACTCGATCGGTAAGTTTTTACCCGAAAGGTAGGCTTTCACTCGACCGGTGAGTTTTCACTCGGATGGTAAGCTTTTCACTCGACCAAAAACATAGCCTGATCTTGATTTGTCTCCCCAGGTCTCATACGACCTCGGATTGAGATGAATTATATATGAAAATTGATCGCCTCGACGAGACGAAACTTTCTCGTGTTGAAGATTTTCCGATTCAAGGACTTCTTAAGGGCCGAATTGCTCGTGCGACCCATCAGACAGGGTGTCTGGTACTTCGCGCCATATTTCCATTCAGCTTCGGTCTGTAGTGTATTGATTCTAACTTTTGCATATGAACTCGGATTGAGACGATTTATATATCAAAATGGATTGCCTCGACAAGGCGAAGACAATTCCTTTAGAGTACTCCTTCATCCGAGGTCGTCTTGAAGGCACGATCGGCCGAAAACCACTCAGAAAATTGAATTCTGCCACTCGGAATACAATTTGGGCCCTAAGATGGAGTCAGACGATGATAACCTAAACATCAAAGTTGTTCCAGTCGGTGATGTAAAACTTTTCATGCTGAAAACCCTTTCACTCGAAGCCATCTCATTTTATTTTATGCCGTGCCAAAATCTGATGTCAACAGGAGCCTTAAAAAGAAACAACAACAACTCAAAGCTGATCAAGACCTGCTCACAGACAGATGGACTGAAATTCTGGCAGCTGAGGAATATGGACTCGAGCGCACACTGCTGACCGGCCACCTCGTGGACGAGATAAAACGGCGTATCAGCCCGAATACCAGCCCGCACCCCTACGCCAATACACTACGGCCTGGGGCAATAGGCAGGACCTGCAAGATATAGTGGAAAACAAGGCAGGACAGCCAAGATCGATCTACGGATCGCGGGGGCGTGCCCCAACACGTGAAGATGATCGTCACACCGGATACACTATCAACAAGTCAACAAGTCCGTCCGGGCCGAATACAGCCAACCAGACTCATTCAAACTGCGTAGCCACATAGCCCGGCATAGAGGCGCCACACACGCCCTCTGCTTCACTGACGAAGTGTTGGATCATGAATTCCAGAAGGGTTTAAACCTGTAAACATCGAATCATACGATGGCACAACATACCCCGCAATATGGATCGAAGATTTCCCCCTAGACATTCACATGGCCCGCGGAGACGATCTACACGCCATCAAGTACCTCACCCTTAAGCTCAACGAAACGACCCGGCACTGGGTAAACAGCCTGCCGGTAAATTCCATTGGCAGTTTGGAAAACCTGGAGGACGCGTTCCTCGACATCTTCCAAGGCACATACGTGCGACCACCGGATGCCGATGACTTGAGCCACATTACCCAACAGCCCGGAGAGTCAGCCAGGAAATTCTAGACTCAGTTCCTAACTAAAAAGAATCAAATAGTCGACTGTCCGGACGCCGAAGCCCTGGCGGCCTTTAAGCATAATATCCGTGACGAGTGGCTCGCCCGACACCTTGGCCAGGAAAAACCAGACTCCATGGCGGCCCTCACGACACTCATGACCCGCTTTTGCGCGGGCGAGGACAGCTGGTTGGCTCGCAGTAGCACCACGCCAATAAATTCCGGCACCTCATATGTCCACGACAATAACGGCAAGCCACGGCGCAATAGACATAAGCGACGGAACAACGGCGACAACACTGAAGACACGGCAGTCAACGCCGGATTCAGTGGCTTGAAATCCGGTCAGCGGAAAAAGCCATTCAATAGAAACAATCAGGGACCGTCCAGTCTGGACCGCATACTTGACCGCTCGTGCCAAATTCATGGCACCCCGGATAAGCCAGCAAACCACACTAATAGAGACTGGTGGGTGTTCAAACAGGCCGGTCAAATAAACACCGAAAACAAGGACAAGGGGCTACACAATGACGATGACAAGGAGCCCCGGCGTCCGAACACAGGGGGACAGAAGAAATTTCCTCCCCAGGTGAAAACAATCAACATGATCTACGCCACCCACATTCCCAAACGGGAACGGAAGCGAGCACTATGGGACATCTATACGATGGAGCCAGTCGCCCCAAAATTCAACCCTTGGTCAGCCTGTCTGATCACCTTCGATCATTGGGATCACCCTACCAGCATTCGTCACGGCGGTTTAGCCACATTGGTACTAGACCTAATCATCGACAGATTTGACCTCACGCGAGTCCTTATGGATGGCGGCAACAGCCTGAACCTGCTCTATGAGGACACAATGTGCAAAATGGGCATTGACCCTTCGAGGATCAAGCCCACCAAAACCACCCAGGAGTAGAGGCCCGTTGCACGGGCTCCATAACACTGGAAGTGGTCTTCGGATCTTCAGATAACTTCCGAAGCGAGGAGTTAATCTTCGGTATCGTCCCTTTCCGTAGTGGTTCTCACGCACTGGTTGGACGAACTGCATTCGCTCTATTCAATGCGGTACCACATTATGCATAGCTCAAGCTCAAGATGCCAGGACCTCGCGGGCTCATAACAGTCAACCGAAACATGGACCGCTCTCTCCGTACAGAAGAGCATACTACAGCCCTCGCAGCAGAAGTACAATGCATCCTTCTCCGGCAAACCACCAATCCGGCGAGAACAACCCCGAACACCGTCGAGCGAGTCTGGAGTATCCCACAACAGGATCGCCAGGCACGCCAAGAGCGCGACTAGCAGTCCGGCCTCCGCTCCAGCCCCATCAAGGCAGCATTCGTGTCTCCCGTACACAATTACGCACTCAAAATACCATGGGCATAGGCGGAGGCGCAATAGTGACTCAATCAACAGTGCGGTATAGCCGCATCATACTTTAATAACCCCCCTTTTATCTTTCAGGACACTGCTTTCGGGCAGCCTCTTCATAAGAGCCAGATTGTCGGACTTGCATAGGAGAGAAAACCAAGGAGGCAAAAGGCTTTGCGCACAAAGGGAATACCCAGGTGGAATCTGTTCACGATCGTTATACTTGTTTTATATACCTACATGCGGCCCACCCTTGGATAGGACATGTTAAATAGTCCTATTTACTTCTGCTTAACGCATTCATTGTAAACATACGCTTAGATGTATTATTCATCAATGGGAGATAATATATAGCGTCAGCTTATTATTCCTATTTGCACATTTTTCCTATAAATGTTTATTTAATATTGCATCCGTACACCTTGGTACGTTCAGTTTGCCAGGGGCTCCTTATGGCGCCCCATAATACGGCAAGACAAGTCCGAACACTTTCAATAGTGCGGCACCCCGAAGTTATAGCATTATATGCGTCATCTCCGAATCATGCCTTGGGTCAATAGTTGGGTTTGCCCGGCTCCCTTATTTCGGTACCTTACATTCTGTTATATCGGCTAAGGTAGCGCAGGGAGAACTACTGCGATTGTGTCCCGGTTCTTCCGGACGAGCACCTTAGAAGAGAAAGCCGAAAACTGAGCGGCATGATGGTGCGAGAGCTAGTCACTGTTCTAGAGGTCTTAAAATCCTTAAAGATTTTTCTGCTTTAGGCGAGGAATCAGCCTCGTCCGATTTAGGCGTATATAGCGCCCCAATTCGGCTTTCCGAATTCTAGGGGCTTCGCCGAAATTTAAAATTGTAGACTTCTATGGCTAAGTGAAAGTTATAAAGCCGCATAGTCCGATTGCCTTGTTCGCTATGCCAAACACCTCCTTCAGGGACCAAACATTTGGATAAAGAGTGTCTGGGTTTTTTCCACGAACACCCCAGTACTAGTTATGTGGGGGCGGAAGCCGACGACTTGCCTACTTTCAGAATTTTATAAACAGCCGCACAGAAGGTAATATTTTAAATCAAAACAAAGCTCTATATAGCGCAAATAACTTCGTCTTTATATTACAAAAACGACAGACGTACATTCACTCAAAGATCGTGTCCTTGGTACATTCATCGGCCACGAGACGGGCACCTTTAATAATGCCATCATAATATTTTTTGGGACAATGACGCGCCTTGCCCTCCGGCGGTCCATCCTTCACTAGCTTCTCCGCATCCAGCTTTCCCCAATGAACCTTCGCACGGGCAAAGGCTCGGCGGGCACCCTCAATGCAAACGGATCGCTTGATCACTTCAAGCCGCGGACAGACATTTACCATCCGCTTTATGAGGCCGAAGTAGCTGGTGGGCAGGGGCTCACCCGGACAAATCCGGACTATGAAATCTTTCATAGCCACTTCGGCCGCCCTGTGGAGTTCAACCCATTGCTTCAATTGGTCACTCAGAGGCATCTGGTGTTCGGCTCCAGCATACTAGGACCAGAAAAGCTTCTGATACGCTGCATGGCAGATCTGCGAATGCCCCTGGAGACCTCCGAATTCGGGTAAGTAAAAGAAACGTCTCCTCCACATGCTTGCTTTGCATAAAGAATGTCTTACCCGCCTCTATCTTCTTGGCCGCCGGGATTTCCTGCCGGGCCTTTTCGGCTTCAGCATTGGTGTCTTTCTTGCTCAAAAGGGCCTTCGCAAGCTCAGACTCCTTCATCTTGAGGTCACGCTCCAAGGACTCGAACTTCTTGCCGAGCTCCTGGAGCTCTTGCTGTACCTCACCCACCCTAGCATTTTGCTTTTCACGCTCAATGCGCTCCATGGCCACCTTGTTTTTGGCCTCAAACATCGCTTTCTTCAGGGACGCCACTTTGGTCATGGCCCCTATTACAAAATCATGACGCTTTTTAGCGTTACCAATTTTTTCTATTCTTTGTGATATGTGAACGGGGTATCACTTACCTTTGTTCTCTTAGAGCTACCTCTTCGTGAGGCTGAGCTCTCCCTGGTCCTGCTCCAGGTCCCGTTTGAGTCTAGAGACCTCCGCTGTGCGGGCAGCAGCGGCAGGCAGCACTGCCTGCTCATTCACATAGACACCTAATATTAGACTCCTGCGGATTAAAATTGACCCTCCGTTTGGCTTTTCTTTTCGAACACCAAACAGAGTATCAGGGGCTACGGTCTATCGGGTGATAATTTCACACACTTTCGATTACTTACCTCAAAACCTGTTAGGAGGCTGGTACAGGCTTCGGTCAATCTGCTTTTGGCGGACCGAACCCTCTGAATCACCGCGCAAATAATAGTACGGTGTTCTTCATCCATGGAAGCGCCGCGAAGCACTTCCAGCAGACTATCCGATGCCTCTGGCGTAACGGATGTTATCGGCACGGACGGGTCGCCCTCCATGGCGAGGGGCTGCCTGCCCGAATCTGGAACCTTTGGGGGTTCCGATATAGTGTCCGGCTGGGAACCCGGCTTGCTGCGGCTCCCGTCGGCACAATCTGTGGGGATCTTGCACCCCGTGTGCCCGGCGTCTGGAATTTCGCCTTGGGGCGTCTCCAGAGTCGCCTCCCCCTGCTCTGGGAGCATTTGGGACAACACCTCCATGTCATCCGCGGGCCGAGGGGAAGTGGCCGTTGCGAGCGAGTTCATCACCGAATCGCTCAAAGACCCATCCGAAGAAGGTACCTCGGGATGGACCCTGGCCGGACTGCATATACGTGTTCGTCCCACATGTTGCCATTCTCGCAGCCCCTCATGTGCAGATTGAAAGCCTGCGGCAGGTCATGCTCCATCACCCAGGCGAATGGGGTAGGGAGGTGGAGATGACCGCACACGGGCTTATACAACCTGATGAAGAACTCGCGGGGCTGGTCTCCAACATGGCCCTCCATTGGAGGAGAGGCCACCAGCGGAGGCGGAGCTGGTGTGCCGCCCCATCCTCCTCTTCCCCGGGCACCGCGGCGGCCTCGACCTCATCGCCTTCCTCTCCCTCCCACGGCAGGCTCCGCCGCCGTGAACTCCAGAGGAGGGGGACGCGCTGTCGAGCAGAAGCCCTCGACGCCGCCATCGAAGCACCAACATGCCCTCTCACCATGGCGAATGGAGGAAGGATACTGAGCAGAAGGAGGGGAAGAAGGCGAATGCAGAAAGGTACCATCCTTCCCCCTTTTTATTGTAGGGCATGGCCGGGGCCTGGCCTCCAAACCCCAAGGGTGGCCGCCCCATTTGGCCAATGCGGACTCCTGAGGCGCTGGGAATCAGGACCGACCCGCTGCCCCAATTAGCGATCCTGGTTTCCCGCCTCGATGTTAATGCCCATGCCCTCCGCATCCACCGCCTCCCCTTTCTAAGGCATGGAGGACACATGGCAAGCGAGCCAGAGGCATAAAGACAAGTAGGGAGACCGTTTGCCACCCCGTGATCGTTGGGTGTGACACCATGCAGGCCATGACCCAAGTCCACTTAGTAAATGAGTAGCGCCCCTGGGAATTCCACTTTTTTATGAGGGAGGCGCAGGCCCCCTCTTTACTATCCACTACGAGATGACGCAAGCATACTACAGCCGTCCCACGCACTCCCCCCATGTTAAGCACTCAATGCGGATCGTGGGGAAGTGCAACTGGCGAGAAGATCATGGAAGTTAAGTCTCTGCCATGCAAGCTCGTGCACTGCTTTGGGCCTGGCCCAACTACGCTTTGCGCTTATGAGTGGCCCAGGCCCAGGGGCTCCTGTCGGTGTACAAAGTATGGGCTCTTCTGTACCCCTTACTTGTGCACGGGCAGTCATAGCCACGCCCACGGTAAGGCTTGGAAGAGCAGAAGGAGACAAAATACAAGGCTACTAAGACAACAATCGAGCCAATGAACAAAGGGCAGAAGACAGACTAGGCCTCCCCCGACAACATCCTTGCCGGGGCTGCCTATGTGGCCCCGACAAGAGCCCTACCGGGGAGACATAGGCAGCCCCAGCAAGGCCATCACTCTTGAGGCTGAGAGCTTTGACACTATCGACAGCGTCATGGCCAAGGCTCGAGGGGCGCGTGCACAGTAGCATGCAGATCTTTGTAAAGATTGATAGCATGCGGGTCCACATGGGACCAGAAGACGAAGACCCCCGGCAAGACCCTTGCCGGGGACGATCGCGAGACCCCCAGCAAGACACTTGCCGGGACGACCGCGAGGCCCCCGGCAAGCCTTGCTAGGGACGATTGCGGGGCCACATCTTGGCCCGCGCCGGACAAAGTTTCGCCAACTCAGCACCATTCCAGCAGGACGACCAGCTTGCCAACTAGGCAGACGCCTGCGTGGCGGTATGCAGATCTTCGTGGAGGCTCTACCACCGCACCAGCACAGCTGCAGCCAACCAGCCTAGCATTGCATGCCTCATCATCTTGGACGCGTGTCAAGGCAAGGAGGGGCAGCGACGGACGGGACGATTTCTATGGTCGTCCCCGATAAAGTGAAGGGGCACATAGGCAACGCATTAAATGCGTTTAACCTACAATGTTAGAGATAAACTTGTACACTTTAGATACTTTCCACCTCCTGTGTGCCGCTGTGGCTACCCCTTTGACATATAAAAGGAGGCCCGAGGTGTACTAAGAGAGGATTCGGACTTTTTGGACTAGCATGCTTCGTAGCTAGTTCAAGAGCTCAAGAACACAGAATATACACACAAGTAGGACTAGGGTTTTATGCACCAATGCGTCCTAAACCTGGGTAAAAATCCCTTGCGTTGATCACTAGACCTGCTCTTCACGCAGCTCTCTCCCCGCCAACCATAGAAGGGATCCTCGTGATCCCACAGGTGTTTGTTTCCCCGACATAGATAGATAGTAGTAGCCCCCGAGACTTAAAGTGGGTGGAGAAAACCAATTTGAGGATCGTTTATGACCACAGGTTCTCAAGGAGAAGAATAGTGCATTGTCCCAGGAGCTCGAGACAAGCTGGACACAGCTAAATGTCGCTGTTGTCTATCTTGAAGAAATGAAGAGTGCCCCAATGTATTTTGGCAACAATAAAAAACTATAAGAAGAAGTGAAGAAGCAGGCTGAAGAGATAGAGAGCTTAAAGGCTCAACTCTTTGAGGCACAATAGGAAAACCAGAAGCTGAAGGGCGGCATATACGGTATGACTTGTGAACCATCGGAAATATGGATATGATCATAGAATGCAGAATGTTATAGTTCGGTTGATACATGTATGTTGACCGGCCCCCACGATGAAGAAGTGTCCGGGCTGCAAAGTGACGTTTTAAAGGAACTTTAAAAGCTGCAGGAGCAAGCCCAGAAGGCCATGAAGAATATGGACAAAGCCTTATGGCCCTCTGATGCCCCTCCAGAAAGTATGTAGGGGTTGGCAGATCTGTTCAAGGGTGCTCGGTGTCGCTTCGAGCTATGGAAGACGTCCGCATGGCGTGAAGGTGCACAAGAGGCATGGCCATGGTAAAGACACGCTACACAGGACTTGATCTGAACCATATGGCCCGAGTTGGACCTCAAGGACCTGACAGGAAGGGAATTCCAGTAAGCTTGGTATACGACCAAGTAATGACAGCGGCGAAATATTTGCAACTAGGTTGTAAATTAGATAGTCTACTAGATGGCATAGAAAGAGAGTAGGCATTCGATTCTTTGTAACAATGTACTTTGTGACCGAACTTTTCTCCTGCCGAACTTATAAATTTTTTGTCACCGCAGACCTTTGACTTGTACCTCTGAACCAAGAAGTTGGAGTGTTTCCATATACCATGTTTAACTAAGAAACATTTAGTATCTTTGGAAACTACGCAATCCGGTCATATTGCTCGATCCAACAAAAAGTGTTTGGGGGAGTTATGTTATATTACTTTTTAACATAAGAAACATCTTCCAAGAAAAATAGTTCTCTTAGGGGTTCCTTTCCTTGGGCTGGCATGCCAAATGATGCATGCCTAGGCTCGTATCTGCAGTACAGGCAGCCAATTTCATAGTTTTTCTAGAAACAGTCTGTTGTATAAGTGTCGACTAATTATTCCCTTAAGAACGCTAGTTTTTGGCTTCACCCATCTGAGGTACAGGTCCGGATAACCCGGTTGTAACAATCGCAGAGGTGCTCCCTTTACACCGTAGCCGAACAATCGGGAATGTAGGGTATAAACACAGGAGCAAGGCAACCCAGCTTGGCAAAATCTTAAGTCATAGAGGTGCATAAAATGGCATAAGAAACAATCGTTATGGACGAAAGAAGCTTATAAGCTTTTCAATAAAATGCTTCTTTATAAGAAGCCTATACATTTAAAGATGTGTACCCCGAACAATGCGGTCGATCCGAACATACATTACAGAAGAAAAAAGGGGAAAATTAAAAAGGGAGAGATTTTTTTTGAAAAAACCTAGTTTTGGAATGAAATCTAAGGAGGCTAAACTATGCGTAAAATCTTCGGAGCCGGGCAGTGTTCCATGGTTTCGGCTCAAGGCGATTATCCTCTGCATTGCGAAGGCAATAGGCTCCTCCTGTAAGGACTTCATCTATGATGAAGGGGCCCTCCCATTTAGGTTTGAGCTTGTCTTTTTCCTTTTTCGGGAGGCGTAAAACAAGTTCTTTGACATTGTATGTCTTAGGCCGAACTTATCTCCTTTGGTAATGCTTGGCCTGTTGTTGATAGAGTGCGGAACGGGCCTTAGCAACATAGCGCTCCTCTTCAAGTTTGTCTAGGTCATCCTGGCGATCTAGTTCGGCCTCTCTTTCTTCGTACATGTGGACTCCGGGTGAGTCATGAATAATGTCACAGGGCAATACGGCCTCTCGCCGTACACCATAAAGAAAGGTGTGTATCCGGTCATTCGATCGGGCGTGGTCCAAAGTCCCCAAAGTATAGAATCAAGTTCCTCAACCCAATGCTTGTCTAATTCCCATAAGGAGCACACTAGTCTAGGCTTAATACCACTCATGATCAGACCATTGGCTCGTTCGACTTGGCCGTTCGTTTGAGGGTGGTATACGGATGCATAGTCGAGTTTAATACCCAACTTAGCACACCAAGTTTTCATCTCATCAGCTGTGAATTTAGAGCCATTATCAGTGATGATACTGTGTGGGACACCATAATGGTGGACTATGCTAGATATAAAGTCAATCACTAGTCCGACCTTAGCTGTTTTTACTGGTTTGGCCTCTATCCATTTAGTGAATTTATCAGCCATGACCAGCAAGTATTTCTTTTTGTCGCTTCCACCTTTAAGGGGTCCAACCATATCAAGCCCCCGGACTGCAAAGGGCCAAGTAATGGGGATTGTTCTTAATGCAGTGGGAGGCATGTGGCTTTGATTGGCGAAAAGCTGACAACCCACACAACGTTGGACAAGGGCTTGAGCATCTGCTCGAGCCGTGGGCCAGAAAAACCCTGTCTGGAACACCTTGCTTACCAGGGCTCGAGCTGCGACATAATGACCGCTGAGGCCAGCGTATATTTCTGCCAAGAGCTACCTTCCCTCTTCTTCGGACATACATCTTTGAAGGACTCCAGTAGTACTTCTTTTATACAGTTCACCCTCATGTACTTTAAAGGATTTAGAGCGCCGAACTATGCATCGAGCTTCATTTTGATCATCGAGAACCTCCTGCTTATTAAGGTAGGCGATGAATGGTTCGGTCTTGGGGGATATAACCGCCATGATCTCATGAGCAGAGGGTGTTATCTCGGTATCCGGACCCCCGACGGTGTCTGCATTGTGTTCGGCAGCTAGGGGTGTGTTCAGGTCCGTATTGCTTTCTCCCCTCTCACCGTGCCCAACAACAGATGTCTTAAAGAACCTTTCCACAAAGGTGTTAGGTGGCACAGGGTGGCAGTTAGCACCCATATGAGCGAGGATGTCGGCTGCCTGATTACTCTCTCGAGCGACATAATGAAATTCCAGTTCTTTGAACCGGGCTAATATTTTTAATATGGTGTTTCGATATGCCGCCATTTTTGGGTCCTTTGCATTGAACTCTCCATTTACCTGGGAAATTGCAAGGTTGGAATCACCATGCACCTCCAGGCATTGTATACCCATGGAGGCAGCCATGCGAAGACCATGTAGCAGCCTCTCGTATCCGGCTGCGTTGCTGGAGTCCATATACATAATTTGTAGTACATAGCGGACTGTGTCCCCAGTAGGGGATGTTAGGATGACACAAGCCCCCAGTGCGGCCAACATTTTAGACCCGTCGAAGTTCATAATCCAATTGGAGTATGAGCTATACTCTTTAGGGAGTTCGGCTTTCGTCCATTTAGTGACAAAGTCGGCCAATACCTGGTGTTCAATATCCCGGCGTGGCTTGTATCCGATTTCAAACGGTAAAAGCTCGATGGCCCATTTCGCTATGCGGCCAGTGGCATCCCTGTTATTGATAATGTCATTGAGTGGTACTTCGGATGCCACTGAGATCGGACACTCTTGAAAGCAGTGTCGCAGTTTACGGGATGCCATGAAGACTGTGTAGGCTATCTTAAGGTAGTGGGGATATCAGGATTTGCAAGGTGTAAGGACCTTCGATACATAATAGACTGATATTTGGGTGGGGAAATTATGTCCCTCTTCCCCTTGTTCGACGACAAGAACAACACTAACCACTTGGTTAGTCACCAAAATATATAATAGCATGGGCTCTCCAACACCTGGCGCAACAAGGATTGGGTTGCTTGCAAGACGGGTTTTAATCTCTTCCTGTCGGGCTTTGGCTGCATCCGTCCATTTGAAGTTGTCTGTGCGTTGTAATAGCTTGTAGAGTGGTAGTGCTTTTTCTCCCAATTTGGAGATAAAGCAGCTTAAGGCCCCGATGCAGCCAGCTTGCTTGTGGACTTGCTTTAGGTATGTTAGTATGGCCAATTGTAACAATGCTCAGATCTTGGATGGGTTTGCTTCAATTCCTCTATGGGAAACAGTGAACCCGAGCAGCTTTCTGGTTATTGGGGAAAACGAACACCAATGGGGTCACAACGATCCCTTCTATGTTCGGTGGGGGATTAGTTGCACGAAGAGCAGGTCTAGTAGTTAGCACACAGTGATTTTAGCCAGGTTTGGGCCGCAAAGATGTGTAATACCCTAGTCCTGCTTGTCTGGGTATATATGTTCTTGTGCTTTTGAACTAGCTACGGTGTGTGCACGGTCCAAAAGTCTGAATCCTCTCTTTGTATGCCTTGGTCCTCCTTTTATACGAAAAGGGGTTGCCAGAGTGGCACACAGGAGGTGGCAAGCTACAGTGTACGAGCTTATTGCTCGGCACCGTGGGACAAACACATTTAATGTGCTGCCTACGTACCCTCTTCCTTTATCGGGGACAACAACAGAAGCCATCCCGTCCGTCACTGCTCCTCCTTGCTTCCACATGCGTCCAGGTTGACGAGGCATGCAGTGCCACGCTGGCTAACTAGCTGTTTTGTTGGCGCGATGGTAAAGCCTCCATGATGATCTGCATGCTGCCACGCAGGCGTCTGCTTAGTTGGCACGCGATCGTTGCACTGGAGTGGTGGTGAGGTGGCGACCCCTTGCCGGGCGCGGGTCTGGCCGCGACCCAGTGATCGTCCCCAACAAGGCTTGTCGGGGGCCTTGGAGTTGCCCCCGTCAAGGGTCTTGCCGGGGGTCTTCGGCTTCTAGTCGCACGTGGATCCGTGGGCTGTCAATCTTTAGGAGGACCTGCTTGCTATGCATTGTTTGATCTTGGTCTTAACGTTGTCGATGGTGTCGCTCTCAACCTCGAGGGTGATGGGCTTGCTAATGCTGCGCAGGCTGCCCCAACAAGGGTGTTGCCCGGGGAGGTCCAGCTCGCCTTCTGCTCCTTGTTCTTCGAGTGTCTGTTTTGGTAGTCTTTGTGTTTTATCTTCTGTTGCCTTGCCGGGCCTGGCCACAAGTGTGGCTACAACTGCCCGTGCACAAGTAAGGGGTACAAAAGAACCCGTACTTTTGTACACCGACAGGAGCCCCTAGGCCTGGGCCACATGTGAGCGGAAGGCATAGTTACGCGAGGCCCAAAGCAGTGCGCGGGCACGTGTGGCAGGAACTTATTCCTCCACGATCTCTTTGGTAGTTGGCTTCCCCATGATCCGCGTCGAGCGCATGATGTGGAGGTTGTGGATGGGATGGCCTCAGCATGCTTGCGTCATCCCTCCGGCCATAGTAAATATGCGGCCCATGCTTCCCTTATTATTTAAAAAAAAGAGGGATTCACAGGGGCGCTACTCATTTACTAAGTGGACTTAGGTCACAGCCTGCATGGTGCCACACCTCACAATCACGGGGTGGAAAACGGTCGCCCCACATGTTCCCATGCCTCAGACTCGCTCGCCACGTATCCTGCATGCCTTGGAAAGGGCAAGCGGTGGATGTGGGCACTAACGCCGAGGCGGGAAACTAGGCGTCGCGGATTGGGCCAGCAGGTCGGTTCTGATTCCATGTACTTCAGGAGGCCGTATTGGACGCGCGGGGCGGCCGCCCCTTGGGCTGGGTGGCCAGGCTCCGGGCTTGCTCTTCTATAAAAATGGAGAGGGATAGTGTTTCTCCACACTCGTCCACCTCTCCTCTTTCTGGTTGACACCTTTCTTCCATTCGCCATGCTTAGAGGGTGTGCTGGCGCTTCGACAGCGGCGATGAGGGATTCTTCTTGACAGTGTGCTCCTCCTCCCCCGGATCTTCCAGCGACGGAGCCCTCCGCGAGGGGGGGGGGTAGGAAGGGGACGAGGCTGAGGCCGCCGTGGTGCTCGGGGAAGAGGAGGACGGGGTAGCACGCTGGCTGTGCTTCCGGCGGCGGCCCCTCCTCCCATGGATGGCCACATCGGAGACCAGCCCCTTGAGTTCTTCATCCGCCTGTAGAAGCATGTGAGCGGCCATCTCTGTCTCCCTACTCCGTTCGCACGGGTGATGGAGTAGGATCCGCCGCAGTCTTTCAGGCTACACATGAGGGGCTGCGGGAATGGCAGCACATGGGTTAATGTTGGCTTCCCGCGCCCTCACGTCATGTACCTCCGTCGTGGGTGGAAAACTTTTGCACGCGCCCACAGCTTGTCGGAGGGGCATGTTCTCAATTTTAAGTTAATGGAGAATGACCTGCTCTCCGTCAAGGTCTTTGGGAGCTCGGGAATCCGCTTATGCTGCTGCGTGGAGAGTTCCACTAATGACGAAAGCTACTCCTTGAACAACAGTGGCGAGGAGGACAGCGCCAGCAACGACAATGGTAGCGGGCGGGAGGACGACGACTCTGACTCCAGCTGACCATTAGTGGCAGCACCATCATCTGCTCCACGTCCTGCTGGCTCTGGCATTGATGGTCGACGGGCTTACCCGCCAAGCTATCCATCGCCCCCTTCCCCATGCCCGTCACCTTTCTTCACCTGCCGTGCCTGGGAGGAAAGTGCTAAGAACGGGGATTATGGGGCACATATATTTTCCTCACTTTATAGGCACTTGCCGAATCTTAACTTTCTAGAAAAATTTAATCTTCTGAGCCCATGCTTATGTTCTATAACATCTGTACTTGTATCAATATATTAATGAAAGAGACGAGGTCTTGTCGGGAACTCATGCACGTAAATGTTCGTGCAGAGGCGAAACGCCCCTTTGATAAAAATAAATGAGTCTCCCGAGCAAGCTACCTTGTTGGCGCCCTCTGTGCCTGCCAGAGAATCACATCTGCCAGGTTATAGATGCAGGGTCCAGCCCCCTGCAAATCTCTTTTTGCCAAAGGTTACTACAACCACCCCGACCGAAGCGGCATTCGAGTCAAGGATGGGAGTACCTAAGTTTAATCAGAGTGCCGAGGTTTTGTAATGCACAAGTCACAAGTTATGAACATGAATGGGCTGGATATGAAGTTTATCTGGTTGGGTCATTGGGGATGATGTGCTAGGGAGTCTTCTCAATTTCTTGTTGAAGCGTTGTTGCGGTGGCTGAAAGGAGGAGAGGACAGGGGCACGGAGCCTTGGAGGTTCCCGAGTACCTGCTAGAATCTAAGGTTGGACAATATCCTGGGCAAGCATAGCATGCATACATATATTACCAGATTTACATATATTACCCGATATCTACAATTGCCTGGTGACTCGTATTTCCCAATAGGGACCTTCCCACTTTGGCCTCAACTTGTTTGAATTCTTGGCAGATTGAATGCGCGGAAGAACAAGGTCACCTTCCTCAAGGCTTCGGGCGTGAACCTTGCGGCTATGATAGCGGCGCAAGGCTTGCTGGTAGCAAGCGGCTCGCACAGCTGCTCGATGATGGTTTTCCACAAGGAGCGTCGCATCATCTTGGCGCAATTGCTCTTGCTCAAGATCATCATAAGCGAGCACTCGAGGTGACCCGTATATGTGTTCTGTGGGGAGAACTACTTCTGGCCCGTATACCAGGGCAAAGGGTGTCTGGCCAGTGGCTCTATTTGGTGTCGTTCTGATTGACCAAAGAACTATTGGCAATTCATCAATCTAGTGCCTCCCGCACTTGTGTAGCCTGTCAAAAGTTTCGTTTTGAGGCCTCGCAACACTTCAAAATTTGCCCTTTCCACCTAGCCATTGCTTCTTGGATGGGCAACAAAAGCAAATAAAACTTTGTTGCGAAGGTCTTGGATATACTGCATGAAGGTGCGGCTCGTGAACTATGTGCCGTCGTCGGCGATGACTGTGTTTGGCACACCAAAATGGCAAACGAGTCCTTTGAAGAACTTGATGGCCGACTGTGCTATCACCTTTCTCACTAGCTCCACTTCCGGCCACTTTGCGAACTTGTCAATCGCAACGTACAAGTACTCAAAGCCCCCGACGGCACGGGGAAACGGGTCCAGTATGTCGATCCCCCAGTCCGAAAATGGCCAGGAGAGAGGGATTGTTTGAAGGGCTTGAGCTGGTTGATGAAGCTTCTTTGAACGAAACCGGCACGCTTCACACTTGGTTACTAATGTCGTTGCATCCTGGAGGGTAGTGGGCTAGAAGAAACCTTGCCGGAATGCTTTGCCCGCAAGGGCTCTTGACCCTATGTGGGAGCGACATATGCCTCCGTGTATCTCTACCAATAGCTCCAGTCCGTCCTCCTGAGGAATATACTTCAATTTCACATCGTTCGGCCTCCTTCTTTACTGACATCATCCTCAAACTAGTACATGCTAGACTGACGGGCTACTTTCTCTGCTTCTTCCTGCTCCTCAGGGAGCTCCCCTGTTTGTAGGAAACAGACTGTATGATGTGCCCATACTGGAGCCTGAGGCTCGATGGCAAGTACTAAAGGCATGTCTTCTGCCACTGGGCCAACTATCTGTACCGCAAGACCTTGGGACTCTGCCAGAGGCTGCTGCTCCCCGACAAGCTTGGGGTACCTGTCAACTTCCTTGCCGGCGGCTCCAAGGAGCTCTGCAGGAAAGTATTGTCCGGAGGCCGCCTTCCTTCACTTGTTCTTCTCTGTTGATGGTCTGATGGATAGCTAAGTTAATTGAAGCACAAAGGTACCTAGTTCCACATGTAGCTTGAGGGCAGCGCCCTTTGACAAGTCATCGGCAATGTTGTTCTCTGCTCGAGGAACATGATCTGCTTGCATAGCGTTAAAGTGCTCTTCGAACTTCCTCACTTCATCCACGTAAGCCTCTATCAGCGAGCTCTGATAATCTTGTTGACCTTCGTGACGACAAGTTGTGAATCTCCTCTGACAATAAACTTCCTAAATCCGAGGTCCACCGCGATCCTGAGACCGGCAAGCAGCCCCTCGTACTCTGCGGTGTTGTTCATCGACCTCCCCCGGGGAAAGTGCATCTGGACTACGTACTTGAGGCGCCCTTCGGTGGGCGTGACAAGCAGCATGCTGGCACCAGCACCTTGTAACAAGAAAGCCCCATCAAAGTACATAATCCAATGACTTCTTGCCTCTTTGCCGGGAAGGGTGGTCTCTTGAACTTATTCGTCGGGCGCGGATGTCCATTCTGCTATGAACTCTGCCAAAGCGCTGATCTGGATCGTTGAAGTACTTTCAAATTTGATCCCAAAGCTCGACAGCTCCAACACCCACTCCACAATCCTCCTAGTTGCATCTGGGTTGTGCAAGATTCGTCGTAATGGGAGGAGAGTGACGATGGTGATCTCATGTGCCTGAAAAAAGTGGCACAACTTTCTCGAGGCCATAAGAAGGCCTAAAAGCAATTATGCATGCTAGAATACCTTGACCTAGCCACCTGCAATAGGGAGCTATCAAATTAGACTGGGTGTTGCACCACCTTCTTCTTATGATCTACTCAGCTCATTTGCGCAGACTCTGTCTTGCCGGGACCGGGCTCTTCCGGGGGTTCTGCCTTGTCGGCATTGGGCCTCACCGGCCCTGGTTCCTCATCCAATGGCCTTGCCACCGCCATCGCCTCTTCCTCAGCTTCTCTCTCCGCCACTAGAGCAACACTGACCACTAGATTTGTTGCTGCTAAGTACAGCAGCAACGGCTCTTGTGATTTGGGCGCAACTAGTATTGGCGTAGATGAGAGGTACCTCTTTAAATCTTGTAGCGCTGCCTCTGCCTCTGGGGTCCATTTCATTGGACCCACCTTTTTCAAAATTTTGAAAAAGAGGAGGGCGCGCTCAGCAGACTTTTCCGGATTAAGTCGTATGTCGTATGTTTAGAGGTTGCCGAAGGTGAGGCGAAGGTCGTCCACTAGTGTCTCTATGTACTTTGTCTTGATGACCACGTCGTCCACATATGCTTCGACCATTTTGCCTATTTGCTTTTCCAGGAAAGTTTGAATCATGCGCAAGTACGTAGGCCAAGTGTTTTTGAGTCCGAAGGGCATAGTGTTGAAGCAGAAGGGACCATAAGGGGTGATGAACGTGGTTGCAACCTTGTCCAATTCCATCATCTTAATATAATGCTCTCCGGAATAGGCGTCGAGGAAACACAAAGAGTCGTGCCCTGTAGTTACGTCAATAATTTGGTCAATGCGAGGCAATAGGTAGGGGTCTTTAGGTAAAACCTTGTTGAGGTCCTTGAAATTGACACACAGGCGCCAGGATTTGTCATTCTTTGGTACCTTGACCAAGTTGGCTAACCAATCCGGATGTTTAATTTCCACAATAAACCCAACCTCTAACAACTTGGCTAGCTCTTCTCCCATGGCTTGATGCTTGGGTTTGGAGAATCGTCGTAGTGTCTGCTTCACGGGTTTGAATCCCTTGATTACATTAAGACTGTGTTCGACCAGTCTTAATGGGATGCCAGGCATGTCTGAAGGGAGCCAGGCAAAGATATCCCAATTCTCTCGCAGGAACATGCGTAGGGCGGCATCCACTGCCGGATGCAACTGTGCTCTGATAGGTGCTATTTTATTAGGGTCCGTCGGGTGCACTTAGAATTTGACTATTTCCTCAGCTGGCTTGAAAGAGGTGGATTTGAATCTCTTATCGAGGATCACATTGACCATAGGTTGGTTTATTCCTCCGCCACTAGGGCTTCGGATAATGCCTCGAGGGCCAAGGACGCAGTTTTGTTTTCGGCACGAAGGGCTTTGTCCGGGTTGCTCGAGATTGTGATAATTCCATTAGGACTGGGCATTTTGAGTTTCATATACCCATAATGGGTTATAGCTTGAAAGCGTGAGAAAATGTCTCGGCCAAACATGGCGTGATACCCACTATTGAAGGGGACCACATGAAAGAGCAACTCTTCGGATCTATAGTTCTCTGACGTGCCAAACAACACATCCAGTTTAATTATTCCCGAGCTGTGTGCCTCTCGACTGGGGATAATACCTCGAAAGGTGGTATTGCTTTTCTCGATACATGATCTAGCCATCTGCATTTTGTCGAGCGTGTCCTCATAGACGAGGTTAAGTCCACTACCTCCGTCCATGAGGTCTTTAGTAAGCCGAAAACCATCAACAATGGGGTTTAGTACTAAGGTGGCGGGTGCTTGGTTTGACTGACCCTTTGGTTCATCTTCGGCCGTAAAGGTTATTGCCGTGTTGTTCCATGGGCTCAGTGCGGTAACTTGGTGGACTTTAGCAAGGTCGCGGAGCGCCCGTTTGTGCTGATTGTTCAAAGAAAAGGTCTGGAAGACTATTAGGACATTGAAGTTGTACTTCTCTGGTGAGTATTTCTCTGGGGTTGTAGTAAGGATGGCCTCTCCACTTTTTGCTACTTTTCAGAGTACACAACATGCTCGGAGGCTATGGGTTGGGACTATGTGCGGAGTGGTGTGAATGGGCAGGGCTTGTCCAGCAGTTCGTTAACAACGGACCTGTGTCTTGTGAACGGACCTGAGGCGACCAGGTTCAGGTCTAGTTAAGCTCAAGGGATCCGGCAATCCTACACTTGAACAATAGTCCGGAGGGCGTGAGGTCCCGTCTGAAGCGAGAGTATCTGGCCCAGGAGATTCAGAGACCCGAACGTACTTGGTTTTAAATATGGGGAGGGAAGTGTCTGTAGCCGGTTCCTCAACGATCGCCACGAGGTGGGTGATCGGTGGGTGATTAATTTCCCTATGGTCAGGCTTGAGCCCGATCCGATCATAGTCCATTGAAACCCCAGGGCGGCGATGCGGTCCAGCAGTTCATTTAAAGACGAAACATCCGCCGGATCCAATTTTTTGGAGTACTTAGGGCCAATGCAGGGATGGTGTCCGGCGGCAGTTGGTGTCAAAACCGGCAGATCTTGGGTAGGGGGGCCCAAGCTGTATGTATAAGGATCAGTGGTAGCTATGGACAAAGGACATAGTGTTTACCCACGTTCGGGCCCTCTTAATGGAGGTAAAACCCTAATCCTGCTTGATTATATTCGAGGGTATAGGGATATCAAGAGTTGATCTACATCGAGATTGATTCGGCTAACCCTAGATTAGGTAGCCTAGCAAAGTTGTGATCTTGCCTCTGATCTACCCTCCGCTTTATATAGACACCGTAGGGGCTTTAGGGTTGTACAAAGTCGGTTTTACAGAAAGGAATAAAATATCCGGACACATATACTTGTCATCCACACATATGGGAGTCCCGACCGGACATGAATGATAATCTTCTGTCTTATATTTTGATGGCCCATCAGTCCGGTTCACATGAATAGACCAGACGCCCGAGGACCCCCTAGTCCAGCACTCCACAGCAGCCCCTGAAACAGTCTTCAATGATGATATATTCGGTGTTCAGATTGTCTTCGGCATTGCAAGGTGGGTTCCTTGAAGAATACACATCGTCTTTCCCCTGTGAAAGACTTGTATCCGGCTTCTCATAATAAACACAACCCTTAGCCGCAAAGGCAGGATATATATAAAATGAGAACTCTGCCTTTTAATGACAACTTTTTGATGAAGCGTCAGAATTGACCCTTCGGCTTTTTAAACCGTTTTCACACCACACGCTCCATATTTCGAGGCCACGCCTCATTTTAATGTCCTGCCAAAACAGAAATCGTGCCCACTTAATACGGGAAT
This sequence comes from Triticum dicoccoides, assembly GCF_002162155.2. Taxonomy (NCBI): domain Eukaryota; kingdom Viridiplantae; phylum Streptophyta; class Magnoliopsida; order Poales; family Poaceae; genus Triticum; species Triticum dicoccoides. The sequence goes on along the minus strand of NC_041387.1, from coordinate 156,202,827 downwards.
GCACATCAATGGTATTTGGGTAATCCAACCGACTGCGGCGCATACCCACATTGGCAACATGCGAGGTTTTAAGGCTAGGGGGCGGCCGCTCGGTGTTCAGGGCCTATATAAGCGGGTAAAAATCCATCTTTTCTACCCCATGCCTTCTTCCTTCCTCATCTTTCCCACCTTCGGGCTCCAGCACCAAAGCTTCGATCTTACCCACCACCACCAATCTCTCTAGACATGTCCAAAGCCGGCTCTGAAGGCAAGTGGGTGGCCTCCTCCATGACAGAGAAGGACAATTAGGAGCTCCGGGAGGCGGGGTACCTTAGCACGGACGTTCCACACAGGATCCCTGCCAAGAAGCTGGTCATCCCCACCCTGAAGCCCGGCGAAAGGGTGGTATTTATCCCCCACTTCCTCCGTGGACTAGGTTTTCCACTTCACCCTTTGGTCTGTGGCCGCATGTTCTATTACGGGCTAGATTTCCATGATCTAGCCCCAAACTCCTTCCTCCACATCTCGGCATTTATCACCGTGTGCGAGGCGCTCCTCCACATTCCCCCCACTTTGGCTTATGTCTCAAAGTCTTCAACGTGAAGCCCGAGATGGTTGACGGGCAGCACGCAGACTGTAGAGGTGCTATGGTGAGAAAGCTTCCCAATGTCACCTCGCCCAAAGAAGCATTCATGGAATCTGTCAAGATATGGCAGCAGGAGTGGTTCTACATCACCGAACCTCACGGCGTCAACTGGGCAGCCGCCCCTGAGTTTAAATCCGGACCCCCGATGCAACTCGCGTCGTGGATCAACAAGGGTCTGGACTGGGGGTCGACCGATGAAGTGTTGATGCTACAAAACCGCATAAAAATCATTATAGAGAAGGACACTGGCCTCACTGACGTGATCCAGCTGATGCTATTCCGCCGGATCCTTCCCTGCCAGCGACGAGCCCTCCATATGTGGGAGTTCAATCCGGAAGGGCCATAGACCCTGTAGCGATTCTTCGACATGACGCACAAAGAGATCTAGAAGCTGCTTTTCAAGGCTCGGAAGTCGTGGCCAGAGACGACCAACGACATCAGCCTCGACTGTGCTCTCCCGGCCTCCCTGGTAAGTTTTTTAGTTTCCAAACATACCTTAGTTCGGGAATTAAAGGTGTATGCTGAGACTTCCATCCTTAATAAGGATAGGACGAAGAAAGCGGACCTGATCAAGTGTCCGGCTCCACAACCCGAAAACCCAGATCCTTTGCTAACAAGGATGCTGGTCTCGGCGCCGTACCAAGGGCAGGAGAAGAGGGACAAGAAGAAGGGCAAAGAGGCCAAAGGTGGCCCCCGCTGTAAAGGTACTCCGGATGCTATGTCCGAAGATACCGAAGCTCTATTCTCCCGCAAGGGAGATGAATACGAAAAAGGAGGAGGAGGGAGAGAGCAATTCTCCCCTTAATAAGAGGAAGAAGAAAAGAGTGGCCTCCGTGGACCCAGAGGCAGAGGCATCCAAGAGGGGGAAGATATCCCTCTCGGACGACTCGGATTCGGATGCCGAAGTCACCCCTGAGTGGTGCCCCAGGTCGAAGCCCCTGGCCGATTCATAAGTATCCAAGGATGCGTTACATATATCGGTGATCATGATTGTAGTTTTTAATACATTATATTGTGTGCTTCAGTCCGGCCCGCGATCTCCCCCGGCTATCATCATCTCTGGGGAACTCGCTGGAACCGGGGATGAGGAGAGTTAGACGCCTCCGCTGGCCTCTCCGCCAACTGCTACGGACAACACAGAAGTCCTGTCCCGAAGAGCCTCTCCAGGCCATGAAGAGGTGCGGGAGGCCGTCTAGATGGCATCAGAGGGTACCGCCTCGGCTGCCAAAGATATGGGGGGACCAACCTCCATGGGGACTGATGATGGGGGCCATGACCAATCCAGCCCCCAGCCGAACACTATTCCAGAGACCCATATGGCTTCGCAATCGGTCGATTGACCCCCTTTGAAGGAGGGGGAGCATCGAATCCACCGGTGACCTCCATCAATCTGGAGGCACCGGTTACTTTGGTTGAAGCACTTTGTCGTGCTTCCATCATGGAGGAGCACCGTACCCTGATGGGTATGGTGGTTGAGAATATTTAGTCCGGCAAAAGCGGGATGAACGAAGCCTTCACCATCCTATTAACAAGCTTTGAGGTATGCGATGTAATTTTCTAACCAATTTTAATAAAGGAATATGCATGTGTATAGATAGTAGCCCTTGAGACTCTGTCCGGCTTTGGGAAAGCCGGACAGAGGATCACATACTGTTCGGAAGAGGTGACATATTACTCTATTGTACAACAGGCTTCCACTACAGGAATGAGGAACTTTGCCGTCCACCAAAGCTGATGGCAAAGGTATACATGGCGGACGACTAAGACCTTTGCCATCAGCCAGCAGACGGCAACACGTCCGGCTGAACAGGCTACGGAAAAGGCCTCTTTTCCTTCCGGTGGCATACGACAAAGATGAAAAGGCCTTTGACATTTGCTGACAGACGACAAAGAGTTTGGACGGCACATGTGGCAGTTCAGGTCCGTTAGGTTGTTAACGGCGTGCTTTGCCATCAGCCAGCGGATGGCCAAGATGGAAAGGCCTTTGCCATCTGCTGGCTAACGACAAATCTACCAAATAGGCCAGCCCCTAATTCCTAGGTTGCATAGGTAGCTGCCACGTAGTAGCTTTGCCGTCTGCTGGCGGATGGCAAAGCTCTTTGCCGTCCGCCAACAGACGGCAAAGCTCTTTGCCGTCCACCAACAAATGGCAAAGTGTCTATGTAACCCCTATTTTTTCTGCTTTTTCTTAAATTCATTCAATTTTGTCAGAATTTCACACACACACACACACACACACACACACACACACACACATATATATATATATATATATGTATACACATTTCAAAATAATCTTGATAATAAGTTTCCAGCAAGAGATATATACAAGATTCCAACATTTCCATATATACAATAAGTTTGCAACAAGAGATATCCAACAAGTTTCAAACCAACAACATATCCAACAAGTTTCTACAAATTAAAAGGAAGCACAAGCACAAGTAAAAGTTTGCAACAAGTTTCCATCAATGCTAGCTTCCTCGTCTCAAGCAAATCTGCAAATTAGGAAAGTTGAAAGTTAGAAGAAGAAGAAGACTACCTATAAGAAAAAGAAGAAAAAGAAGAAGAAGAAGACTTCCTCGTCTCAAGCAAATCTTCTTCTTCTTCTTCTTCTTCTTCTTCTTCTTCTTCCTTCTTCTTCTTCTTCTTCTTCTAACTAAGGTAGGCAAAAATGCCATTTTTTACCTAAGGTAGGTAAAAATGCTAAGTGTGTAGGTCATTTGAGAGCTAAGCTAGGTAAATGAACTAGCTAAGCTAATTATAGATAATTATTGAGCTATCCTAGGTTGTTATGCCGTTTTGTACCTAAGTGAGCTAATTATGTCATAAATGAACTAGCTAAGCTAATTATAGATCATTATTGAGCTATCCTAGGTTGTTATGCCATTTTGTACCCAAGTGAGCTAATTATGTCATAAATGAAGTAGTTAAGCTAATTATAGATCATTATTGAGATATCCTAGGTTGTTATGCCATTTTGTACCTAAGTGAGCTAATTATGTCATAAATTAAGTAGCTAAGCTAATTATAGATCATTATTGAGCTATCCTCGGTTGTTATGCCATTTTGTACCTAAGTGAGCTAATTATGTCATAAATGAAGTAGCTAAGTTACTTATAGATCATTATTGAACTACCCTAAGTCGTTATGCTATTTTGTACCTAAGTGAGCTAATTATGTCATAAATGAACTAGCTAAGCTAGCTATAGACCATTATTGAGCTATCCTAGGTTGTTATACGCCATTTTCTAGCTAACAAAGCATTTGTTAAGCAAAACACTTGGGAAAACTTACCATGATCCGGGAGGTGAAGGGCCGGTCGGGGTTGCGCCATCGTGATACAGAGAAGGACCGGTCGATCCTTTGTGGGAGGCGTGCTACATGAAAGATCATTCGCAATGTTTAGTTAGCATGATGCAACTGAAATGTGAATACTAGTAACTAATGACCATTGAAATGAAACTCACCGTGTCCGCTATAGCAATCTGGGGCATCGGCGGAGGGGTCTGGCCGGTTTTCTCGCACACGGACTGCACATTTTGTATTCACGAGTCAGTCATATGAGTTAGGAATGAAACGAACATTGCGTGCATGATTTGACTAGTATGCGGGAGAAACTTACCACGAGCATCTCGTATAGGTCCTGGTGACTCGCGTTGTTCCGGTTCCTCTCCGCCTCCAGCAGATTAGCCGTCCTCTCCTCCATGTCCCTCACCTTCTCGTTTGCCTGCCTGGTTGCCTCTGCCACAAGCTCATGGGCCCTACCTCGATAGCAAGATCCACTGGCCATGGTTGAGGCCCCATCTCGGGAAGAGACTTCATCTACCGCTTCTTGATCTCCGAGAGACTTCTAGGACAAGGTATGAGCCCATCCCCAATGGCTACGTGGCCATGTTTCCTCCCATCACCAGATAGCATCATGATCTCAGGATCAAAAGGACTCTGGCTCGGGTTGAAGTCCTCGCGTTTCATCTCCTTCCCCCAGTCTCTGTACCTCAAAATATTGTTGTGGGAGGAGATGTTGGTGAAGCTCTCTAGATGATTGAGGTCATCTTCCGAGAATGCATTGGCCTTCTTGTATGGGGCACTATGGGCCATGGCATAGAGGTTGTACAGCGGCGGCACCTCCTTCTTGTTGTATTTTGCCTGAAAGAGAGGAACAGGGTTAAATTAGTAATTAAAGCTAGCATGAAGAATGAAATTGCATGAATCGAACCACATACCCAGTGATCCCCATACTCAAAAAGGTTGGAGCTCCCTTGATGGTGCGGTAGACCTCGCATCTAGGCACGCTTGTCCCTGGCCTTGTTGTGGGTGGCTAGCCATTGGGGAGAGCACCACTCACCCACCAACCTCTCCCGACGTACATCTTTTCCGCACACCATCTCGGGGGCACCTAAGTTAGACAAAGAGAAATTTCAGCGCTACGCCTATGAATCAAATCAAGGAAACTGGTACAACGCCTTAAGAATAGGTAATTACCGTCATGTATTTCTCCTTACTCAGATACTTGAGGCGGCACTTCTTCTTCTCCCTCCTGATGTTAGTCGAGGCGTAGTAGTCTCGGACAACCTGGACCCGAGCCTCGTGTCGTGTGATCTGAAGTAGGCGCTTGCACTCGGCCTCGAGAACCATAGCCGCGTCCACCTCGTGTTCGTCAAGACACCTATAGATGGTCTACAATCAAACAAGACAAGACCGATTATTAGTACAATCACTAGGTACTGTTAATTTTTAATTCGGTAAAGGAGAACTTACCCAAAAACGTCGTCTCACAATGTCAGCCACCACCTCACACACGACACCGTCAACCCATCTCCCCCGACGAGTCCGGGGCAGCCTTGTACAGCTCCCAGGTGAGTGCTAGCTGTTGAATCTCACCCTCACTAGGCAACATGACCCACCCCGGGAAGTGGTGCCGGACTAGAGTACGACATGGTTGGGCCTGCGGACCTTATCTACGTGTACCCAACCCCTACAGTATGACAAGGCCAACATATTAGATATTAATTTGAACAAACATGAAGGCAAAAGGTTAAAAAGAGTAAATTAATGCACTTACTTCTCCCCATTAGGCCGAATCAACCACCTCTGGCCGCGGGTTGCCCGCACGGACGATAGCTTAGTACTACCACACAGGTAGACCGTATTGCCCTCCTCAACCCTCTCTCTATCACTATAGCTATCCTCAGATAAGGTCTCGTCGAGATCATCACCATGGTTGCTAGTCTCCGATGTCATGTGTGACGAAGACTCTAGGACCCTAGTCTCCTAGGAGGAAGACTGTGGGACCCGAGACTCCTCGGAGGAAGACACTCGGACCCGAGGCTCGGTGACCAGAGCCTCGTCGACCCGTGGCTCGGCGACCAGAGGCTCGTCGTCTCGAGGCTCATGGACCAGAGTCCGACACGGTTCCAGGTCAGACGGGTCCACCTGAGACGGAGCACTCCGATGGTCCGGAGACTCAGCGGGGGTGGCGGCGAGGAAGGGAGAACAACTTTCCTACCTCTGCCAGCGCCCCGTCCACCTCTACACCTCTTCTTCCCCCAACCTCCTCTGTCGGCCGAAGAAGAAGCGCCCGCCGAAGGTGCTGGGTGTGTGTGCATGCTATCTACCAGCGCACTCCGAAGGTTCTTGGTGGAATAACAACACCCCTCCCACGCGCCGAGGTAGGAGGCTCGGAGCGCTCTCGACCCAAGCCCACCATATGTCAACAACCTGCAATGAGAAGGAGTAAACGAAATTAGTACAACATAAACATAAAAAAATTAGTGTGTATCATCATCATGAACATAATAAAAAATCTGGGTGTCGTGTCGGGGGTCGAGGGGTCCGGGTGTCAGGGTGTTGTGTCGAGGTTCGAGGGGTCGGGGTCAGGGGGTTGTGTTGTCGTGGTCTAGGGTCCAGGGGTCGGGGTGTTGGGGTCAAGGGGTCGGGGTGTCGGGGTCGGGATGGCAAATACTCGACCCTTCGACTCCTTGACCCTCGAGACGACACCTTAACCGCTTGACCCTCGACACGACACCTCGACACCTCTTCTTCTTCTTCCCCCTTCAACATATTCTAATTTTCTTCTTCTTTTTTCATCTTTTTTTCACTTCCTTTAATTATGACTATTTAACTAAAATTAACACTAATCTAACATGATATAATCTAATCTAGCTAACTATATATCTAATATATCTATTATCTAAAACAGAAAAGAAAAAACAAAAAAAACAGAACTCCTCCTCCACTTCTTCTTCTTATTTTTCTTCTTCCTTGTTTTACTTTTTCCTCTTTTGTGCTCATCTTCTCCTCCTCCTCCTCCTCCTCCTCCTCCTCTTCTTCTTCTTCTTTTTATTCTTCTTCTTCTTCTTCTTCTTATTCTTCTTCCCCCTTCTACTTATTCTACTTTTCTTCTTCTTTTTTCTTTTTTTTCACTTCCTTTAATTATGACTATTTAACTAAAACCTAACACTAATCTAATCTAGCTAACTATATAACCTAAACTAATTAAACCTAAACCTAAACTAAAAAACCTAAACTAATTAAACCTAGACTATTTAAACTTATTAAACCTGAACTAATTAAACTAAATAACCTAACATAATTAAGCCTAAACTGAAAAAACTTAAACTAAAAAACCTAATCTAAACAGAAAATAAAAACAGAAAAAC
>NC_041387.1:156128541-156195430 GCF_002162155.2 Triticum dicoccoides | reverse complement strand
CGGTCGACCCGCGACTGCGGCGGAGAGGCGGCAGAGAGGAGGCTCGGGAAGGGGTGGTGAGGTAGGGAGGGGGCGGCGACAATGCGGGGAGGGGCGGCGACAGGGCGGGGAGGGGCCGCCGATGGCGCGAGCAGGGTGTGGCAGTGACGGCACGGGGAGGGTGTGGCAGCGATGGCGTGGGGTGGCACGAGGGAGGAAGAAAGAGCAGAGGAGACAGAGAGGGCGACGGCGAGGGCACGACCGTTAAGTCAATTTTGAAGTATTGCCGTCAGCCCCACCTTTGTCGGCTGCTAGCTGAGGACAAAGAAGATTTGTCATCTGCTAGGGGACGACAAAGAGGGGCCCCATTAGGGGTTGACAGCTAGTGGGCCAAACCCCCTCTTTGTTGTCCGATAGCTGACGGCAAATCTTTCTTTGCCATCCGCTAGCAGACGGCAAAGAGATGGCTTATGGCAAAGCCAGCCTTTGTCTTCCACTGCCTGTTTGTCGTCCGCTTTCTGCTGGCTTATGGCAAAGCCTACCTTTGTCGTCAGCTAGCGGACAGCAAAGAGTGGGCGGACAGCACATCTTCTGATTCTAGTAATGTTCCTTGCTAGAAGCGAGCGCCCAAGCCGCCGAAGTTTCCGAACTCACTGGGAAGCTGTGGCTGGCCGGTGAAGAAGTAGTCCACATCAACAAAGTGGTTTGAGGAGACGCAAGGTATGCGTGCATTGAGGAGTTTGATCATATATCTCTAATGGTATATCCGAAAATTGTATATGTGTTAGTCATTTTAAACTGACTAAAAATGTTATAAATATACTCACAGTTGGCGCCGATGAGGTCGAGTCCCTCAAGAGTGCCCTCGCCGAAGCCAATAAGGAGGCGGAGGCGAGCAAGGCGGCCGCGGACAAGGCGGCCAAAAATGTAGAGGAATATCAAACCACCCGCCGACCACATGAGGCGCGGGTGGGCGAGGTCAAAAAAGAGATCAAGGATACCATTGCTAAATGCGAATTCTTGGAGTAGAAGAGTTCAGACCAGGCCTCCGAACTCACCAAAGCTCGTGAGAGCCTGAAGGAAGCCCGGGATGATGCTCAGGTCGCACGCCAGGAGACCCAAGAGGCGAGGCGGATTGCGCCTGGTAAGTCCTTTATCATGCAGAGTAGATATACTAGTAGGAGATATATTTTACTAACCCAAGTTCGGAGTTCTCCAAGCGCCTTTTTGGATCTGCCAAGGAGTATTGCGGGTACAGTCGCATTCTTCCGAGCCGAAGAGGTGAGCTCCATAGAGAAGTTGCTCTGGTCGGAGTACCTTGCGCCAGAGCTTCCAGTGCCCCTGAGTGATCAGCTGAAGAAGATGTCGGACTCGCCATGAAGGACATAATACTCAGTCTATGGCCGACCAAGGCCATACCTAGCAGCTACTTCACACTCGTGAAGAGTGGAGGTGCTTCCTTGGATCGATGCCCTTAAGCGGTCGTCCTATATTGAAGGTGCTCGGATGTCCTTCACTCGCATCAAGGTGCAGCGGGCGAAGATGAAGGTCACCGAGATTGCCATCGCAGGGCCTCCTGAGGGCAAGGAGCACTGGCGGCTGGAGAGGTACTTCGACGAGGTCCTCGAGAGAGACCGTATTGTAGAAGGCCATTGCTCCAAGGGCATCATATTTTAGTAGTTGTGTCTAGTTTGTAAGAGTCATCCAATGAACTCATCATGTAAAAAGGGTTATGCTTTTTATGATTAGTTTATCCTCCTATTTTGGCCGTTTATATGTCTGAAAGTTTACCAGTCGTCGGCTTCAGCCCCAACGTAAACATTATCGGGGTGTTCGGGAATGCATGACATCACTTAATCCAACGTCTTAGTATGATGTAGGAGGCGTCTTGCACGGTGAACTAGGCAATCAGACTATGCGGCTTTAGTACTTTCACTTAGCCATAAGAGCCAATTGGTGGCGCTAGGTACTAGCCCCTCGTTGCATGATCGACATTCCGGAGTGTGGCGCCTTTGCAATGCGGCTGGTCAAAAACCCAGCCCCTCGTATAACACGATATAAATAGTGAACGATTTGTAGTATAACACTAAGTCACTAGATCACTGACCCGCTCTCACTTATCATGACAATCAGTATTCGGCTTTCTCTACTTAGGTACTTGGCTGGACGAACCATAGATACAATCGCAGTAGTTCTCCCTTTACTTCCTTAGCCGAACTTGCAGAGCGTAGGGTGGTAAACATAGGAGCCGGGCAACCCAACTATACACCAAAGACATGATTTGGAGCTGATGCATATAATGCAATATCTGGAATGCCGAAGAGTTCCCTATGAGTTTTCTGACTTAAAAATTTTGCGGGGCCGAATACAGCCCGTGATATGAAGGCCGTGTTGAACCACATACGTCAGCCGAACGTAAGGGGGAGTGCAGATGACAAGGAAAGAACCAAAACCATATCGATATGGTCGTAATCATCTACGCCCTTTATATCTTTATTGATACGTTGATGACAAGCAATTTCCTTTAATATTACGGTCATATTACACGCCCAAAGAGAAAAAGAAAAGATTTTACATAAGGGAAAGTCTAACACAGGGCCTAAAAATCATAGTTCAGGAAAGAAACTCCAATGAAGCCTTGCCGCATGTCTGCAGCTTTTCTCCTTAGTAGTAAGTCCTTTGAGAGGAGTGTTTGATGGTTGGGATGCGCCGGCCTTAAAATGATCTCCTGCGACAACCATTTCGCAAGTAAGGCTCTTGATGAACCTGCGTTAAAAGGAAAAAGATATATGCGGTTCAAGAATGGTCAAGCCATGCAATGGACCTCTTGTGCAGTGTGCTTCCGGTGCCGCCCGAGGTATTTTGAGTGCGTAATTATGTACGTGTAGTACATAAGCCGTGACCTAGTGGGGCGATCGGCAGAGGCCAAACTGCTAATCAATGTCCGGATCCGTTGATTTATTGCTATAACGCATGGACTGGACTCGTTTGTATATGTCATTTGCTTTATTGGCCGGTGAGCTGTTAGGCTTGATAAGGCTGCCATACTTCAGCTGTAAGGGCTGCGGTGTGCTCTTCTGTATGGAGTGAGCGCTCCATATTACCATTCACTATAATAACGCCGCAAGGTCCAGGCTTTTTAAGCTTCAAGTAAGCATAGTGCGAGACTGCATTAAAGCGGGAAAAAGCAGATCGTCCGAGCAGTGCATGGTAGCCACTGTGGAAGGGCACGATGTCGAAGATTAACTTTTCGCTGCAAAAGTTATCTAGGGAGGCGAATACTACCTCCAACGTAATTTACCCCGTACAACGGGCCTCCACTCCTGATATCACACCTTTAAAGGCAGTGTTACTAGGCTTGATTCGTGATGGGTCGATCCCCATCTTACGGACAGTTTCTTGATAAACCAAGTGGAGACTACTACCTCTGTCTATAAGGACTCTAGTGAGGTGGTATCCGTCAATGATTGGATCAAGAACTAGTGCGGCCGAACCCCCATGACGGATACTGGTTGGGTGGTCTTTGCGATCAAAGGTGATCGGACAGGCTGACCATGGGTTAAATTTGCGGGCGACAGGCTCTACAGCATACACGTCCCGTAGTGCATGTTTACGCTCCCTCTTGGGGATATGATTGACATATATCATGTTCACTATCTTCACCTTAGGGGGAAACTGCTTCTGACCCCCGGTGTTCGGCTGACGGGGCTCGTCATCGTCTTCGCTTGGAGGCCCTTTTCCCTTGTGTTCGGTATTGATTTTACTGGCCTGTTTGAAGACCCAGAAAATCATGTTGGAGTGGTTCGCAGGCTTATCGGGTGTGTCATGAATCTGACAGGGCCTCTCAAGGATTTTATCTAAGCTGGATGGCCCGTCTTTATTGCCTTTGAAAGGTTTCTTTAGCTGACCGGATTTAGGGCAGCTGAATCCGGCATTAACTGTCGTATCGTCTACATCGTTGTTGTTGCTGTTCTGACGTTTGTTTTTATAGCGGTGAGGTTTACCATTGCCATCCCACACCTCGGAGGTGCCGGGGTCACCTGAGTTGTTGCTTCTACGAGCTGACCAGTTGTCTTCGCCCAAATAGAAGCGGGTCATGAGTGTCGATAAGGCTGCCATGGTCTTCGGCTTTTCCTACCAAGGTGTCGGGCGAGCCATTCGTCACGGACGCTATGCTTAAAGGCCGCTAAGGCTTCGACGTCCGGATAGTCTATAATCTGTTTTTTTTTAAGAATCGATTCCAAAGCTTGCGAGCTGATTTGCTTGGCTACAAAATTATGTGACTCAAGTGGTCAGCATCCGGTGGCCGGACATAAGTGCCCTGAAAATTAGCCCTGAAAGCATCTTCCTCGTCTTCCCAGGTTCCAATGGAGTTTTCTGGGAGGCTATTTAGGCAGTGTCGTGCTGGTCCTTTCAGCTTTACAGGAAGATATTTCATGGCGTGGAGATCATCTCGTCGAGCCATGTGAATGTGGAGAAGAAAATATTCCATCCAGACGGCTGGATCCGTCATTCCATCGTATGGTTTGATGTTTACGGGTGTAAACCATTCCAGAAATTGATGCTCCATGACCTCATCGGTGAAGCATAGGGGGGTGTGGCCCCTCTATATCGTGCAATGTCGCAGCGGGGATCGGCTGGCGTCTGAGTTCGGTTCTGATCCCGAACATAGTAACGATCGTCCCGACGTGCTTCATAGCCATTTTCTCGCGCCGGGGCATGGTCCGTAGATTCGTAGATTGATCTAGTCTGACCAGCTTTATTGGCTAGGTCACGTTGCAAGTCGTACGTATATCCTGCATCTGCTGTCTTCCTGCCTCTTCGATGAGGAGGTGCGGGCTGGTATTCAGCTTGATATGCTGCTTTGTACCGTCCACGTGGTGGTCTATCTGGTTGGTCTGACTAATTGTATTTCTACGGTATTGGCTCAAGGGCCTCGTTATCGAATTGAGGCAGTAGCTGGTGCTTAGGATAACTTTCGAAAGGTCGCTCTGGGCCGTATTCCTCGGGGGCCAGGACCTTATTCCACCTTTCATTAAGCGTATCCTATTCGGCTTTGAGCTGCTGCTGCTTCTTCTTCAGGTTCCGGGCTGTGGCGATGAGCTGTCGCTTGAAGCGTTCTTGGTAGAGGGGTTCTTCTGGGACAATAAAGTCTTTGTCACCGAGGCTAACCTCCTCTTCGGATTCTGACATATAGTTGTTGTCCTCCGCATCTTCGTTGTCAGCGTGTTCGGGACTATATTCACCCTCTTCTCGCTCGTCCTGTTCGGATGTGGGCTCGATAGGGTATTCGGGATCTTTGGCACCATCCGGAGTCTCGTTGTCTCCGGTGCTGGTATTACTATCCTTCGCCTTACGCGATCATGACCGGCGCCACTAACGTTGGCGCTTTGGTGGTTTATCGACGGGTTTGTCCTCGTCTGGGCTCGGGTTATCCTCATCGTTCTTCGGAGTGTCAACCATGTACACATCATAGGTTGAGGTGGCCATCCAATGCCCCGTGATGGGTGGGACTTGTCTTGGTTCGGCATCAGCATCGTCTTCCATGCCGTCAATGTTTTCGGACGCATAGTTCAACATGTCGGTTGAGTCCTCGATAATGGCTATTAAGTGGGTGGTGGGTGGGGCATAAAATTGCCCGCTCTTAGCCCCCAGTCCAAGATGGGTACAGTTCGGAGGTATGGCCTCTGTGATGGCGAGAGACTGCATTAAACCCAATGCTTCGCCTAAGAGCGGAAGTGGGACCGGAAACTGCGGATCTACTTAGCTGGGTTCGACATGGGACGCCTGATCGGACCTGCTGAGTGCAGACCTCGGCAGTTCGAGATGGTTGCCCAGAGCAAAGTCTAAGATTGCATCTGGGTCTTCAGTTGAGAGTTCCACAAAGGGAAGAAGTCCGGCGGGGCTCGTGCTCCCATCTTTGGACAATAAGACCTACCCCGGATCTAAGGCGAAGGCGGGTGTGGATGTCGACCCTTGGACAGGATCTGACAGGGGATCCAAAGAGTCTTCTTGGTGGGGACACAGAGTGGCGACCAAGGCCACGAACCCGTCGAAGACTAGGTTTCCTCAGATGTTAGCAACATAGTTCAGGTTTCCAAACCTGATCTGGTGGCCGGGGGCATAACTATCGACCCGCTCGAAGCGGCCGATTGAGTTGTCATGAAGCACAAAGCCACCAAACACAAAAACCTGCCCAAGGAGAAAATTTTTCTTGGACGCAGCATCATTATTGATGAAGAGGTGAGCTATCGATCCTTCTGACGACGATACAGCGGAGCTCTCACTGAAAGCACCAATATCGGTGTCAAAATCGGCAGATCTCGGGTAGGGGGGCACAAGCTATACGTCTGAGGAGAAGTGATAACTATGGACAAAGGACACAGTGTTTACCAAGGTTCGGGCCCTCTTAATGGAGGTAAAACCGTACTCCTGCTTGATTATATTCAAGGGTATAGGTGTTACAATAGTTGATCTACCACGAGATCAAACCGGCCAACCCTCGATTAGCTAGCCTAGCAATGTTGTGATCTTGCCTCCGATCTACCCTCCAGTTTATATAGACACCGAAGGGGCTTTAGGGTTGTACAAAGTCGGTTTTACATAATGGAATAAAATATTAGGACACCTATACTTGCCATCCACGCATACGAGGGTCCCCACCGGACACGAAAAATAATCTTATGTCTTGTATCTTGACGGCCCATCAATAGACCGGACGCCCAAGGACCCCCTAGTCCAGGACTCCCACAACGGCCATGTGGGGAGTTGCAGGCTCGACGACCGCGCGGGCCCTTTTGGTTAAATCACAGAACTGGAGGGTCTGCCCCGAAGCTAGGCACCCTCTAGAAGTGATATTGTTGTTGATGACTAGGCAAGTCATAGATCGCTTTTTGTAGACAGCACGGCAGAGATCTCAATGAAAGCACCAATGTCGGTGTCAAAACCAGCAGATCTCGGTTAGGGGGGCCCAATCTATGCGTCTAAGGTTCAATGGTAACAGGAAGCCAGGGGAAACATTGTTTACCTAGGTTCGGGCCCTCTTAAGGGAAGTAAAACCCTACTCCTGCTTGATTATATTCGACAACTATGAATATTACAAGAGTTGATCTACCTTGAGAACGTAATGGCTAAACCCTAGATGTCTAGGCAATGAGAACTCCAATGACGGTGAAGAAGATCGCCTCTACGGAATAACCCCTCCAGTTTGTATACACAACGGAGGGGCCTAGGGTTTGTACAAGGTCGGTTCATCAAGGAAGGAAGCTTCCGGACTCTAATCTTGCCGCCTACATATTGAGAAGTCCCATCTGGACACGAAGGATAATCTTTAGCTTGATCTTGTACGGCCCATACAACCCGGCCCATACTCCAGGGTCGGACAATTGAGGAGCCCCGAATCCAGGACTCCCTCATTGGTAAAGAAGATTTCTTGAGAAAACCGAGAACATGAATTGAGTACAAAGGGGACCAATAAACCAGGACGGAGAGAGTACTAGTATTCAACCGAAAGGAGGGAGTAGGTATTATGTAACAACGTGCAGTAACAAAATTCCTCTTTTTGCGCATCCAGTCTACGTGTCATGCAAGAAAATAGAGATAAGTACAAGTGAGACTTATGAAGAGTCATACACATAGAGGGAGTAGCAGAGGCCACTCAAGAGTAGACAAATCACATAGTAAGTTAGTCGGACGAAGCAACCATCATTTCACCCTTCAATGACATGTACGCAATATAAAAAGGTTCATATGGAGAGAAACAGAAAACCTCTACACTATATATACACTAGCAGGAGCCTAAGCTACAAGCCTGCTTGCTTGGATTGCTCTCTTCACAAGCATAGAACGACAGTGGCCACACTGCTGGTCACAGATCCGGCCTAATTCCATTGTCGGGGGAAGGAGACGATGTTCTGTGTAGACACGATCGACAGCGGCGAGGGATAAAACCCACTGTGAGTGCGTCCCGATTGGGGGTCCCCGTGGTATAGGCTGATGCCGCCTCCCAGTGCCCCTTTTAGCTACACCCCGACGTCCCAGGTACAACTTCCCTTTGGAGTCAGCCTGCTCTACTGCCGCAGCTCCCCACGTAGCTCCATCTCCATGTGGATCTTTCTCGACTTCTACTAGCTTCTATGTGTGATCAGTTTATGTCTCATGAACTAGTGCCACTACTATTATTCTAATCACACATCTTCAATATCTTTGCCAGCGAGGATGTTCAGTTCGATTTTAGTGGAAATGCACAAAAGCATCGTATTATCCGAGGGTGCCAGGTTTCTTTCCTTCAATAGGTTCTACCCAACCAGGAAATTAAATCCTCTTTAGGGTTTAGGGTTTAGGATTTAAGGCGTAGAGACCCTATAAGTAGTTTTTTGGTACACACTCTCACAACTTTTGTCTTTAGTTGTGAAGTAAATATTGGCTATGATATGATGAATCATTGAGATGCTTCAGCATGCGTGTTAGTTTTCCTTTGTATTTGATGGAATGTTGTAACACGCAACCTTGGAGTCAGGATACATACATGGAATAAAATCAATAAGCTTCGTAACCCCTCCTGTCCTTTTTTGTATAGGTAAAGGCTACTCGTAGTGGGGAGTATCATATACTAGTATGATGCATAAATTACATAGGGGACTAATAAACCAGGACGGAGGTAGTATTTGAGAGTGTATGGTGGGTCATGTGGTAAAATGTATCCCTGCTTTCTGGTTTATTGGGCTCATCTCATTTTCTTAGTTTTATACCATACTAGAACAATGCCCATGTGTTGCGACGGGATATAAATATTTAAGTATCCATAATAATGTGATTTTCAAAATACATCTTCATTAAATCCTGCCCATGAATTACCTTATATTTTGATCAGAACTTTGGTAACTAAATTAAAGTGAATTGGCTTAGAAGGTAAGTAAATTAAGTTGATTGATTATCATACATGGATGGTTGGACGAAGGGGTGGTGGGGAGAAAGGTGAAATGGGAACCTTACGTTCCTCTTAAGTAGTATAGATATAGAATATAAGTCTTATTTTCACTTCTTTCCACCACATGTTCACATTCCAAGGTGCATTAAATTGATTCATGCAAGGATTAAAAGAAACCAACCAATGCATGTAACCATTCCTACTCATTTAGTGGTCATCCATGCATATATTCTAATTAGTGTTGATTGAAGTTTCAGTAATTTTGTAAACTACGAGATACATTTCTCCACTCATCATCTGCCTTGGTTGATGAGATTTCAAATTTAAGCCCTATATGAACCGGAAAAGAGGGAGAACCACGAAAGGGAAAAAGGACCAGAGGTGTCGCATGATGTCCAAGGAATATGGTGATGGGGGGAGGTGGGCCATGTAGTCACTGGGCTTCCATGGTTTGTACTCCTGCGGTGTAAGAGTGGAGAAAGTTAGTTTTATCACAAAATAAATAAATAAGAGTGTAGACGCTCTACCACCGCAGTAATAGTGACCAATGAGCTGTCAAATCACATAGACCTAGTATAGTTAGTCAGAAGGAAGAAGCAAACCATCACTCTATCTCTCTCATGCAGTACAGTATTCTTTTGGAAACCAACGTTTCATTTCGTTGCATCGCGCCATCAAGCAAAACCAACGTTTAAATCATGTTTGTCGCGTTCGTGTCTCACTCTCCTCCACCCTCACACAGTCGTGCGACATGCTACTCACCGCAAACTGAGTATAGGCAAACTTTGCCACCTACTTGTCGATGCATCATGGCATGGAGTACTAGCAGTACTGGAAGAGATAGACGAGGAGGGGGAGGACAGCTAGCTGTAGCACGGACTCCCAAGAACTTTTTTACATGCATGTTGTGGTCGTCCGTGGTGACGTTTTAACATGGAGCAGTCGCGTCCACTGGGAAGCGGCGCGGGCGGCGCTCCCTCGACCGGCGTGCCGCTTCAATGCCGATGCTAGTAAGAGGTCGTGTTCGCTTTGACCGGGCATGAATGTGACACTGACCGTTTCAAGTGGGAAGTGCGTCTAGGTGATGAAGAGGGTTTGGGTTGGCCAGGGCAGTCAGGCTGGACGTACGTAAGTATTGCTGCATAATTAATAACGTAAATAATGTGCTAGTTGGACAAATATGATTGGAGATGGAGATGGAGATGAAAGTAAGAATTTTACGTAAAGATGGATATGCATGTCTATATGTGTGTGTGTCCGCTCACACACATAGTGACGACTCCAGCGACTACTCGTACACATCATCATGTCTCGTTCTCCCTACACCAACATAAACTTAGTACCGCCTCATTTTGTTCCTAGGATAGGAATATGATAGGAGTGGGAAACAATATGAAGTGACATAAATGGAGTACTACGTATAAGAAGCAATGTACATGCACTCACTCTGCCTCTGACATACCCGTGAGTAGACAATGGAGTGCATTTGTAATACATAATAGTTTGACCCTTTAATTTGTTCACTTAATAATGGAGGGTTGGCGACCACACATGAGCGATACAAACTGCGACTTGGAAGCTGGAGCGTGTTATTGATAGGGTTTGTCGCGTCTCGCTCTCTCACCCTCTCCATATCTCTATCTCTACTTATCTACTACTCCTATAAAAAACCGAGTTGGTGATGATGGTGTGCCTGCAATCCTGCAATATGGGAATTTTGCAAAAAGATACCCACAACCCTCTCCACATTTGCAGATAAGGCCTTCCCTCATTTATCTTTGTCTCCCACAAGATCCACAACTCGTTTAAATGCGTCTGATGTTCCGTGCAACGCATGGGCCTCTTGCTAGTCTAAACAACATGACAGTGTCCACTCTATCTCTCTCCTCACCGGTTGAGGGAGTCCTGGATTAGGGGGTGTCCGAATGGCCGGACTATGAACTTTGGCCGGACTCCCGGACTATGAAGATACAACATTGAAGACTTCGTCCCGTGTCTGGATAGGACTTTCCTTGGCGTGGAAGGCAAGCTTGGCGATATGATATGAAGATCTCCTCCCATTGTAACCGACTCTGTGTAACCCTAGCCCTCTCCGATGTCTATATAAACCAGAGAGTTTTAGTCTGTAGGACGAACAACAATCATACCATAGGCTAGCTTCTAGGGTTTAGCCTCTCTGATCTCGTGGTAGATCAACTCTTGTACTACCCATATCATCAATATTAATCAAGCAGGAGTAGGGTTTTACCTCCATCGAGAGGGCCCGAACCTGGGTAAAAACATCGTGTCCCTTGTCTCCTGTTACCATCCGGCTAGACGCACAGTTCGGGACCCCCTACCCGAGATCCGCCGGTTTTGACACCGACATTGGTGCTTCCATTGAGAGTTCCTCTGTGTCGTCACCCTTAGGCCCGATGGCTTCTTCGATCGCGTACCACGACGCGGTCCAGGGTGAGACTTTTCTCCCCGGACAGATCTTCGTATTCGGCGGCTTCGCACTGCGGGCCAATTCGCTTGTCCATCTGGAGCAGATCGAAAGCTACGCCCCTGGCCATCAGGTCAGGCCTGGAAGCTTAAACTACACGGCCGACATCCGCGAGGACTTGATCTTCGACGAATTCGAGCCACGGCCAAGCGCGCCGCACTGTCACGATGGGCATGATCTAGCTCTGTCACCGGACAGCGCCCAGAGCGCCGCTCAGGTGTCCGCTCCGACCATTAGCTCGGAGCCGACTGCGCCAGTCGGGGACGGTCGGTTGGACGCTGCCCCAGGAGCCGCAATCTCTACGGTGATAGAGCCGAATACCCGCCTAGTCCTTTGCAAGGCCTGTGACTCCAAGGTGCCGGACTCCGTTCGGGACTCTGAATCTTCCGCACCCCTTCTGATCGAACCCGATTGGGCTCCGATCATGGAGTTCACCGCCGCGGACGTCTTTCAGCACTCGCCCTTTGGCAATATCCTGAATTCACTAAAGTCTCTCTCTTTGTCAGGAGAGCCCTGGCCGGACTATGGTCAGCATGGTTGGGATGCGGACGACGAAGAAATTCGAAAGCCACCCAGCACCCACTTTGTAGCCACTGTCGATGATCTAACCGACATGCTCGACTTCGACTCCGAAGACATCAACGGTATGGACGCCGATGAAGGAGACGACCAAGAACCAGCACCTATAGGGCACTGGAAAGCCACCCCATCACATGAAGTATACATGGTGGACACACCTAAAAGAAGCAACGACGAGGATCAAAAGGGCACAACCGGGGATCGCTCCCTCGAAAAACAATCAAAGCGGCGGCGTAAGCGCCACGCGAAGGCCCACCTCGACAGAGACCCAGCCATAGAGCAGGGCGAGTTAACGGAAGACGAACATGCCATCGAGCAACCATCCAAACAGGGCGGACAAACCGAACAATCCGTCCCCGGGAAAGATAATAGTCCGGACGACCTCACGCCGGACAAGTCACTGGAACACTAGAACCTCCACCAAAGGCTCGTTGCCACTGCACGTAGCCTGAAAAAGCAGAAGCGGAAGCTCAAAACAGCGGAAGATGCACTCAGAATCAGATGGGGCAAAGTACTCAATACCGCACACAAGTACGGCAACAGTCATCACACAAAGAGCTATCTGAAGCGGAAATTACTACCAGAATTTGATGAAGAGGCCTTAGAGCCCCTACAGTCAAAAAACAAGGAAGCCACCAGGTCGGATAGACGACCCCACGATCGATCTCAAGCGACAAAGGGCGGCGCACTCAATACGGCATGCGATCCGCCCCAGGATTCGCATCAAAAAACCGGTCCAACCAGATCCATCTATGGACCAAGAAAGCAAGCTCCGGTGAGATATCCGAACATTGCGGCACACCTACATACAGGGGTGCCGCACATCCCCTATGTTTTACCGATGGGGTACTGGATCATGAATTTCCAGCGGGATTCAAGGCCGTAAACATATAAGCATATGATGGAACAACAGACCCTGGAGTCTGGATCGAGGATTACATCCTCCACATACACATGGCAAGAGGAGATGACCTTCACGCCATAAAATACTTACCCCTTAAGCTCAAAGGGCCAGCCCGGCATTGGCTTAAAAGCCTTCCCGAAAACACCATGGCAAGTTGGGAAGCGCTCGAGGATGCTTTCTGGGCAAATTTTCAAGGGACCTATGTCCGACCTCCAGATGCGGATTATCTGAGTCATATAACTCAGCAACCCAGAAAGTCAGCCCGGAAACTCTAGAACAGATTTCTTACTAAAAAGAATCAGATAGTCGACTGTCCGGACGCCGAGGCCCTAGCAGCTTTCAAACATAGCGTCCGAGACGAATAGCTCGCCAGACACCTCGGCCAAGAAAAGCCAAGAACAATGGCTGCATTAACAAGCCTCATGACCCGCTTTTGCGCAGGAGAGGATAGCTGGTTGGTAAGAAGCAGCACCAGCGACCCGAGTACATCCGAACTCAGAGATGGAAACGGGAAACCGCACCATAACAAAGAACAACGCCGGATCAAGGATAACAACCCAATGAGCACGGCAGTCAATGCCGGATTCAAAAGCTCTCGGCAAAATCAGAAAAAGCCGCCCCCCAAAGATGACAGGGACGAGCTATCTAACCTCAACAAAATCCTGGACAAAATATGTCAAATCCACAGTACTCCCGGGAGACCTACAAACCACACCCACACAGATTGTTGGGTCTTCAAGCAGTCCGGCAAACTCAACGCCGAACACAAGGGGCTCGACACACCAAGCGAGGATGACGACGCACCCCACAAGCAGAACACCGGAGAACAAAAGAAGTTCCCACAAGAAGTCAAAATAGTAAATTCAATTCAGATGACAAAAGGGAAAAACAGAACGGCGCTAATGATGATACGCGCCATACGGCCCGCCCCAGAGGAGCACCGTCATTGGTTGTTACAACCAATCACCTTCGATCATCAGGATTACTCCAGAGGGGTCCAGAACGCAGGCTGGACTGCCTTGGTCCTGGACCCGAGTATTGACGGAATCCAATTTACACAAGTCCTTATGGACGGTGGTAGTGACCTAAACCTGATATATCAGGACCCAATCCTCAAACTGGGGGTCAACCCAGTAATAATTCACCATGGCAACACTTCCTTTCAAGGAGTCACGCCGGGCCCAGATACCCAGAGTATGGGTTCCCTTTCATTAGAAGTCACGTTCGACTCACCCGACAACTTCCGAAGGGAAAAGCTAACCTTCCACATCGTCTCATTCATAAGTCGCTATCAAGCGCTATTGGGACATGAAGCTTTCGCCCTCTTTAATGCAATATCGCATTATGCATCCCTTACACTCAAAATGCCCGGTCCACGAGGCATCATCTCATTAAAGGGAAATATCAATTGATCCCCAAAGTATGGGTAATGGTGCGGCCGCCTGGACAGCCGCACACTAATCGAGCCCTACTATCCCGGACACGGCTCGACGAGTCTGGCGTAAACATACAAAGGCTTAATAGCCGCATAACCCTATACAAGGGGCTCCGCGTGTTTACACCAGGAGACAATATGGCTCAATTTTGCTCATGTCTCTGTACTATATTTTGTTTATTTTAATATAGATTTCTCGCACGATTATTTTTTACTAAGTTCCTCTCTTTCGTAGACGAACACCGTGCTACGCCCGTCCAGGATACGGCACAACGGAGATAAAGGCGCAGGCGTGCAGTAGGGACCCATTTTAAGGATTCTTTTCAGATTAAGACCCTGCATAAACCTTTTTTACTGTCTCTTGTTGCTAACATCCCCCGGTTTTCGCAATAACCAAGGAGGAGGCTGGCGTCTTGGCATGTGGCCACGCCAGAATCTTGCACGTACCTGGACACCAGGGGCTTTTTTACCAAGGGCTTTGGTTCAGCCCGTCTTCATAAAGACCGAGTACCTTAGGGAGTGTTCGGCGTCGCGAGTTTGGCCTTATATGCATCAGCTCCGAATCATGTCTTTGGTCAAATGTTGGGTTTGCCCGGCTCCTGTGTTTTGCTGCCTTATGTTCCGCTCTATCGGCTAAGGCGGCACCAGGAGAACTACTGCGATTGTGCCCCGGTTCGGCCAGGCGAGCACCTCAGTAGAGAAACCCGAACACTGACTGTCATGATATAGCGAGAGACTGGTCAACCACTCGATGACTCTCGGAATATTTAGGATTCCTCCGCATTAACGAAGGGCCGCTTCCCGGTCAGGCACACACGTGCCCCGAATTCGGGCGAGCGCGGTGCCCCTAGGGGCTATTAAGTAGCCCCACTGTCAAACTCCTATGGCTAAGTGAAAGTGATAAAGCATTATAGTCCGGTTGCCTAGTTCGCCGCGCTATCACCTCCTTTGTAGGACCAAGACGTTGGATTAAGTGTGAAAAGGCGCCTTTTTGCGAACACCCCCACATTATATGCGTGGGGGTTGAAGCCAACGATTGCCATCTTTCAGGTTATATACACATATACATTAACGGCCGCACAGGAGGTATTATAATTCTTGCAAGCACAAGTATAAAAAGCTTTTATATTCTATCAAAATATCCTTTTAAAATAGCACATGCTATTTGAACACAACATCCTTCAAGCACTGCACTTCTATTAAATGAGCGCCCGGAAGAACTTCCTCAAAGTAGTGATTGGCAGGTACTCAGCTTTTGTACGAATCCCGGGATGCAACAACACTGGCCTTCATATCCGCCCAGTATGTCTTGACACGGGCAAGAGCCATTTGTGCACCCTATATGCACGCAGACCTCTTCATTGCATCAACATGCGGCACCGAACCAAGGAACTGCTGCACCAAGCTAAAATAACTCTTCGGCTCTGGCTCTTCCGGCCACAAACGACTCGTAACATACCTCATGGCGAGTCCAGATAACCTGTTCAGCTCCGCCCAGGCGGCCAAATGGTCGGATACTGAAAGTGGGTGTTCTGGATTGTGGAACTGCGACCAAAAAAGTTCTTCCAATTCATGGTTACCTCGACCTCAGAAGTGTTCGGTTGCGTCTGCCGCACTCGCTGCCAAATCCAGATAAGTGTTTTCCGCACTCCACTGCCAGTCTAAGGGAGCATACTTAGGATCCCCGAACTTCATCCGCAGCATATAGCGCATTCCAGCCATGATATCTCCGGCCTGACGTAGCTCCTCCTTCATAGCTCTCATTGCAGAGCGAGTATCCTTGGCCTCGACAGTGATCTTCTCAAGGTCCTTGTGAGCCGCCCTATCTTCTTGTTCAAGAAATTTACAGCGGTCAGCAGCATCCTTCAAATTTATAGCCATCTTGGCTATTACTTTCTTGCTCTGGCAGTGAGCAGCCTATTCGGCTTTTAGCTCTTCAGCCGCCTTAACGGAAGCCGCATCACTTTTCCTTGCTTGCTCCTTGGCTCGGGCAAGTTCCGCCCGAAGGTTCTCCACGGCAGCAGCACCATCTACATTAAGCGCATATCTTATAAGGCACGAGCATCGAACTCCTCTTATCAGATGTCTTTGGATCATACCTTGTGGCTCGTCTAGCCACTTATTTACAAGCGCGATGTCGGCATCCGCCACGTCAAGTTGCCGCTTTAGCTCGGCAGATTCATCAGTCCGGCTAGCCACCGAACGCCTCGCCACCTTCATAAAAAGGTGACATATTACACCTGGGGTTATGATCCTCTGTGCGCCATCACTTTTGACGACACACAGAGTCTCAGGGGCTACTATTTAGACAGGGCGCATTTTATATATGCGGCTCTACCAAAAGGTATACCTTTTCACGTACCTCAAAGCCTGTTAGTAAACTCCTGGCGGCCTCGTACAATCCGCTTTCTGCAGATGAAATCCTTCCTGTCACCGTGTTCATCAACATACGGTGTTCTTCTGAGATGGACGCTCGCCCGAGCAGATCCCTCAGCCCCTCCGACAGTGCACCAGAGGGTGCCGGACTAGCCTGACGACCCTTTTCAGGGTCCGGACTTGGAAAATCCCTCCGGGACGACACCTCGGGGTCGCCTGCCTCGTAAGACGGTGGAGCTAGGGGAGGCGTTTCGCTCTCCATCATCTCCGGACGAAGATCCCCTGAAGATGAGCTCTGCTGAGAAGGGTTGAGATCCAAACTGCAAGGTACTATTTGGGTTATCTTCCTCTGAAATAAAACAGGGATGTCACTCATTTTGGAACCCCTCTCTTTACATACGGCTCAGAGGAGAGCTGATCCCCTTGAGGGTGCAATGCGGCCGTGGCATTCTCCGACGCCGGATCCTCTGGTGAAGATTTCTTCCCCCGTTTCGAGGCCATCCCCTCCGGGTCTTCAGAGGCAGTCCTTTTCTTTCCTAGGTTGGGGGAATTCTCGATTCCTCCCTTCCTGACAGCCTCCTTCGCGAAGGAGGTAGCTCCTCGGTTCCCCTCTTTGCCCTATGCCGAAAGCACAATCTCTAGCATCCTGGTTAACACGGGATCCGGCACGGTCTCAGGCAAGGGGGCTGGACACCTGATAAGCTTTGCCTTCGCTATCCACTCCTGTTCAAAGGATAGCTCTGTTAAAGGGCCATTTTATGATGAAAATACGGATGGCATGTCCAAATACGGGGCTACTTACTTGAGCATCCGGGCAATTGCAGCTCAGACCTGCGTCCTCGGACGAGTCCGAACACCTTGCTTGTGATCCGAAGAACAATTTTTACATCTCCACGGGCGTCGCGCCCATAAAATGTTGGAGGACTCGCGGTCCCTCGGGATTAAATTCCCACAGGCGGAGAGGGCGACGTTTGTAGGGCCGCATGCGGCGAATCAGCATAACTTGCGCCACTACGGTCAAGTTAATATTTCTTTCTAGGAGAGCTCGAATGCGGTCCTACAGTAGGACACATCTTTGGACGGCCCCCAGATAAGCCCTTCATTGACCCATGACGCTAGCCGTGGTGGGGTACCCGAGCGAAAAGCAGGTGGTGCCACCCATGTGGTACCCCTGGGGGCTGTGATGTAAAACCAGTCTCGTTGCCATAAGCCGAACTCCTCTTGGAAAGATCCCTCGGGCCATGGAGGGTCGGCCATCTTGCTTATGATAGCTCCTCCGCAGTCAGCGTGCTGCCCCTCGATCATCTTCGGTTCCACCTTGAAGGTTCTAAGCCACAATCCGAAGTGAGGAGTAATACGGAGGAAGGCCTCACACACGACAATGAATGATGAGATTTCGAGGATGGACTCCAGAGCTAAGTCATGGAATTCCAACCCGTAATAAAACATAAGCCTCCTCACGAAGGGATCAATCGGGAAGCCTAGCCCCCAAACGAAGTGAGATGTGAACACCACGCTCTCACCGGGCTGGGGAGTGGGAATGGCCTGCCCTTGAGCAGGCAGCCTATGCGAGATTTTGCCGGTTAGATACCTGGCATCTCTCAGCTTTCGCACGTCTTCTTGAAGGTCGGAGCCGGACATTGTCAAAGGTCCAAAGCGCCTAAAACTAGAGCTTTGGGTGTTGGAACTCGAGGCGAGGGGCAGATTCGATTGGATTGAAAAGAAAGGAGTTGAGCCTTGGTCTCTTTATAAAGGGGTTGAATACCAAGAGCCCTCCCCGTAATCATTTGGGACTCGCTTTCAATTAGGGAGTCATACCAAAGGCACGGTTGGGTTACCCACGCCCGTATTAATGAGAATCCCGAAATAAGGGGACACGATCTCTGCTTTGACAAGACATGCCAAGGAAACCGCCTCGCTAAACATGCTGAGGTGGGACAGTAAAACGATTCGAATAAAGGCTTGGCCGTGGAGTGATGTCACGCTGCGGAATACGTCAGCAGATTAGATTTGTGCAGATATTATTCTCTCTACGGTGGTATGTGGAACTTGTTTTGCAGAGTCGGACACTATCCTTGTGTTCAACATCTTCTATGAAGTACTCGTAGCAGGAACCCGCCTTGCAATGCCGAAGACAACTTGCGCGCCAGACTCGTCGTCATTGAAGCCTAGTTCAGGGGCTACTGAGGGAGTCCTGGATTAGGGGGTGTCCGGATGGCCGGACTATGACCTTTGGCCGGACTCCCGGACTATGAATATACAAGATTGAAGACTTTGTCCTGTGTCCGGATAGGACTTTCCTTCGGCAAGTTTGGCGATATGATATGAAGATCTCCTCCCATTGTAACCGACTCTGTGTAACCCTAGCCCTCTCCGTTGTATATATAAACTAGAGAGTTTTAGTCTGTAGGACGAACAACAATCATACCATAGGCTAGCTTCTAGGGTTTAGCCTCCCTAATGCCGTGGTAGATCAACTCTTGTACTACCCATATCATCAATATTAATCAAGCAGGAGTAGGGTTTTACCTCCATCGAGAGGGCCCAAACCTGGGTAAAAACATCATGTCCCTTGTCTCCTGTTACCATCTGCCTAGACGCACAGTTCGGGACCCCCTACCCGAGATCCACCGGTTTTGACACCGACACCGTGGTCACAGATCCGGCTGGATCCCGTCTGCTGCGGGAGGTGAGGAGGTCCAGAGTTGAGGTTGTCACCATCGGCGATGGAGGAAGTCGATGCGCACCGTCCCCTTTGAGTCGACACCGACGCGGACGAAGGTGCTCCGCGCCCTTGTTCGCTGCCATCGTGAGGGAAGATCCCGCCCGCCCACCTAAGCCACATCTCGCCCACATGAGGTATAGCTTCTTTTGGGTTTCATGCTTCATTATGCTCTGCAATTGGGTTTTCTTCTGTACCACTACTCCCCAGCTCCCCATGTACAGTATCTAGGGTTCGTTGGCTAGTCCAACATCACCTATGTTTTACTATTATAGAGGAAAGGCCACACCAAAAGTTGTCCCGGTTTATCATTTATGCATCGGTGGAGGTATACACGTTTTTCTCGATAAAAAGTACAAGGTGGTTTTGCAGTCATTGTCCATATGCTCCTATTGCTGCTGCTAATATAAAACTATCACTGGTAAAATGAAGCAATGCCCATGTAGAGGTGTCAATAAATTCTTCTTTCCTTCTTTAGTTTTTTTCGGGTATCCCGCATTATTTCCCACCAAGATAATCATGATGCTTCTATTGTTTGGTGTATGTTTCATTAATTCTTATTGACAATTAAGATGTCGATGTTAATCTTGTTCCATTGCTAAAAGAAAGTAATGGCACTACTTAAATATCAATTTTTTATATATTTGCAAATAGGGATGCGTATCTCCATACTCGGGCATGTCTTCCTCAATTTTTAGTGGAACTGCACAAAATTGGATGGCAATTGTTGCTCAGCCTCACTGTCCTTTGCCAAGTGGTTCTTCCTTTCTCGAGCTTGATTACCGACAAGAAACAAACCACAGTGAGGATTATCAAACTTCTTTGGTGCCTGACCCAAACTTGATGCCAAAATCAATGATGCATCACCACGATGACCTATCGATGCTCATGGTTTCGTCTCATGGTTGCATCGCCTGGTGAAGCTGATCGATGTTCAATGAAGAACGGGCTTTCTTCCAGCAGTGGTCTTCGCTTGTTACCACAAAGACAATATCCTTCACAAGTTCATCTTGGAGCAGTTGTTTACGTTGGTGCAATTTTATTGGATATCAATCAAATCTTTCCTCGAAGAAGCATCGACGTTGGTACTATGAGCAAACGTTTTGTATTGATTTCTAAGCCTTCTCACAACTTTGTCTGCATCTACCCCGTAATATTACTTGTCCAGCTTTTAACTAAATATGTGCTCAGACTTTGATTAAAAATATGGTGTGGACTAAAAACCTGGATGGAGGTAGTACCCCTCCATTTTTATTTACTCTGCATATTAGATTTGACTGAAGTAAAACTTTCTAAAGTTTGACCAAGTTTATGACGAACACAACAAACCATAATTATTGAGAGAGGGCAAATTGTACATACAAAATAATTGAAATAAAATTTATTTATTTGTGCACACTCTAACACCTTTCCGAATATTTGGCGCGTGTGGGGTTGTTCACTTAACGGAGGGTAGTACATATATTGCACATGAACGATAGGAAGTACGACAAGGACACGTGGATCGTTTGTTGATCATAGTTTTCTTAACTGGTACATTAAATAAAGAGTTTCATTGCGTACACAATTTAAAATGATTGTTATGAAGAGAAAATGGAAACCACTCCATTATCTCTATCTCTACTCTTATAAAAATGGAGTAGATGATGATGGCGTGCCTACCATCCTGCAATATAGGACGTCCGACCTATATCTGACGGATAGGAAGGAAACTATGACAATTTTGCAAAAACATAGCCGCACCTCTCTCCACCTTTGTAGATAAGGCATTCCCTCATTCATCCTTATCTCCCACAAGATAAACTACTCATATAAATGCATCTTGATGTTCCTTGCAACGCACGGGCCTCTTTCTAGTATTAGTACTGCATACGTGTACTATATAAGCTGGAGCCTCAGGGCTTGTTCTCTAGGGCTTGCACTCTTCACACTCTTGCTACACTACATATATATACACGTTGGAGGCTCAGCATTCCTTTGCTAGGGTTTGCTCTATTCACAATCTCTCACCCTCTTCATCAGATCTAAAAATACAGCGTTGGTCTCTCTCTCCCCCACACAGCTGGTGAAGGAGCCGTCCGGATCCCGTCGCGTCGGGAAGGGGAGGAGGTGCAGCGTTCACTCTGCCGCCTTCGGCGAGAGAGGCAATCCACTATCGGGTGCGCTGTTCTCTTTCACCTAGCGCCTGTGTAGGAGGGCCTCCGACCCCTTCTTCCTCGCTGTCGTACATAGTGTGGGCAGATCCGGCCTCCCGCCGCACGCCTAGCCACATCCCGACGACCCTAAGGTATAACTTTATTTGAAACCGTCATTGCTCTAGCTGCATGTGGATCTTTTTTGATTTTGTAGTCGAATCTAGGTCTTAGTAGAAAGAGTAAAGAAGGGGGTGGGGTGGGTGGAGGATGAATCTAGGATCTGATTCAATGTGGAAAGGAGGGAGGGAAAGTAGTATAGACTGGCTATCCATCCGCTTTGTTTGTCGAAAAGGGATAAAGGGGGTAACCCAATACACACATCTATAAGGAACTGTTCTCTTTTTTGAAAAATGAAAAAAACTAGGGGGTCGGGTAGTTTGTGCAGGACTAGATTTGTTGCCCTCACATAGGAAAAATGTTCAAAGAGAACAAATATGGGACCAACGCAGTTATGCTGCTTGGCAACATACTCTGCATCACCCATTTATACATGTGGACGCACATGGTACTGGCATGTACCATGTCCCATACAACTATTTTGCTGTTGTCAATCTAAGAATACCGCTGCAAAATTGAAGCAATACCATTGTTAAAAGTAAATTACATTTTTAAGGAATGTTATTTTAAGAGAATGTCTCTATTAATATGAATCACTGCAATCGTTTTAGAAATGCTACTGTCCTACTTTGTTTTCCATCAAGATAAGGTAGATGCTACTTTTTGTTGCCATATGATTCATCCTCCTTTATTGGCCAGTAATTGTTTCTTTATTTACCTCTGAAAATGGGGATATCTATTCAACTCGTTGCTATTGCAGCCTTTTGCCTCACTACGCAAAACATTTCTATTTTAAGATTGTTTTGTGTAGTTCAACTTAAATGTCACGCTGGCAACTTTGCTTGATTTAGTTGAACTACACAAAATGAGATTGGGTTTCCTATTCGTGTTAGTAGATTCATATTTGATCTTGTCTGCCTTATGAAAGGTTAGTACCGGCCTTCATCCCCATGATTGTGCAGTGTGCTTTGAGATGTTGTGCTACTTGTAGTGGCACTGTTTTAAATAAATGTTGAATTGAAGCTATTCTATTGCTGTCTTTTCCCATTAAGTGAACAAAAAATTGACCAACCCAGACATGATGCTTGTTGCTTTGTTACAAGAAACTCTGCATCACCCCCTTTATAAGTAGATTGAAGCATGTGGCACTTTTGTGACCACTCTCCCTGGAATTGTTTATGCTTTTTCTTAATCTAAGGCCACTGGTAAAAAATTAAGCAATGACACTCTTAGAATTAACTGCTGAATCTTAGTTCAAAACTACACCATTTGTTAGGGATCGGCGGGAGTACCATTTCTGTTACAATCGGCGGGAGTACATGTTTAAGAGATGTGTTGTTGAGATAATGTCTCTGTTAGTATATATCAGTTATAGTGTTTCACAAATGGCACAATCCATCTTTGTAGTTCTTTCTACATGTTTAACCAAGGTATTATTAAGATAATGTCTTTGTTAATCTGAATCAGTTGCACTATTTTGGGAATGGTACTTTTCTGCTTTGTCATTCTTTGTACATGTTGAAACAAGGTATTGTTAAGATAATGTCTCACTTAATATGAATGAATCACACTGTTTGAGAATTGCTACTGTCCTGCTTTGTTTCCCATTAAGATAAGTGTCGTGGATTTGTCACGGCAGATGTCCTTGTGAAAGGACTTAGTCGTGGAGCCATCGCTACGGGTTAACTTGAAGGGGTTAAAGCGGACACAAAGACACAAGGGTTTATACTAGTTCGGCCCTTTCGATGAAGGTAAAAGCCTACGTCTAGTTGTGATGGAATTGATGTGGTTTCGATGGCTAGGGAGCAAACAAGCTTCGCCTAGGCTCGAATTGTTGTTGTCTGTCCTTGAACCGCCGCCGGGTCGTCCCCTTATATACACGAGTGACGCCCGTCGGTCCACAGAGTCCCACACCGGTACATACTCGTATCCCGGTTGGTCTCTCTCTATTCCTAACTTACAATGCAAGTTTACATACCAGGCCGGTTTACGGCTACAGGTTCTAAACCGACTACAGGCCTTGGGACTTCATCTGCTTAATCACTTTTATACTACTAATGAAGTTAACCCGGCCCAGGTAGGCCGGTTCACGCCCAGTGGTAATATCCCCAACATTAGGCCCCATATTGATTTGAACTAGTTCATGTCAATCCTTCACAAAAATCTTTGTCTTCAACATCTTCTGGTAATTGGTAAACCGCCATGAAATCATCATCTCTGGTTGCTGTAAACCGGTATGACATCATCATGAAGTTAACATTTATGATGCCTTCTTTTATTAATAGATCTGTGATACCCAAGGCAGCAGCTCCACTCCCGAATCTTGCGGCTCCTGGATTCGCGCGCCTGACATACGTCCTTTGCCTTATAAATAGGACCGAAGGGTCATTTCCTTTTCTCCCCTTCGTCTCTTTCTCTTCGTCTTCCTCGCGTCACCAGCCTCGGAGCTCCGCCGCCGCCGTTGACCTCTGCACCATCTTGGGCCACTGCATCAACCTGAACGCACCAGAGCACTGCGGTAGCCTTCCGCGTCTTCTTCAACTCTGGTAAGCCTTCTGTTCTTCTTAACATAGATCTATTCTAGGGTTTCATGTTCTTGCCGTGTTCATCACTTGTTCATACTCGTATCTAGACTCCTGAACGTATATGTGAAACCCTGCTCTGACCAGCCGTAGCTTTTTAGCATCCGCCTGTAGTTTTACGCTCAAGTCTATAGATCTCATCCACATTCCTTACCCATTGATGTACTTCTGTTCTGCTTTAACCTTTTGAATATTTTCTGTTTTTCTGAACTTGCTTAAGATCCATTGCTGCAATAAGACTTTGTGAAACCTGTTTCTGCATACTTAGCCATCCGCAACCTCAATTGCTTTCAATGTTTAAATCAGGCGGTTTAACTTAATATAGAAAAAGTTAATAAACCGGTATATACCATTAGTCCCCTTGTTGAACCGCCAGAACTCTTCAGCAATATGATGCCACTTCATAAAAATCCGGTTTAGATATACTACCTCTGGTTTAGCTTTGTTCATACCAGCACCTTCCTTTATCCAACATGTTCTTGAACCGGAATCACCTATTTCTTATAGATCTCACCATGGCCAAACAAGTATATGAGTGCAACTGGGTTCCTTCTCGCGTCATAGAAACTCAGCTGGATGATTTAGTTTCGATCGGCGCTTTAGACAGCAAAGAGACTATCCACTGGAGGGTTCCTGGTGACGAATGTCCTCCCACACCTCAAGAGGGAGAGGTTGTGATCTTTGCGGATCACTTAGCCCAGGGCTTCAAACCGCCCGGCTCTAAATTTTACTGGGACGTGTTAGCCAATTTTCAACTCCGCCCGCAAGATACTGGCCCCAATTCTGTTACCAACTTATGTCACTTCCAAGTGCTCTGTGAGGTATACCTTCAAAAGAAACCCACAATTGAATTGTTCAGAGACTACTTCCACTTAAACCGCCGCACATAATTCACTGATGGTCCCAATACCGAATTGGGCGGTGTGGCAATTCAGAAAAGGAAAGAAATCACTTATCCCCATGCCAGACTACACAATCACCCCAAGGAGTGGAATGCAACATGGTTTTACTGCAAAGATACTTCCCCTGATGATGATCCTTTGCCTGGCTTTCGTTTGGAGCGGCTCAGCAATACGCACCCCTTCCAACAAAGGTTAAATGCCAAGGAAAGGAGTAAATATGCCCCGCAATTATCCAAGCTCCGAGCCTTCATGGCCAACGGTTTAACAGGAGTAGATCTCACACATTGTTGGATATCATGGAGCATATTGCCTCTCAGCCAGCGCTCCGGTTTAATGTGTGAGTATACTGGTAGCGTTGATGACCCACTCCAACACACCAACATCCAGCTCTCCGATGATGAAGTCACAGAGTCTGTGAAGAAAATGTTGAACGAACCGGAACACCTCGGCGCTCAAACCGGCCTGTCCCCTTTCTGTGCAACCAACAAACCGCCAGCTGTAAGTTTCTGATTGCGTTTTTTACTGAACCTGTTATTGCTATCTCTGTCTGACATTAATTGCTGCTTAACCAGGGTGATAATCCATTTTGGAGCAAGAAACTTCCACAAGACAAAACGGAGAAAACAGAACGGTCAACCCGGCTCAAGACCAAGGTTGAAAAGAAGCCTGCTAAAAAGAGGAAAACCACTGCTTCATCTGATCCGGCTGTTGATGATGATGTGGGTAACTTGGACCTTGAGGTAGAACTTGATTCACTAGGCTTACTTTTTACACGCCTTATTGATGATGATACTTGTCAGGACGATGCTGAAGCCAGTAATGCTGATGTCGCTGAGGTAATTATTCTCTCTTCCGATTCAGATCCTTTGCCTTTGCCAACATTTCGCCAAGCAAACCAGAAAGTTAAATTTTCTCATCCTCTTGCTTACTTGGATCCCTAATTTCTTATGAAGACTCAGCAACATGAAGCTCTCCGCACAACTCGGCACAGCGGGCAGGTAGTTACATCCGCCGGTTTACCAAACAATCCGGTTCGAAAACGCCGCTCCGAGGTCTCCGACCTTTTTATTAATTTATGTCCTAAAGCGGGTTTCATCCGTCAACCTCTTAATCCGTCCGACTCCGATTATCAGGTTACTTCCCATTCTTCCTCTCGTGAATCACCGGCCACTCAGCTGCCACCACTGAAAACGGTTCTTGGGTAAGCTAGACTGAACATATGCTTCTGGTATACCACGTTATAACTTATGATGTTCCTTGACTCTTTGTTTCTCTTTCAGGGCTAAACCTAAACCAAGCAAGAAAGCCCGCCTGAATAAAGCGGCCGAGGAAGATACTGTCCCTGAACAGGATAAAACACCAGATCTTGAAGCGTTCGTTCCTGAGGATATTCCCAATGATCCTCCTTTGCAAGATGTTGCCATTACTAATAAAAGGCCTATCGATACATCAGTCCTTGTTGACCAGCCTGCCAGCTCTGTCTGGATTGATAGATCCCGCAGTCCTTCAAAGCCTGTCGATAAACCAACCGCGCCAACGCAAACCAGCGAGTCCAAGGATGATGACGTTGTAATTACCGGCGTAGGTCGCTTTGAACCAGGGAATCTTGTCGCTTTGGCCAAGCATACTGTGAAAGAAGACTTTTCTGCCATAAACAAAGGCAAATGGGATATTGATCTGGAAACATATGCCGCTCTGAGTGCCTGAGATCTTCATTCTGGTTACTTGAACCGACTATATACTAGTCGTGACTGTGAAGCTGGCATGGTAAAAATGATGAGAGATAAATTTGAGGTAACTTCCTTGTGCTTCTTCTTTCTTTAATTACTACCACTGTATTAATCCTCCTAGCCCCCAAGGGCCGGTTTGTAACCTTCTTCAATCCGGGACTTGAATATAGTCCTCAATACTTTGAAATCCATCAATGTAGCCCCCAAGGGCCGGTTCAACTTAATATAGTTAAACCGGGACTCCAATAAAGATTCTAACATAAGAACATAACTGAGCAAATAGCCATTAGCCCCCAAGTGCCAAGTTGAATAC
Organism: Triticum dicoccoides; assembly: GCF_002162155.2. Taxonomy (NCBI): domain Eukaryota; kingdom Viridiplantae; phylum Streptophyta; class Magnoliopsida; order Poales; family Poaceae; genus Triticum; species Triticum dicoccoides. The sequence continues at coordinate 156,168,242 of NC_041387.1, read as the reverse complement.
CTGTATTGAGCTTGGGACTTTGTGATTTAGTAATAGATGAAAATTGAAGGTGCATTAGCCCCCAAGTATCAAGCGTATAACTTGTTATGTGGTTGGTACTTCAAATTCTTGTACCATTTGTTGAAAGCCAAGCACTGTCTTTATGCAGGCTGAAGTGAGGATCAAAGAGGACCGGATTAGTGATTTGCAGGAAACTCTGAAAACCCAACAAGCTGAAACTGACAAGGCAAAGGCAGAAATAACCAATGCTTTGAGCATCACAGAACAGTTGAAAGAGGGCTTCAAGAAGGAGCTGACTGATTGGGCCACTGAAAAAGGCCGATTTAATAAAAAGAGCTGAAAACGCTGAGGCTGCCCTTAAACCGGTGGTAGATGAGCTGACCGCCGTAAAGCGGCAAGTACATTCCATGACTGCTGCTATCTTTGGTAAGCTCTTTTTGGTTTCCTGGACAACTCTGGCCTGCTTATAATACATCCGGTTTATGATCTTTCCTGTATTGTTGCAGGTACACGCATTGGTCACTTAGGGTCAAATGTGCGGAAGAAGTTGAAGGCTGCTTACACTTTAGTTGAACAGCTGTATACGGGAGCGCAATGGATCATCACCACTGCATCTCATAACAATCCGGCACCCACTTTAATCCAAGACACTCTTAATAGGTTGTCAATGCTTCCTGCTTGGATTGAAGAATTGAAAAAATCTGCTGCTCGAACCGGAGCCATTAATGCCTTGATCCGGGCAAAAGCATGGGTGCCGGATTTCGATCCTGTTGAAGCAGCTCAAGGCTATCCCAGCTTGAAGGAAGATGGCTCAGAGTTCAATGAAGATGATTTGAGGGCGATAAACCATGCAGTACGCCCTCTGGCTTGTCAATTGGCTGAAGAGGCAGACTTGTCGCATTATCAAGCTCAGTACAATGATCTGAACAAACGAGTGCCTGCACCAACTCCTGAAGCGGAGAATCTGATTCCTCCAATCCGTAAGCATACTTACGCTCCTGATATTGAACCGTCTTCTTTGATCCATGAAGAGGCTGTCTTTCAAGCTTTAATGGGAATCGACTGGACCACTGTTGATTTCCAGCCAATGGATAGAGATGTGGAAGCTGAAGCGGCGCGGGACGACCCACAACCGTCAGACCGGTTTGATGAACAGGTTTGAACCGGAAGCCGGTTTCAATAGCTGTTGTATTATGATCCGCCGGAACAACAATGATCTTATTTGGTCACCACGTTGCCTTGTAATAGGATAGTCAATACTTCTGCCTTGAATATGCCTTCGTGCATAAGTACTGATGCTTTTGCTTGAAATCCTTAATTTATATTTCCTACAATAAGAAAATCTTGAACTGCGGTGTCGGTTATACCGCCGACCGGTTTATAACTTTGATATATATATATATATCAATGTATTTAAAACATATAATCAAATATGCGATACAAAATACCTGCCATCGCTGGGCATGAAGTTGGCTGAGCCAAGCTTGAAACGGAGTATTTATAAACCGTTATCATCAAAGGGGAGAAAACAACTCCCATGTAAAACCGTGCTGGGTCATTATGAGCCCCCCTGCTACTTCATGATGTTAACAGGAAAGTTAAGCCGGGCATATTTCTCCGGAATATAAATGAACCGATTCCGTCGGCTGAACCGGAAAAAAAGTATTGTTGGTTTAAAGGAAACACAACAAAAATTGAAGAATAGTCATAAAAGAAATATGGCAGCAAAGGCAATGATAAAAACCGTTTGCAAAAACATGCTTTACTAAGCTGATCAGATGGTGTTACCACGGTCGGACAGGACCAAGCCCCCAATAGGAGTGACAATGGTTCAAGTCAGCCAGGTCTCCAAATGAAACCGTGGCATTTATGCCGATCAAAAGGCGTGGCAATGGTTCGGGTTCGACCAAGCCCCCAAGTGATTTTGTGGCCTTAGGCCGATCAAGAGGCGTGACTGGTTCAGACTTGACCATGTCCCCAAGTGATCTGGTGGCTTTCGCCTATCAAAAGGTGTCGCGTTGGTTCGGACACGACCAAGGCCCCAAGTGATATCACAAAGCTTTTTTTTGAAAAGCAAATTTCAAGGGGTAAACCGGAGGCCGCTTTAAAACAGAACCACTCCATGTAACCACACATGATATGAAAGGACAGAGACCCCACTTTAGCTGAGGCTCCGGTTTTATTATATCAATGATCATATATACACTGCCATAATATGTACATAGATAGAGCCGATGGATCAAGTGTAGTAAGGCCGAAGATGAGCTATATTCCACGGCCTGTTGGTCTCCTCCACTGATGTACGTGAGTCTTTATGCTCTCGAATATCAATCAGATAGTATGACCCATTGTGCAGATTCTTGCTAACCACGAAAGGTCCCTCCCAAGGTGGGGATAACTTGTGCATATCTGTCTGATCTTGGATGAGCCGAAGCACGAAATCTCCTTCTTGAAAAGTTCTGGTTCTGACCCGGCGACTGTGATAGCGACAAAGATCTTGTTGATAAATCGCCGAGCGGGCAGCAGCTATGTCACGCTCCTCATCTAATAGGTCCAAAGCAACTTGCCGTGCTGTCTCATTGTCCGCTTCAACATAAGCCGCCACACGAGGAGAATCGTGCCGGATATCACTAGGGAGAACTGCCTCTGCCCGTAGACCATAAAAAACGGTGTGTATCCTGTAGATCGGTTGGGTGTAGTGTTGATACACCATAGCACAGATGGTAGCTCTTGAACCCAACATCCCGATTTTCTTTGCAATGGAACCATAAGCCAGGGTTTGATGCCTCGCAAGATCTCTTGATTAGCTCGTTCTGCTTGCCCATTGGACTAGGGGTCAGCCACTGATGATATGTCAAGTCTGATGTGCTCACGTTCACAGAATTCCTTCATAGCACCCTTGGATAAATTGGTACCATTGTCAGTAATGATACTGTGTGGAAAGCCAAACCGGAAAATCACCTGTTTAATGAACTTTACCACTGTAGCTGCATCACACTTGCTGACAGGCTCCGCTTCAACCCACTTGGTAAACTTGTCAACTGCCACCAAAAGGTGGGTTTTCTTATCCTTGGATCTTTTAAAATGTCCGATCATATCCAACCCCCATGTTGCAAACGGCCAAGTAATTGGAATCATCCTCAATTCTTGAGCCGGCACATGAGCACGCCTTGAAAATTTCTGACAGCCATCACACCGTTTAACCAAGTCCTCCGCATCAGCATGAGCCGTCAACCAGTAAAACCCGTGATGAAACGCCTTAGCCACCAGAGACTTTGAACCGGCGTGGTGACCGCAATCCCCTTCATGGATTTCGCGTAAAATTTCACAACCTTCCTCAGGAGAGATGCAGCGTTGAAACGCCCCTGATACACTGCAATGATGCAATTCGCCATTGATAATTGCATAGATTTGGATCGCCGGACTATCTGCCTGGCTAGAGTTTCATCCTCTGGCAACTCTCCCCGGTTCATGTACGCAAGATAGGGAACTGTCCAATCCGGTATAACATGCAGGGCTGCCACCAATTGAGCCTCCGGATCAGGAATAGCCAAATCCGCTTCCCCTAGGAGCTTGACTGACGGATTGTGCAACACATCAAGAAAGACATTAGGCGGGACCGGTTTATGCTGAGAGCCCAACCGGCTTAAAGTGTCCGCTGCTTCATTTTTTCGACGATCCACATGATCCACCTGATAACCCTTTAAGTGACCTGCAACAATATCCACCTCACGATGATATGCGGCCATGAGTGGGTCTTTAGAATCCCAAGTGCCAGACACCTATTGAGCTACGAGGTCCGAGTCACCAAAGCACTTAACCCGTCTTAAATTCATCTCTTTAGCCATCCGGAGACCATGGAGCAAGGCTTCATACTCAGCTGCATTATTAGTACAAGGGAACATTAAGCGGAGAACATAACAAAACTTATCACCTCGTGGGGAAGTTAACACGACTCCAGCCCCCGAGCCTTCCAATTGCCTGGATCCATCAAAATGGATAGTCCAATATGTGTGATCCGGCTTATCCTCTGGTGCTTGCAACTCAGTCCAATCATTGATGAAATCGACAAGTGCTTGAGACTACACCGCCGTCCGGGGTACGTACTTCAATCCGTGCGGCCCAAGTTCTATAGCCCACTTGGCAATCCGGCCAGTCGCCTCCTGGTTCTGTATGATATCGCCCAAGGGAGCTGAACTGACCACTGTGATAGGGTGCCCTTGGAAATACTGCTTCAACTTTCGGCTTTCCATGAAAACTCCATATACCAGCTTCTGCCAATGCGGATATCTTTGCTTGGATTCAGTAAGCACCTCGCTGATATAGTAAACCGGCCGCTGAACCGGATACTCCTTGCCTGCCTCCTTGCGTTCTACCACAATAGCCACGCTAACTGCACAAGCATTGGCCGCTACGTATAACAATAATGGCTCCTTGTCGATCGGAGCTGCAAGAACGGGCGGATTGGCTAATTGCCGCTTCAAGTCCTCCAACTCTTCGTCAGCAGCCGGACTCCAGACGAATTGATCTGTCTTTCTCAGCATCTGGTATAAAGGGATGGCCTTCTCTACGAGGCGGCTGATAAACCGGTTCAGCGCGGCAATCCGACCCGCCAAGCGCTGAACATCGTTGATACACTTCGGTTTAGCCAGGGAGGTGATAGCCGTAATCTTCTCCGGATTAGCCTCGATTCCTCTGTTGGACACAAGAAAGGCCAGTAACTTGCCTGCCGGAACACCAAAAACACATTTGGCCGGGTTAAGCATCATCTTGTAAACCCACAAGTTGTCAAAGGTTTCCTTCAAATCATCAACCAGCGTCTCCTTCTGCCTTGATTTGACTACAATATCATCCACATAGGCATGCACATTGCGGCCGATCAGTTTATGCAGGCAATTCTGTACACACCGTTGATAAGTGGCTTGGGCGCTCTTGAGCCCAAAAGGCATAGATACATAGCAGAAGGCTCCAAAGGGAGTAATGAACGCCGTCTTCTCCTGTTCCTTAACCGCCATTTTGATCTGATGATACCCAGAATACGCATCCAAAAAACTCAAACGCTCACAACCCGCCATGGCGTCAATAATCTGGTCAATGCGAGGGAGGGCAAAAGGATCTGCTGGACAAGCCTTGTTAAGATCCGTGTAATCCACACACATACGCCAAGTGCCATTTTTCTTAAGAACCAACACCGGATTAGCAAGCCACTCTGGATGGAACACTTCAATGATAAAACCAGCTGCTAAGAGCCTGGCCACCTCCTCCCCAATAGCTTTGCGCCTCTCTTCGTTAAACCAGCGGAGAAATTGCTTTACCGGTTTATACTTAGGATCAACATTAAGAGTGTGCTTAGTGAGTTCCCTCGGTACACCTGGCATGTCAGAAGGCTTCCATGCAAAAATGTCCCGATTCTCACGGATGAACTCGATGAGCGCACTTTCCTATTTAGGGTCCAAGTGGGCACTGACAGTGAACTGTTTGGATGAATTGCCAGGCACGAAGTCAACAAGCTTGGTCTCAGCCGCTGATTTGAACTTCAGATCTGAATCATGCTCCATAGTTGGCTTCTTCAAAGGGGTCATGTCCGCCGGATCAACATTGTCCTTATAATATTTTAACTCCTCCGTGGCACAAACCGACTCTACATAGGCCGCATCACCTTCCTCACATTCCAAAGCAACCTTGCGGCTCCCATGAACCGTTATTGTCCCTTTGTGACTCGGCATCTTGAGCTGCAAATATATATAACAAGGTCGTGCCATGAACTTGGCATAAGCCGGCCGCCCAAACAAGGCGTGATACGGGCTCCGGATCTTCACCACCTCAAAGGTTAGTGTCTCGGATCGGGAATCATGCTCGTCCCCAAAAGCCACCTCCAGGGCTATCTTACCAACAGGATATGCTGATTTGCCAGGCACCACACCATGGAACACCGTATTAGATGGTCTGAGATCCTTGTCTGTTAGCCCCATGCGGCGGAATGTCTCATAATACAGGATGTTAATACTACTCCCTCCATCCATGAGTACCTTGGTGAATTTATAACCTCCCACCTAAGGGTCTACCACTAATGCCAACTGGCCCGGATTGTCAACCCGGGGGGGTGATCCTCCCTGCTCCACACGATAGGCTGCTCTGACTAGCATAAATAATGTGGTACGGCCGGTTCAACAGAGTTCACTGCTCGCTTATGAAGTTTCCGGTCGCGCTTATCCGAGCTAGTTGTGAAAACGTGATACTGCCCATTGTTCAACAGTTTTGGTTGGCTCTGATAACCCGACCGCTGCTGCTGCTGCTGTTGGTTGTAACCCCCTTGACCGTTCTGATTATCCTGGTCATTATTACCGCCCTGATTGAAACCTGAACCGGAAGCTCCATCGTGACCCGGCCCATGGAAATCGGATCCTGAGCCACCACCTGACCCATGGTCATACCGGAAGGCATTAGAGTTTTTAAATTCCTGCATAATGAAACAATTCTTCCAAAGGTGGTTAGCCAGCGCCTCCTTTGTCCTGTGTTTTGGGCAAGGCTGATTCAGCAAATAGTTTAAGCGATCCGGGTTAGGATTTGGAGCCCCATTGCGATTCGCCGCTTTACCTCTGTGTCGCTGACCCTTGTCCTGCGCATTAGTGTTAGCCACAAAGTCCATGCTGCCATCCGCCATACGCTTGCCTCCGTCTCCATGGCCAGCCGGCTTGTATTAATGCCCCTTAGAGTTGCTATTCTTTTTTCCCTTCCCTGCTTCGTTATCGTCAGTCTCAGGATGCTTCGTACTATCAGAATCAGCATACTTCGGCCATGAGAGTTCCCATGTCATTACAGAACCGCTTCATACGCCCTAACTTTTGCTTTAGAGGCTTAAACCGGCAGTTGCCCTCCAGGGTTAAGATCGCAGAGTCAGCATTGATCCTGTTAGACGAGTGCAAAACTTCAGAAACGCGGCGTACCCAATGGGTTGTTGACTCTCCATCCTCCTGAACACAAGCCGCCAAGTCTACTATGGACTTAGGCTGCTTACACGTATCTTTGAAATTCTGGATAAACCGGGTCCGCAACTGGGCCCATGAACTGATAGAATTAGGCGGCAGGCCCTTCAACCAAGTACGGGCTGTGCCTTCCAGCATCATGGTGAAGTATTTTGCACATGCAGTCTCATCCACATCCAGCATCTCCATTGCCATCTCATAACTCTCTACCCATGCTTATGGAGATAAATCAGCGGTGTAATTCGGCACCTTGCGCGGGCCCTTGAAGTCCTTGGGCAGGCGTACATTGCGTAAAGCGGGGACTAAACAGGGCACTCCCAAGCTAGATGCGACCCCTGGCCCAGCAGAGGTGGTAGGACGAACCGGTGCAAGCTGATCCGCCTCGTTCTGTGCTGCTAACTCGGCCTCCCTTCATGCCCGGGCCCGGTCCACTACATCCTGAGCATCGTGAACACCACCGGCCGGGTTATTGCCATGGGCCGCTTCACGGCCCCGCGCATTGCTTGATATGGCCGGTTCATCTAGGCACCTACTATAGCTCTGGCTTGGACGAGGTGTGGAATGAATCCGATCGCGGCTGCATGAATATGCCTCCTGTTGAATCAAAGCGGTTCGGAGAAGTTCTTGCGGAGAGTCTCCTTCGACCGGGATAGCTTCTAATCGCGCAGCAGCTGCAACAAGATTGTCCATAGGATTAGAATAATGACCCGGAGGTGTCTGGACCGGCGGAGGAATCACAATGTTCTGCTGAGGAGGTTCCATCAGGCGGGGTTGGACCGTCGGTCCTGGTCCTGGTGCCTCGACCCGCTTTACCTTCGGGTGCCCCGGCGGATTACTGGTTCCAGCTCCCGGAGTGTGAAAGAGATTTCGAGGGTCGAACCCTAACGGCAGGCGTGATCTGTGCTTCCGCTTCAAGACTTCCTGTGATGCGTTCTGGTCGAGCATGAGCTTATAGGCCTGGGCGTCCAAAGCGGCCCGCTCTGCGGCCATCCTGTCTTTCTCTGCTGCCAGGTCGGCTTTGGCTTGTGCGATCTGCTCTCTCACCTTTGCAACCTCTGCATCATGGGCCTCCTGATCCGCCGGATTGGCCTCTACCATAAGTACAGCTAGTGCATCAAACAGGTCAGACAGAACTTGAACCGGTGGGCGCACAAGGCCTCCTGCCCCTGCTGCCGCTGCCGCTGCTGATCCGGAGAACATTGCTGCTGCGGTCGAGGAGTGATTCGCCGCCTGCGTACCGGCCATGAATATTCCAACCCGGTTGATCTGCTCAGGGGGTCCGGAATACTGTCACCATCGGAACAGCCCCTAATCTGGTCGTCTTGCAACTGCTATAATGATTCGGTCTCTCCGGTTGAGGACTCATCGCCGGAATAGATGACGGTCTCGCTACCGTATTCTGACTCGTTCCCATGCTCTCATCCGTGGATGACTCCCACGAAGGCACGCCTCACGGCCGGTTTAACCTGGGTAGATCTCGCACGCTGAGCCGTCTCGACGAGGTCGGTGCGGATGTCCGGCTCAGGCCCAGGCTCACCAATCTTGCCGATAAAAACGTGTATGCCACCAAAGGGGACCTGATACCCGTACTCGATCGAGCCGGCTTCAGGACCCCATCCTGCATCGTCGATCTAGAGCTTGCCGCGACGACTCTTGGTCATCCAGCCCACAGCATAGCCTTCGAGTCCTTTGAGCTTGCCCTCCAAGATCATCAAACCGTCGTGCGATAGCCCCACGGTGGGCGCCAACTGTCGTGGATTTGTCACGGCAGATGTCCTTGTGAAAGGACTTAGTCGTGGAGCCATCGCTACGGGTTAACTTGAAGGGGTTAAAGCGGACACAAAGACACAAGGGTTTATACTAGTTCGGCCCCTTCGATGAAGGTAAAATCCTACGTCTAGTTGTGATGGAATTGATGTGGTTTCGATGGCTAGGGAGCAAACAAGCTTCGCCTAGGCTCGAATTGTTGTTGTCTGTCCTTGAACCGCCGCTGGGTCGTCCCCTTATATACACGGGTGACGCCCGTCGGTCCACAGAGTCCCACATCGGTTCATACTCGTATCCCAGTTGGTCTCTCTCTATTCCTAACTTACAATGCAAGTTTACATACCAGGCCGGTTTACGGCTACATGTTCTAAACCGACTATAGGCCTTGGGCCTTCATCTGCTTAATCACTTTTATACTACTAATGAAGTTAACCCGGCCCAGGTAGGCCGGTTCACGCCCAGTGGTAATATCCCCAACAATAAGGTGATGCTTTTTCTTCTGGGAGTGTAAGTCATCAATCATTATTTATCAGTAAATGTTTCCTTCATATCTATTTGTGTGTACAGGTCAAAATTTCTACCCGGTTCTATTTTGATTTTGATTTTAGTTGAACTGCACAAAAGCATCCAATGTGTTTAAGGCAAACTGTTGCATTATTGGACCCAGTTGTTCTTTCCACTTTGCAGAAAGAAGGAGTTACTTTTTGTGCTACATTACAGAAGGAATGATCGAGAAGCTTAAGAGTATTAGTAGATGCTGGTGACGTTACTAGACTGCAGGCCAAAGAAAACTCAAATCAACAACACGTGGTGTTATGACTAGTCTGCATGTTGGGGAACATAGCATGTAATTTCAGAAACATTCCTACGATCATGCAAGATCTATCTGGGAGAAGCATATCAACGAGAGGGGGAGAGTGTGTCCACGTACCCTTGTAGACCGAAAGCGGAAGCACTAGTTAACGTGGTTGATGTAGTTGAACGTCTTCACGATCCAACCGATCCAAGTACTGAACGTACAACACCTCCGAGTTCAGCATACGTTCAGCTCAATGACGTCCCTCGAACTATTGATCCAGGAGAGGCTCGAGTGAGAGTTTCGTCAGCACGACGGCGTGGTGACGGTGTTAGTGATCTGATCCATGCAGGGATTCGCCTAAGCGCTATGATGATATTATCAGAGGAGTAAACGGTGGAGGGGGGACCGCACACGGCTAAGACAATGTTGTGCCTTTCGGGTGCCCCCTGCCCCCGTATATAAAGGAGGGAGTAGGAGTCTGGCCACCAGGGGTGCGCCAAGGGAGGGGGAGTCCCACTAGGACTCCACTCCTAGTAGGATTCATCCCCCTCTGTTTTTTTCCTTCTTACGGAGGCGGAAAGGGGGAAGGAGAGGGAGTAGGAGAAGGAAAGGGGGTGGCGCCCCCTTTCCCTAGTCCATATCAGCCTCCTCCCTTGTGGGGGCACACCAGCCCCTTGTGGGCTGGTTAGACTCCCTCCCATCGCCCATATGGCCCATATCATCCACCGGGGGTTCCGTTAACCCTTTCGGTACTCCAGCTTGTACCCGATACACTCTGGAACCCTTCCGTTGTCCGAATACCACCTTCCAATATATCAATGTTTATGTCTAGACCATTTCGAGACTCCTTGTCATGTCTGTGATCTCATCCAGGACTCATAAATTTCGGTCATCAAAAACACATAACTCATAATAGAAATCATCATCAAACATTAAGCGTGCGGACCCTACGGGTTCGAGAACTATGTAGACATGATCAAGACACATCTCCGATCAATAACCAATAGCCGAATCTGGATGCTCATATTGGGTCCTACATATCCTATGAAGATCTTTATTGGTCAAACCACACAACAACATACGTTGTTCCCTTTGTCATCAGTATGTTACTTGCCCAAGATTCGATCGTCGGTATCTTCAGACCTAGTTCAATCTCGTCACCGGCAAGTCTCTTTACTCGTTCTGTAATGCTTCATCCTGCAACTAACTCATTAGTCACATTGCTAGAGATACCTCTCCGATACACGGAGTGACAAATCCTAATCTCGATCTATGCCAACCCAACAAACACCTTCAGAGACACCTGTAGAGCATCTTTATAATCACCCAGTTACGTTGTGATGTTTGATAGCACATAAGGTGTTCCTCCGGTATTCGGGAGTTGCATAATCTCATAGTTAGAGGAACATGTATAAGTCATGAAGAAAGCAATAACAATAAAAATTATCGATCATTATGCTAAGCTAATGGATGGGTCTTGTCCATCACATCATTCTCTAATGATGTGATACCGTTCATCAAATGACAACACATGTCTATGGTCAGGAAACATAACCATCTTTGATTAACGAGCTAGTCAAGTAGAGGCATACTAGGGACACTTCGTTTTGTCTATGTATTAACACATGTACTAAGTTTCCGGTTAATACAATTCTAGCATGAATAATAAACATTTATCATGATATAGGGAAATATAAATAACAACTTTATTATTCCCTCTAGGGCATATTTCCTTTAGTCTCCCACTTGCACTAGAGTCAATAATCTAGTTCACATCGCCATGTGATTTAACACCAATAGTTCACATCTGTATGTGATTAACACCCATAGTTCACATCACCATGTGACCAACACCCAAAGGGTTTACTAGAGCCAATAATCTAGTTCACATCGCTATGTGATTAACACCCAAAGAGTACTAAGGTGTGATCATGTTTTGCTTGTGAGAGAAGTTTAGTCAACGGGTCTGCTAAACTCAGAGACGTATGTATTTTACAAATTTTCTATGTTTACAATGCTCTGCATGGAGCTACTCAAGCTAATTGCTCCCACTTCAATATGTATCCAGATTGAGACTCGGAGTCATCTGGGTTGGTGTAAAGCTTACATCGACGTAACCCTTTAAAATGAACTCTTTATCACCTCCATAACCGAGAAATACTTCCTTGGTCCTCTTAGGTAACTAAGGACAACTTTGACCGCTATATAGTGATCCAGTCCTGGATCACTATCGTACGCACTTGCCAAACTCATAGCAAGGCACACAACTGGTTTGGTAGATAGCATGGCATACTTTATGAAACCTATGATTGAGGTATAGGGAATGACTTTCATTCTCTTTCTATCTTCTGCCGTGGTCGGGCTTTGAGTCTTACTCAACTTTACACCTTGTAATGCAGGCAAGAACTCCTTCTTTGACTGATCCATTTTGAACTCTTTCAAAATCTTGTCAAGCTATGTACTCATTGAAAAATCTTATCAAGCGTCTTGATCTATCTCTATAGATCTTGATGCCCAATATGTAAGCAGCATCACCGAGGTCTTTCTTTGAACATCTCCTTTCAAACTCTCCTTTATGCTTTCCAGAAAATTCTACATCATTTCCAATCAACAATATGTCATTCACACATACTTATCAGAAAGGCTGTAGTGCTCCCACTCACTTTCTTGTAAATACATGCTTCACCGCAAGTATGTATAAAACTATATTCTTCGATCAACTCATCAAAGCGTATATTCCAACTCCGAGATGCTTGCACCAGTCCATAGATGGATCGCCGGATCTTGCACACCTTGTTAGTACCTTTAGGATCGACAAAACCTTCTAGTTGCATCATATACAACTCTTCTTTAAGAAATATCCATTTAAGAAATGCAGTTTTGACATCCATTTGCTAGATTTCATAAAATATGGCAACTGCTAACATGATTCAGACGAATTTAAGCATCACTACAGTTGAGAAAATCTCATTGTAGTCAACACCTTGAACTTGTCGAAAACCTTTTGTGACAAGTCGAGCTTTGTAGATAGTAACATACTATCAGCATCCATCTTCCTCTTGAAGGTCCATTTATTTTCTATGGCTTGCCGATCATCGGGCAAGTCCACCAAAGTCCAAACTTTGTTCTCGTACATGGATCCCATCTCTGATTTCATGGCCTCAAGCCATTTCGTGGAATCTGGGCTCATCATTGCTTCCGCGTAGTTCATAGGTTCATCATGGTCTAGTAACATGACTTCCAGAATAGGATTACCGTACCACTCTGGTGCGGATTGTACTCTAGTTGACCTACGAGGTTTAGTAGTAACTTGACATGAAGTTTCATGATTATCATCATTAGCATCTTCACTAATTAGTGTAGGAATCACTGGAACTTATTTCTGTGATGAACTACTTTCCAATTCAGGAGAAGGTACAATTACCTCATCAAGTTCTACTCCCCCTTCCCCCCTCACTTCTTCCGAGAGAAACTCCTTCTCTGGAAAGGTTCCATTCTTAGCAACAGAAATCTTGCCTTCGGACTTGTGGTAGAAGGTGCACCCAATTGTTTCCTTAGGGTATCCTATGAAGACACATTTCTCTGATTTGGGTTCGAGCTTATCAGGCTGAAGCCTTTTGACATAAGCATCACATCCCCAAACTTTAAGAAACTACATCTTAGGTTTGTTGCCAAACCACAGTTCATATGGTGTTGTCTCAATGAATTTTGATGATGCCCTGTTTAACGTGAATGCAGCTGTCTCTAATGCATAATCCCAAAACGATAGTGGTAAATCGGTAAGAGACATCATATATCGCACTATATCTAATAAAGTATGGTTACGACATTCGGACACACCATTACGTTGTGGTGTTCCAAGTGGCGTGAGCTGTGAAACTATTCCACATTGTTTTAAATGAAGGACAAACTCGTAACTCAAATATTCATCTCCACGATCAGATCGTAGAAACTTTATTTTCTTGTTACAATGATTCTCCACTTACTCTGAAATTCTTTGAACTTTTCAAATGTTTCAAACTTTGTGTTTCATTAAGTAGATATACCGATATCTTCTCAAATCATCTGTGAGGGCCAGGAAAATAATGATACCTACCACGAGCCTCAACACTCATCGGACCGCATACATCGATATGTATTATTTCCAATAAGTCATTAGCTCATTCCATTGTTCCGGAGAACAGAGTTTTAGTCATCTTGCCCATAAGGCACGGTTCACAAGTATCAAATGATTCATAATCAAGTGATTCCAAAAGTCCATCTTTATGGAGCTTCTTCATGCGCTTTACACTGATATGACCCAAACAGTAGTGCCACAAATAAGTTGCACTCTCATTATCAACTTTGCATGTTTTGGCATCAATATTATGAATATGTGTATCATTACGATCGATATTCAATAAACCATCAACATTGGGTGTATGACCATAGAAGGTTTTATTCATGTAAATAGAGTAACAATTATTCTCTGTCTTAAATGAATAACCGTATTGCAAAAACATGATCCTATCTTGTTCAAGCTCAACGCAAACACCCAATAACATTTATTTGGGTTCAGCACTAATCCCGAAAGTATAAGGAGTGTGCGATGATGATCATATGAATCTTGGAACCATTTCCATCACACATCGTAACTTCACCCTCAACTAGTCTCTGTTTATTCTATAACTCCTGTTTCGAGTTACTAATCTTAGCAACCGAACAAGTATCAAATACCCAGGGGCTAGTATGAACACTAGTGAGGTACACATCAATAACCTGTATATCAAATATACCTTCATTCACTTTGCCGTCCTTCTTATCCACCAAATGTTTGGGGCAGGTATGCTTCTAGTGACCATTTCCTTTGAAGTAGAAGCACTCATCAGGCTTGGGTCTAGCTTTGGGATTCTTCCCAGGAGTGAAAACTTGGTTGCCATTCTACCTGATGTTCCCTTTCTTTCCCTTTTACCTTTTCTTGAAACTAGTGGTCTTGCCAATCATCAACACTTGATGCTCTTTCTTGATTTCTACATTAGTCGATTTCAGCATCAGGAAGATCTTAGTAATCATTTTCATCATCCCTTGAATACTATAGTTTATCACGAAGTTCTAGTAACTTGGTGATGGTGATTAGAGAACTCTGTCAATCACTTATCTTATCCGGAAGATTAGCCCCCACTTGATTCAAGCGATTGTAGTACCCAGACATTCTGAGCACATGCTCAGCTGAGCAATTCTCCTCCATCTTTTAGGCAAAGTACTTGTCAGAGGTCTCATACCTCTCGACACGGGCATGAGTCTGAAATACCAATTTCAGCTCTTTGGAACATCTCATATGTTCCGTGGTGTTGAAAACATTTTTGAAGTCCCAGTTCTAAGCCGTAAAGCATGGTGCACTAAACTATCAAGTAGTCATCATAGTGAGCTAGCCAAACATTCATAACGTCTGCATCTACTCCTGAAATAGGTCTGTCACCTAGCGGTGCATCAAGGACATAATTATTCTATGAAGCAATGAGGATAAACTTTAGATCACGGACCTAGTCCACATGATTGCTGCTATCATCTTTAAACTTAGTTTTGTCCAGGAACATATAAAAACATAGGCAAGCTACAATGTGAGCTATTGATCTACAACATAATTTGCAAAATACTATTAGGACTAATTTCATGATAAATTAAAGTTCAATTAATCATATTACTTAAGAACTCCCACTTAGATAGGCATCCCTCTAGTCATCTAAATGATCACGCGATCCATATCAACTAAACCATGTCTGATCATCATGTGAGATGGACTAGTTTTCAATGGTGAACATCTCTATGTTGATCATATCTACTATATGATTCACGCTAGACCTTTCTCCAGTGTTCCGGGGCCATATCTGCATACGCTAGGCTCGTCAAGTTTAACCCGAGTAGTCTGTGCGTGCAAAACTAGCTTGCACCCGTTGTATATGAACATAGAGCTTATCACAGCCGATCATCACGTGGTGTCTTGGCATGACGAACTGTAGCAATGGTGCATACTCAGGGAGAACACTTATACCTTGAAATTTAATGAGGGGTCATCTTATAATACTATCGCCGTACTAATCAAAATAAGATGCATAAAAGATAAACATCAAATGCAATAAAAATATGTGACATGATATGGCCATCATCATCTTGTGCCTTTGATCTCCATCTCCGAAGCACCGTCATGATCTCCATCGTCACCGGCTTGACACCATGATCTCCATCATATCATCGTTGTCGTCTCGCCAACTATTGCTACTATGACTGTTGCTACCGCTTAGTGATAAAGTAAAGCAATTACATGGCGATTGCATTTCATACAACAAAGCGACAACCATATGGCTCCTGCCAGTTGCCGATAACTCTGTTACAAAACATGATCATCTCATACAACAATTTATATCACATCATGTCTTGACCATATCACATCAGAACAAGCCCTGCAAAAACAAGTTAGACGTCCTCTACTTTGTTGTTGCGAGTTTTACGTGGCTTCTACGGGCTTCTAGCAAGAACCATTCTTACCTACGCATCAAAACCACAACGATTTTTCATCAAGTGTGCTATTTTAACCTTCAACAAAGACTGGCCGTAGTCAAACTCGATTCAACTAAAGTTGGAGAAACACACACCCGCCAGCCACCTGTGTGCAAAGCACGTCGGTAGATCCAGTCTCATGAACGTAGTCATGTAATGTCAGTCTAGGCCACTTCATACAACAATACCGCTGAATCAAAGTAAGATGTTGGTGGTAAGTAGTATGACTATTATCGCCCACAACTCTTTGTGTTCTACTCGTGCATATCATCTACGCATAGACCTGGCTCGGATGCCACTGTTGGGGAACGTAGCATGCAATTTCAAAATATTTCCTACGATCATGCAGGATCTATCAATGACATGCATAGCAACGAGAGGGGGACTGTGTGTCCACGTACCCTCATAGACCCAAAGCGGAAGCGGAAGTTAACAAAGTTGATGTAGTCGAACGTCTTCACGATCCAACTGATCCAGGTACCGAACGTACGGCACCTCCGAGTTCAGCACACATTTAGCTCGATGACGTCGCTCGAACTCTTGATCCAGCTGGGGGTTGAGGGAGAGTTTCACCAGCACGACGGCGTGGTGATGGTGTTGATTATGTGATCCGCCTAGGGCTTTGCCTAAGCACTACGATGATACTATCAGAGGAGTAAACGGTGGAGGGGCACCGCGCATGGCTAAGACAATGGTGTGCCCTTGGGGTGGCCCCTGCCCCTGTATATAAAGGCGGGAGGAGGAGGCCGTCCACCAGGGGTGCGCCAAGGGAGGGGGAGTCCTACTAGGACTCCACCCCTAGTAGGATTCGGCCCCCTCTCTTTTTTTCCTTCTTACGGAGGTGGACAGGGGGAAGGAGAGGGAGTAGGAGAAGGAAAGGGGGTGGAGCCCCCTTTCCCTAGTCCAATTAGGCCTCCTCCCTTGTTGGGGATGCACCAGCCCCTTGTGGGCTGGTTAGCCTCGTTCCCATGGCCCATATGGCCCATATCTTCCACCGAGGGTTTTCGGGAACCCTTCCGGTACTCCGGTTTGTACCTGATACACTCCGGAACCCATCCGGTGTACGAATACCACCTTCCAATATATCAACCTTTATGTCTCGACCTTTTTGGGACTCTTCGTCATGTCTGTGATCTCATCCGGGACTCCGAACAAATTTCAGTCATCAAAAACACATAACTCATAATACAAATCGTCATCGAATGTTAAGCATGCGGACCCTTACGAGTTCGAGAACTATGTAGACATGATTGAGTCACATCTCCGATCAATAACCAATAGCAGAACCTGGATGCTCATATTGGCTCCTACATATTTTTACGAAGATCTTTATTGGCCAAACTGCACGACAACATACGTTGTTCCCTTTGTCATCGATATGTTACTTGCCTGAGATTCGATCATCGGTATCTTCATTCCTAGTTTAATCTCGTTACCGACAAGTCTCTTTACTAGTTCCGTAATGCTTCATCCTGCAACTAACTCGTTAGTCACATTACTTGCAAGGCTTATAGTGATGAGTATTACCGAGAGGGCCCAAAGATACCTCTACGATAAACGAAGTTACAAATAACCCAGTTATGTTGTGATGTTTGATAGCACACAAGGTGTTCCTCCGGTATTCGGGAGTTGCATAATCTCATAGTTAGAGGAACATGTATATGTCATGACGAAAGCAATACCACTAAAACTTATCGATCATTATGCTAAGCTAACGGATGGGTCTTGTCCATCACATCATTCTCGAATGATGTGATCACGTTCATCAAATGACAACACATGTCTATGGTTAGGAAACATAACCATCTTTGATTAACGAGCTAGTCAAGTAGAGGCATACTAGGGACACTTTGTTTTTTCTATGTATTCACACATGTACTAAGTTTTTGGTTAATACAATTCTATAAACATTTATCATGATATAAGGAAATATAAATAACAACTTTATTATTGCATCTAGGGCCTATTTCCTTCACTTCAGACCAAGGAAGCTCAACTCAACAGCACGTGGAGTGCAAAATACACTCCACAAGGAAAGGTATAACCAAGTCAGTGACCGAAGCAGCTGTAGCAAATGAGGTCAATATCAGCCTACATCCACATGATCATGCTTTGTTATGTTTTAATTATATTGTTGTATTGTTTTGAAGAAACTAGCAAAGTGGCCCTCGCAAATGCGAGGGTATCTCTTTAGTTGGAAGTGTCAAATCTTACGTTCAAAATGCAAAGTGTTTGTTAATTTTTTTGCTTGTGGACTCTGTTGGAAAAGGCAGTGCCTAGGAGGCGCTTAGGCATGCCTAGGCGCTAGGCAATAGCCAAACGCCTCGCCTAGGGCATAAATGGAGATCTAGGCACAACAAGCAAGGAATTGCATACCCAAGCAAGAAATCATGCCACATACTGCACAAATATGCCAAACGGGTTATATTCCAATGGCAGTAGATAGTAATTAACTTATTTATATGCCCTAAACAAATATCAACACCCACATAATAATCATAAACACACTATGAGTAAAAACTATATTACCGCCTAGGTCGTGCCTAGGGCGCTTAGGCACCGCCTAGGCACAAGGCGAAGGCCGACCGCCTCGCTTACGACTAACTTTTTCCAACCTTGCTTGTGGATATCACTTTATCTAAGACAAAATAATACAGTCTTATTAGCACCACTAATATTATGCTTAATAAAATATCACATACACATGAAACATATTTAATTTTATTTTTTTGGCAAAAGATTTTTAGAATTTTAGCTAACATATTTCCACTTGTCCATATTAGTATAGCAAACATATTCTATGATATACAAACACACATATCACAGGTCATTAGTGCTATATGTATCTATATTTTGGGTTTAGAATTATGATCATGATCCATACCTAGGATCCTGAGTACAATAAACGAATAATCATCTTTTTGATAGTTAAGCATCGTTTGCAATCAACTAATTCTAGGTAAAGATCCTGAGTGCATGTATCTAAAATAATGATCATGTATCATAAGTTCGTAAGCTTATAAAAATTTAAGTACTATAGGATGTACTTGATGGGCAATACCTTGTAATTTATTTTTAAGTATGCCTATTGCCTTTTTTTAAATGAACCTTAAAGATGTTTGCTTTCCCTTCCTTTTTTACTTGTGTCATCTTTAATTTTGCAACTAGACTTAAAACTGATAATATAGGACATGTAATTAATTATGATATACATTTCTAAGAAATACTATAGTTTTATACATAAAAAACAGATTGTGCACAATGGGTGAACTTGATTTTGACCATTCTATGCACTAATCTAATATTATATACACACCACCAACAATCCGGTTTATGGCAACATATCCTTACTTGTCTACATTTTTCATATTTATTTCAGTTCTAAACAATTGTTCACAAATGGTCAATGTATCTTGACACGAACAGTGGGTGTACTGCATTTGGACCATTATATGCACTAATCTAATATTATATACAGACCACCAGCAATCTGACTTATAGCAACATATCCTTGGTTGTCTGAACATTAATTCCACCAACTCATCTAAACCATTGGTTGCCTGGAGATATAATTTTAATCACATTTATTAATGATAGTATCCACAACCAATATGTTGCAATAATAAAAATTGTGAAGCATGTTCCTTTGATCTTAAGTTTACACCTAATATCTCGTATGTATGTACAGATGTCTGAAGTCAAAGATATGCAATACTCAGTGTGGCGATTTTCTAAAAGCATAGTACATTCATGTAAATCTAAAGTTCCATAGTTGCTTCATTTTTGCATATATGTCTGATGTGTACACATAGAACTGGCAATATTTAAGTGGTATTTGGTAAAGCTATCACGTAGGATTACCACTATATAACAGAAGAAAGTATGATGTAGTTCAATATTATTTGAATATTATGCCTATTAGGATCTCTCGCATGCCCATCATTTAAATACATGCAGTACCATCGACCATCTCTTTGCATGGGCTGCCGATTCTACAAGCCAGTATGGTCTGGCATGCAAGGAACGTACAACCACATATATAATGAGCATTTAACAGATTTATAATAATGTGTATGCAGGATAAGGGATGGATTCACTGTCAAAAAATAATAATATTGATTAGATGACTAATGAATTTGAATTTTTTAATACTTATAGACCTTTGTATGTGCATCAAACGCTTTTTCATTACTCAGTAGTCAGTATTGGAATTGCCGAGTTCACTGAGATTCTCCGAACCCGACAAAGTGAAAAAGTAACTTGGCAACATGTTTGCCAAGTTCCGCCCTCGACTTTCCCGGCCATGGTAACTTTGCATGCATGCATGCATTTGGATGGAATCTCCCTCGAGTTTCATACCATGGTACCTTTGCATGCATGCATGCATTTGGATGGAAGCTCATGGGATTGCAGCTGTACTTACCAACGTCCATCACTTTTCAGGTTGAAACGAATCTGCAAGTTAGTATTGTGCGGAGATTAGGGCAGGCTCATCTCTTTTTTTCTATTAGACTTTCCCGGCTAACCAATTAATTAGGGCTTGAGGGAGAGACGCTCATGGTTGGAAGCATGAACAAGACATATCAACGCCTGCAACAAACTGTTTGGTAGTTCGTGAGGAGCATGGCACCCGTTCCTTTCTTGATCCGACCCTCTCATGGTCGACCGCCCAATTAATTACCACTCGAGCGACAAACATCTCTTTTTATAGTGGCAAAGGTGGGTAATTTTCTTTCACAAAAATACATTAGTTGTACACGTTTGTAGAGCAAGTTTATATGACGACTTCACCAAGAAAATCGATCCAATCCATCAAGAGCAAGCTAGCACAGTTTCTCGTATGTGCGAAAAGGGATTTTCCGGCTAGATGCGTATGTATTATTGTTGACTTTTGTCTTATGAATCCAGTACACAAAGCTAGATTTGCACAGCTATGGGCGTGTCTTTTGCCTCTAGCCAAATCGATCTGTGTTATAAAACCTACATGGTACAATGAAGCCATGAATTTCCTAAGATTTAGAGTCCAAAGAACCAATGTAACCTTGTTGATTCTAGATAGGACATCAGCCCTTTCAGTAATTATAGATCTATATATCCGACATGTGTGAGGTTGAGTTACAAATACCAAAAACATAAGATGGAATTGCAGAATAAAAACGTACATGAGTGCATAGATAATGCCACCACGTGAGGTCTAGGTTGTATTGTTTTTTATATATATAATCGAGGTTGTATAGTTTGTACGGACATAGTCCACCGATGGAATTGTTGGGGAAAAAAACTTACGTAACTGAATAGTAGAACCCACCACGTATCTTTTTTTGAGGGAACGTGGCATCTAGGTAGTATGTTTGTAGGTATAGGGTCCACTAGTGTAACATAGATCTAACGACTATGCTTTATTAACTAATATAAGGTATATAAATAAATGATCATATGTTTCTAATTTTTGTGGGATTTTTTAGATAATTCTCTTTTTTCTGGTTAACCCGTCAAATACTTTTTATATATAATAGATGTTTAAGTGAAGCTATTGTATTGCTATCTTTTCCTATTAAGATAATGAAGACGATTATAGTTGTGAGCGTATGTTTAAGCAACTAGTACCACTATTATATTCATCACATTTTTTCTATATTTTTGCAGACATGGATGCTCAGCTTGATTTCAGTGGAACTGCACAAAATGTTCATATGGTTCATGTCCTCCATAATACTTCATCATGCACAACACATCAAATGGTTCTCTGATCATTCATCGTCATCTTGAGCCACCGGACTATCTACTTCAATGGAGCTGCCAACGTCTTCAAGGCCTTGCAACATGTAAATACGAAATCCACCATGCTACACAAGACATTGTTTGATTTCGGTGGAATTGCATGCACAAAAAGATACGTTGGTTAATCTCGCTCCATGTGCCATTTCAATGTGCAAATTGATGAAAAACCCTACCCGTTATACAATCATAGGCATTACATATCTAAATGGGAAAAGCTTGTCAAAGTTTAATCATTGATGTTAGCAATAAGACATTCATTTAATATTTTGGAATTCAAAAACCTTGTCAAATTTTGGTCATTGATGTTAGCCAGAAGACATGTATTTGATATTTTGGAATGGGACGCCCTTTGCTGTAAGCAGCGTCGAACATCTTTTCCTATTCGTGTGTTCAGTCTAGAAGTAAATATTTACTATGATGAGATGCATAGTAATGAATGTTGACTTATGTAAGATATTTTAAGAGTTTGTTCTGAATATTTTCTATGAAACGACAGGCTTTGTGAGATTGATTGCAAAGTTGATCTTGGAATGTTGTGGCATGTGGCATCACCGTGCCTCCTGAGAATAATGCGTCGTATTATTTTGCACGTTGATCTAATGCCAGTGATTTGCATGTTAAGAAAATCATCCTCTTATGTTGTTTCAATGCTTAAGAAATTCATCGTCTTATGTTTCATACTTTCATTCAAAGCCTATACAACAACTCAGGTAGGTTAGAGGTGAAACGTGATCTTCCGACCAACACATCATATTAGGCCGTGATTGGATCGATGTTTCCCAACCAAAACCACTTCTAAAACTGGCGCTTGTAAATAAAAGCAGATGGTCTTGGGCGAAGCGCTTGGTTGGTCATTTTTGAATGGTAAAATATACACTGGTTTCTCAGATTATACGCATAAGCCGCTTTCGTTACAGACCTTGGGCCGTCGGTTTCATTACGCGTGTATTTTACGCATTGTTTTTGGTGATGAGTAAATTACACTTGTATCCTTAATACAGGCATAAAACAATCCAGAGCTCCCAAGCGCGGCCTTACTGTTTCATGCCGGCTCGGTCTCTCGAAAGTGCTCATAGGGGTCCGATGATCCTGGCTTCCTGACCGACCAGCGGGCGCTGTATCAGACCATCTGTAGGGCATGGGCAGCCCTCTCCGTCGTCCTTCCAGTTATTGCGCTCGTCGTGGCACCGCCGTCTCGCGTTGTTAACATGCTCAACGAACATGAGGAATTAGGAGATGACTTTACTTGGAGAGGATGACAGTAGGGACCCACCAGGGCCGTAGCCGTACGTAAGCAAGTTCCTGTGTTATATACAACTATAATTTTTTTTGCTTCCTCCTGGTTTCCTGACAACACGGTCCCACACCATTGTCAACCTATATAGTCAATAAAAGAGAGAATTGCACAAGGAGCGCCTGACAACTAGGACCCAACAGCTCGAACAATATTTGTTTTTGGAGGTGTGAGCAGAGTTTTTCTTGAGCGATTTTTTTGTTGTTCTACATAGGATCAGGGTATCGATTGGGCGGGCTGTGGCCCGTCGAGCCCAGGCAATCATTTTATGTCGAGCAAATATCTAGCCAAAATATTATTTTTTCAATGTGGAAATGGCTAGTCCAGCTATACTTTTTTTGTGGAATACCCAACCCAAGTCAACTTGTTATTCTCCGCCCCGCATTACACTTGCCAAGAAATGGGCTTAAGAAATAATAAATGAGCTATAAATATAAAAATTTGGGTTAAATATAAAAAAATGCACCGAACATGTAATTAGTTTCAAAATTACTATTTTAGGATTTTAAAATTTTTAATTTCATTACTTGTTGCGTGCGCAAAATTTTGTTGGATTTTTACCTAATAAAAATTTATTTTTAAATTATATTTAATCTGACTCGAAATTTCGGGATAAAAAATATTTCGGATCCCATCAAAAAATTTGTTGATTTTTTTGAGTGGTTGGTTGAAATTATTAACCGTTGTCCTAGTTAGAAAATGGGCTGTAATTTTAACAAACAGTAAATGGGCTGAGTAAATTCCATCAGAATTTAAAAATGGGTTGTACATATTTTCTTTGCCACAGATGTGATGGTCACTTATGGGCCTACTAAGATGACACGTACATAAGGCCTTGTCAACTTATAGTCCATACACGATCATAGTAGTAGTGGTCGTTGGATGTCCATCCAACGACTGTGATGCTTCTTGAATCTCGGATATTCATGTTTCAGCCGCGCAAACCACCGCCGGCGGTACCACCTGCTACCACCTCTCGTGGCCGGCTGTGCTGTAGCGCAGGACTCACCGCCTCACCCTACTCCCATCGCCGTCCAGGCCATTCCTCTACTCATCAACACCTCCTTTTTTTCTCCAGTGACGGTCGCCTCACACCATAGTCGAACTAGTGAACCGTTATACTCCCCTCCGCGTCAGCATCCACTATTGTGTCTTCACCGACTCCAGGTCATTCCCTTCCTAGATATCGCCATCGTCCATTGCGTTAGTTCTCTCAGCGCGGCGTGGTCAACTTTGTCAACAAACGACAACCATCAGAAGAGGCATGTACGTGGATTGGCTAAGAGTAGGGACCCACATGGACCATGGCTGCACGCGAGCAGTCCCTCCTTATAATGCGAAAACAAATGATTTCTCCGTCTGACATGTTTGAGACACTAGCTACATCTTTGCACACAAGGAAGTGTTTCCTTTATTACGCGGAAAAAGGTTACCTCTCCCTGACAGCTAGGACCCACCAGCTTTATTTCGATCCATTTCATGAAAAAATAGATTGTACCAAAGATGCTAAATTGTTTTCTTTTTGTTCTAACTCAAATAAGAAGGAATTTAAAAACCCAGAAAACATCTTCGCACATAAGGAAGTGCCACCTTATTACAAGCAAAAAATGATTCCCCCTTGTTAGCTGGAACCCACCAGATTTGGAGGCGGACTTGTGGGCCAACTAAGTTGACGCGTACGGGCTCTGTCAACTTAGTCAAAATGACGATAGCTGCAGTGACCATTGGATGTTAAATCAATGGCCGTTCTCTGTCTTCAACCTCTGGTCTTCTTGCTCCAGCAGCCCAAACCAGCGCCCGCTGTACTGCCTGCTCTAGCCTCCCGTGGCTGGCTGTGCTTCCGCAGAGCCATCACGGACCAACTATACTACGACTGGCTATGCCTTCCCCGTACTCACCCACACCCCCTATTATTCTCCGGCGACAGAAACCTTACGCCGCAACCGAACTAGTGAACCCTTGTACTCCCCTCCGCGTGGGCATCCACTTGCCTCATCTTCTCTAGCTCCGCACTGTTCCCTTCCTAGGCCTCACTGCCGCCCACCGCCTTGATGCTCTGCGCGCCTCGTGGTCAACGACGTCAACAAACGACAGCCATCAGAAGTGCACTTTAGGTTGTGAGGCTAACAGCTGGACCCAACAGCTACATCTTCGAACACAAGGAAGTGCCTCCTTATTACTCGCAAAATATAAGTGATTCCTCCCCCTGACAGCTGGGACCCACCATTTATATCTTTGCAAGCAAGTAACTGCGTCCTTATCCTCCCTCACAACTAGGCCCCACCTAGTCGAAGCGTACGTAGCGTTGTCTGTCTGGTCACGAATGTGTACGTACATACTGGTCGATCAATCTCTCTTCAACGATGAACCATTGCCGAGAAAGGAGCGACACGGGTAATAGTAGAACCCCGACATAGCAGTTCAGGCAGTCCCTTCTAAACTGTGTACACGCACGTACAACCACATGCCAAAAAATACGGCGATGTACATACATACGGGCAGGGTCACGAACGCCTACTCGCGCATACATACGGCCAGGGCTCGTGTACATGGGGAGGCAACGGGTGGAAGCAACGGCGTCCTGGTCATCAGAAGCCAGCCGGTAAGTCAGAACGGAGAAACTGCATCGTGTTCATCGGGAGGCAGCCGAATGCGTCGTGTTCATCAAGAGCCAACCATCTTCGACGGAACAGCCAAAACAGGGTATGGCATACCGCAGTATGGAGGAAATGACATTCTGTTTGACCGACTATGTTTGAAACGGGGTCCTGTTGATCGGGACGGGTGTGGTGTACCGCAAAACAGAGAAAACGGACTTGTGATGGAGCACCTATGGTGGAAACAGGGTCCTGTTCATCGGGAGGGTGTGGCGTACCGCAAAACATGACTCCATGGGCTACTATTCATCCACCGTCTACTGCCTCGCTCTAGCCTCCACGGGCTACTGTTCATCCACCGTCGACCTCCTCCAGCCTCCTCCTACTATTGTTCATCCACCGCAACCTTTCTCTTCCCTCCACCATCTACTATTTATCCACAGGGTCCTGTTCATCCAACATCCACCGGCTACTGTTCAACCAGACCTCCACGGGGTCCTGTTCATCCACCCACAACCGGCTCGGGTGTGGCGGCTTCCTCGATCGGGGTCTTGTTCATCCAGCGACAATGACCTATACTACCATAGGGTTCTGTTCATCCAACCCTAACCAGGAACTATTCATCCAACCCCTAACAATAGTCGGCTTCAGTAGCACCAGTAGCAACGTAATTGCCCGGGTTCAGTTAATAGCAAGGGATCGATCGATCGCTCGGGGTCAGTAACGCGTAGCTAGTGCAATCGCCCGGGATCAGTAAGTGAACACCTCGCTCGGTTCCAGTTAGAGCCCAATGCCTCGCACACACGCACGTACGTGTATGAGAGATACGCACAAACCTTGTGCATCGCCCGGCCCCGACAACCCATCGTAACCGGGAACTCCCCCAAAATTTTCCTCACCCTCGCTTCTACCTTTATTTTTTCCATCATGGATGGCCCAAAGAATGTCATGCAGGTGCGTCCCCGGCCCACCCAGGATGAAAAGTCCATTTTCTTTCATGATTTTTTGTCATAGAAGTATGAGCCCACCACGTGTATGATGATACGTGCTTTTGTCACCATTGTCATCATAGTCTGTCATAAGCATGATAGAAAAAAACTTGTTCGGCCCAAAATGTGACGGATGTGTATTTTTTTGTAGTGGAGGCGAGCGTAGGTGCTGGGAGATCCCTCCGAGGATAAGATAAATATCGTACTACTCCACTCCGTCCATATTTAAATACAAAGGCCAGCAGCAGTAACCTAGGCAAAAATTGATCATGCTGCATGCATCCTGTTTTATTGGCACAAAATATGAAGGAGACCAATGGAAGTAGCAACCCATCATTTAACTACTCGCATGCACGCAGTGGACAATACTACATGATGCTGCTAACGTGACACTACAATCAGATATCCTTCGACGAAACTGTGTGTGATGCATTAATTGCTAATGGTGGTGTAATAAAATTATTAAAAATGAGATGAACATTTTTGCGATTACACAGTCATCAAACACGATTCAGATCAGAGATGTGTTTGCAATGCGTGCCATATGGTTAATCTATACGAACTATTAGTGATGATCCAAAACAACAGAAATGGCCAACTAGATGAGGGTGTGTGCGGTATATGGCATACAGTTCACTAGGATGAACTATGTGTGATTAGGCAACACAACAGAAACGGTCAACAGATCAAGGTGTGTGCAATGGAGGGCATACAGTTCACTCGGATGAACTATTTGTGATGAGCCAAGACAACAGAAATGGTTCAAATAACCAAGATGTCTGTGATATGCGGCAAACACGTTTGTAATCAGAAATGTGTGCGAAGACCAATAATAACACAAACGACTGCTGCTAATAAGCCGTGTGATTTGCTGTATACAGAAGAACAACATATAAATAACTAAAATAAACATCCAATTACATAAGTGACTACACAAATCATTCGTACACACCTCAATAAACAATTGCATGCATTCTAAACAAGGAGAAATGATCATCTACTCATCTACTTATTTTGACACTCCCGCCGCTACTCTATGGCTCAATTCCTGGTCCGGGGCAGTACGGAGAAACTTCCTCATGTCAATGATCCACCTGTGCATCTTGTAGCTTGTGTATGCATCCTTGGCAGCATACTTGATGTATTCTTCATCCAGTCTCTAATGCCAGGTATTGTGCCTGGCGTTCTTGTTCTTCTTGCTCCCATCCTTCATCTTCATGTAGTAGGGTTCAATGATGGCTGATGCGAGGTCAACCAGGTAGTTTTGTTTGTTGCTGGTGCTGCCCTAGAACTTGTAGTGGTCACGGATGTTGACAAGATTCTGGCAGGTCAAGCCCGAAACATTGAGGGCTTTTAGATCTTTGGTGGTGTCCACCATAGCAAAATTGTAGTCGGAGGTATTGATAAACCTGGAGAAATGATCACATGGCCTTGTGGATAGGTGGTAGTGGTAGACGAGGATGTCATGATGCATGCACGACTAGGAGATGGCATCCTTCTAATCTTGCCCGGCACGACCGCTGGTGAGCTCGAGGTCGAAGCCGACCACTTGGTACTTGTCCTCAGCAAGCAACAACTCTATAGTTTGGACGTAGCTCTTCACCGAGACCGGCTTGTTCGTGTACACCATCGAGAGGTCCTTCCCCTTCACGTGGGTGTCCACTATGTGATGTGTGGTGAACATCCCGCCATTGTCATTAGCGGCCGCTGGGTGCACCATTGGAGCCACAAGGAGCGCCATTGGAACCACTCGATGTCCTCTCGGTATGTGTCATCGCTGGTGTGCTTATTGTGTCATGTGGCACGAGAGATGAGAATAAAAGGCCGCGGGAATAAATGGGGGCTGGGAGGCCTAGATTCTTGGCGCGTCCGCATTGCAGTTTTTGCAGCGGGTAACTGCATTGTGGCGCCGAGCCCGGCCAACCGCATGCATAATGGCAGCAAGAATGCACGTGATCATAGTCTTAGCATTCTTCAGAGTGATAATATGTTAATAACCCAAAGTGACTCAACAAATATAGTTATGCTCCCCGGTAACTGCGGTAGAAAAAGGTCTTGATAACCCACAAGTATAGGGGATCGCAACAGTTTTCGAGGGTAGAATATTCAACCCAAATTTATAGATTCGACACAAGGGGAGCCAATAATATATGAAGGTATTAGCAGCTGAGTTGTCAATTCCACCACACCTGGAGATTAATTATCTGCAGCAAAGTGATTAGTAGCACAGTGGTATGATAGTTTTGATGATAGCAGCAGTAGTAACGGTAATAGTAACAGTGATAGCAGTGATATTGTAGCAGTAACGATAGAAGTAGCAACAGTAGTAACTTAGCAAGAACAATATAAGATAAATTCATAGGCATTGGATCGGTGACTCATTCGATGATATTCGTCATGAGACATTTATAAAATAGGGCGATACGGCACTAGCTCCTGTTCATAAATATAATGTAGGCATGTATTCCATAAATAGTCATACGTGCTTATGGAAAGAACTTGCATGACATCTTTTGTCCTACCCTCCCGTGGCAGCGGGGTCCTATTGGAAACTAAGAGATATTAAGGCGTCCTTTTAATAGAGAACCGGAACAAAGCATTAGCACACGATGAATACATGAACTCCTCAAACTATGGTCATCACCGGGAGTGGTCCCGACTGCTGTCACTCCAGGGTTGCCGGATCATGACACGTGTAGGTGACTATAACTTGCAAGATCGGATCTAGAACATGGATATAATGGTGATAACATAAATGGTTCAGATCTGAAATCATGGCACCAGGGCCTAAAGTGACAAGCACTAAGCATGGCAAAGTCATAGCAACATCAATCTCAGAACATAGTCGATACGAGGGATCAAACCCTAACACAACTAACTCGATTACAGGATGAATCTCATCCAACTCTGCACCGACTAGCGAGCCTATGAAGAAATTACTCACTCCCGGTGGGGAGCATCATAGAATTGGCGATGCAGATGTGTTGGTGATGACGAAGATCGAAGATCCCCCCTCTCCGGAGCCCCAAACGGACTCCAGATCTACCCTCTCAAGGAAGAACAGGGCTTGGCAGCAGCTCTGTCTCGTGAAACACGATAATTCTTTCTCCCTCATTTTTCCTGGAAATATGGGATTTTATAGCGTCGACTCGAGGGTCACCAGGGCACCAGGTGGGCAGCACCCACCAGGGCACGCCGGGGGGGGGGGGCTAGTGTGCCCTGGTGGGTTGTGCCCACCCAGGTGCCCTCCTCAGGTTCCTCCTGGCTCCAAGAATTCTCTTATTTGATATAAAAAATCCTTGCAAAGTTTCATTCCATTATGAGAAATTTTATTTCTCCACAAAATAACACCATGGTAGTTCTGCTGAAAACAGCGTCAGCCGTTTCATTCAAATCATGCAAATTAGAGTGCAAAACAAGAGGAAGAGCATTTGGAAAGGTAGATACGTCAGAGACATATCAACTACCCAAGCTTAATCCTTTGCTTGTCGTCCAGTAATTCAGTTGATAAACTAAAAGTGAAAAAGAGAAACTTTTACGAACTCTTTCTCTCTTGTTTCATAAATAAACTTAAACAGCATCCAGGTTTTCAGCAAGGATTATAACTAACCATGTCGACAATAACTCTTAAAAATTATATTAACTCATATCAATGACATAAACAACTAGAGAGCAATAATAAGATATCTCAGATGACAACACGTTCTCGAAACAACCATGATACAATATGACAATAGTGGTATCTCGCTAGCCTGTTCTAAGACCACAAAACATAAATGCACACTACTGCAGGCTGCTGCTAACGCGACACTACGATCAAAGACCCTTCAAGAAACTGTGTGCGATGCAATAATCGCAAACGGTAGTGTCAGAGAACCATGAAAAATGTCCAAAACATTTGCGATGACGTATGCATCAAACACAGTTCAGATTTTGGTTCCGTTTGCGATGCAACGCATATGGTTCAGTTCAATTAACTGTTTGCGATGAGGAGGAACAAAAGAAATGGGCAGCTAGATGAAGGTGTGTGCGATACACAACATACAGTTCACTCGGATAAATGGTTTGTGATGAGGCGGAACAACAGACACGGGCAGCCAGATGAAGGTGTGTGCGATATACGGCATATAGTTCACTCGGATGAACTGCTTGCATTGAGCCAAGAGAACAGAAACGGTTCAACTTAACAAGATGTGTGTGATACGTGACAAAGACAGACGATTCTTGTTAACAAGCCGTGTGTGTTATGAGCAAATGATTGCTGGTACACAATCGTCAATCATTGATGAAATCATCACCGACTGTTCCCTTGTTTAGTCCGTGTGCGATGTGATTTGCTCTGTCTACAAAGCATCAACAAATATACTTAAAAATACAGCATTGCATAACCAAATTAAGCATACAATTAGACAAGTGAGTACACAGATAATATTTTCACACACCAAAGTTAGCAATTCCAAGCATACTAAACTAGGGGAAATGAGGATCTAATCATCTTCTTGTTGCGATGACGCTTGCCATCGCTCTGCTTTGGGCTAGATCCCTCACTATTTTGGGGAAGGAGGCACTTCCTCATGTCAACAATCCGCCTATATATTTCGTAGCACGTGTACGCCTCCTTTGCCGCGTACAAGACGTGATCTTTGTCGAGTTTCTTCATCTAGGCCGAGTTCCAGGCACGCTTGTCGTTTTTGCAGGAATTCTTCATGTCTGCGTAGTAGGGGTCAATGATGGCCTCAGCGAGGTGAACTAGTGAGTCCTTCTCATGCTCCTTGCTGCCCCAGATCTTGTATTGGCCCTGGATGTCGACAAGATTCTGGCAGGCGATGCCCGAATTCTAGAGCACCTTGACATTGTTGGTGATGTCGACCGTAGCGAATATGTAGTGGGGGCTGTTGACAAACCTAGCGAAACGCTCGCAAGGCCTTGTGGCCAGGCAGTAGTGGTAGATGAGGACGTGGTGGCCCATGCACATCTGGGCAACTACGACCTTGGAACGAGACCCGACACGAGCGCGGGTGTGCTCGATGTCGAACCCGACCACCTTGTACTTCTCGTCGGCAAGCAACAGCTCCATGATGCGGATGGAGTGCTCCACCCAGACTGGGTGGTTTGTGTACACCACCGAGAGCTCCTCGAACCTTCAGTGGGTGTCCACCATGGCATGGATGGTGCACTACTGCTCGTCGTCGGCAGCCGCTCGGAACGCCATTGGAACCGTGCAGGATACTCTCTAAGAATTTGACGTGATAGGTGTGCTTCTTGCAATGGTGGGGTGCGATCGAATGGTTGAAGATATACAAGGGTCAAATAGCCGATGTATTAAGTTCAAACTAGTGCTACCAATATACAAGTCTCATACGATGCTATTTCAATGATTATACCACAAAGGCTCGAAATATTACAAGGTTCAAATTCCAGAGTTATATGGCTCAAATTTGAAGATTACAATGTTCAAACTGATATTAGAAATGAAATTCAGCTCATTTGCTGCAAACGCTCACGCTGATCCGCTGAACATGGATATCAAAGAGGTTCAAACTAATATTATCACTTCTAAGTATAGTTTTGAAACCTCACAACTTTTGCAAAGGCGTCAGCCACTGAGAAGTCATGTATGGGGTTGACACGATGAGTTCCGATTACTCTGTCATCTGAAGTTCCAAAATGAAATTCAACATTTTTGTAGCCTATTCCATTCTGTCGCACGTGTCGGCACTGATCAACAAACCATTCATTTTTTCTGAAATAAATGTAGGGCAAACTTCGTTACCTTCAGCACCCTTGTTCTGACAACAAAGAACCTGGCAAATATAATCTCCAGTAAGGTCCCTCGGTAGGAGTTCAAAGTAATTTATGAGAGATGCAGATCTAGGCATTCGACGTGATTGTTATATTGTATCACATTATCCACCACTGGGCCTAATCTCATATGCAAAAGAAGAAAATGTGTTAGTGCCTACATGCAGTTTTGAACACTACTACATGCCTATTTGTTTTGCAGGATTCGTAAAATGCACTAACATGCCATCTTCGATCTGACATGATTAACATGGGCATTAACATGCCATCTTGCATCTTCACAAGATGTTGGAGTGGATGAAAAGTTCCCTAAGAAAACTAATACAGATGAATCCAAAGGAGAAATGCACATGGATTTTAACCATATGGATCAAGCATTGTCATTGTAAACTTGGAAAAGGAGACATGTATGTACTGAAATCCTTCAGAAATCGTAGTACATTGTCATTGTAAACTTGGAAAAGGTGTCACAAATTGAACTCCCTTATGGTTAACATTTCACAGGAAAGGAACATCACCTTGATATATAGCTTCTCCAGGCACGGAAAGTATCTCAGGAAAGTGACAACTTGCTCCAGGTTGGGGATGATAGATTCTAGTGCCAAGACCTTCACAGTGTGCAGTTTCATGGTCAGGCTTGTCGGAGTCATTATCTGAATGACAGACGAACAAACATCTTCAAACTTAGAAATAATGTTAATTTGTAGAAGGAGAAGTAAAAGGAGGTTGTTGTACCTGAACGGGTGTGGATCCAATAAAAAATTCAGAGTATTGGTCAGATGAGTAGCCCAACATTGTCAATTTCGGCGCAGAAATGACATTGATTCTTGTTGGACCTACTTGACCAAGTACATGTAATCTCTCAAGTGTAGTTGTGCCCCCAGTGACCATACCATGGTACACATGTTGTGATGTCTTCTTGTCAAACTAGCAACACACATAAACAGTCCGGAGAGTCATGGAGGTGATGTGCAATGTACTCAACCTATTGATCATCTCAAGACAAAGGTACTCGAGTGCAGTATAGCCATGGAGCAGGCGCTCCATGTCACCATTTGATAGGCAGACGGCGACGAGCTGGAGCTGCTTTAGTCGTGGTAGAATAAGAGCGGGCGCGTCATGAAGGGGGAGACGGCAGTTCCTGCACTTGGCGACACGCAGCATGGGCGCGAGGCAGAGTGCGGACGTTGGCAGCAAGCGCATATGCCGATCATCAAAAGTGAGCTTCTCGAGCTGATCTGGAGCGGGGGATCCAAACCAGTCATCAAGCTTGGCCCGGTCCCTGCCGTTGGAACGGAAACTGCCCATTCTAAGGCCTCTAGTTGGGCCAGGGTGACTACCGAGGATCTTGGAGAATGCATCCAAGCTTTTGCGATAGCCATGGCAGAGCTTGTGGGTGTCGATGAGGATGAGAGGGGTGAAATTCCATAGGGGCTGCCACCGCCGGGAAAGGATGGTTGTCTGTGCCCCACATTTGATTGGGAGGAGGGAGATGATGACTATCAACATATCATCAGGGAGGCTACTGATGAAGTCTATGCCTGCTGGAGTCACTTGAGGTTCAAGCTTGCCCCGCCTCCGCTTGTTGGCAGGCCCATTCTCCACCTCCGGAGTTCATTGTCAGTGGCGCTTTCTGATAGGAATGAGAGTACAGGGAATATTTAGTTAAAATGGGGCAATAGAAAATTGTATTGGTAACTAGAAGTTATTAGGTAGGAATATAGTAAGAAAAGAGAATAAAAATTGGTTGCTTAAATACTTCACAATTCATTTAACATTGCCGGGTAAGTCTACATGCAGATAGTTGAAAAGATAACTTACTTCGAACAAACTCAGGACGGATGATTTTGTCGGGGAAGTTATCATATATCTCATGACCAGGCCCTTTTATGTGCAGTCCAATTTTAGTGCCAGCTTTTAGTACATAAAACTTAGAAATTTCTTTCCAAAAGCCAGCGCCAAAATAGGAGTCACCACGTTCATCAAGTAATACAGTAGCAACGATTGTAAATCCATGGTTTGTGTGAAGTATGACATTCGTGCAGCCTTGCTCTATGTAAAGGGAAAAATTGTGCACTACATAATATGTTGCATAACAAGGGATGCGCTGCAGAAAATGGTAGGATTGTTAAAGAAAATATGGTAACATGCAAATATGGGCCCAAATTGAAAGAACTGTACATCAGTTGAAATCGAAGGACAGAAATATGTAATTAAACAGATAGGATAAACATGATGTCATGGAAATATGAGAGTAATCGAAAGAACAATACCTCATTAATTTGCCTAATACAGAAAGAAGAGGGGAAAAATCTCCTTTGACGTATATGGTGCATGTGGCACCTTTTATACAAATGTAGCAATATTTAGAATATCTTCAGGAAAGTAGGCCATGCGAACCGATTTAGGGTGAGATTGAACATACCGCGCACATGCTCAAGTCATCTGGTACGGTGAGATGGAATCTCTGGTGGACGTCGCAAGGTCCTGATGTGTCAGCGCACTACACTCTATGAATGAAATAAAACCCTCAAATCAGCATGAATAAAAATGAATTCACGGTGATTTCCGCCGAGTGATTAAAGGAGGCAGATGAACTAGGATGAGAGATGAGATAATATCTCATTAAATTAGTTACCTTGCTGTCCATGAGAAAAAACCCTCTGTACAGCAGATTCTCCAACTAAGCGGAGCTGGGTAGACCGCAAGCAGTGTCGAGAAAGTCGATGGCGATAGGCGGCGGAAAGCGGAAGTGGCAAAATGCGGTGTGGTTTCCCGGTAGCCTAGCGTCGGCGGCAGGCGTCGAGCTAAGTGGTTACCGCCGCAATAGGCGGTGCCAGCGTAGATGCAGATGAGCTTGTGCAGGTGTGAATGGGGACCGGAGACATGGGGTGGCGGGCGGGGGTGAGGGTTTTTGTGACGTGAGTATGGCGAGGGTTTTCTTTTTTCTTTTTTGAATTGGGTGGTGAGGGTTTTCTGTCCCACAACGAATTTCGGAGGCAACGGTTTGCTAGATCTAACCGTGTGTGATTGACGCAAGAAGCAAAACGAAAGCCATTGCACATGTTTCCAATTTTCGGAACCGTGTGTGATTGAAGCAACGGGAAAATGGAAGTCATTGCACATGGTTCCAATTTTGGGAACCGTGTGTGATTGACGTACTACCTCCGTCCTGGTTTATTGGTCCCTTCTTTAATTTGTACCAAATTTTGACAAAATATTTGACTAAGAAATGTTCATGAATGTCACCAAAAATTATATGATTGAACACTATGTTCAGTTAAATCTTTGGTCAACATTTAACACAAGTTACAAAGGGGACCAATAAACGAGGACGGAGGTGGATTCCATCAACTGAACTGATTGCATCCATATCCCATAGGTAGACATAAGTAAACATAGATTAAACATACGCAGAGATAGATAATAAGCGTACACGTACACAAGTATAGTTCAACCGTCATTAAGCATGCTCAAGCATACATATATAGTTCGATCCCACATCTCATCTCACAAGACGGCACGATCCCGAAGCTTCTCCAGGTACTGGGTGTATGCGTTGTGCTCCACCCTGCGAGCATACTTCTTTTTGAAGGAGCCAACGGCCCGTCCTCTTGCATGCGCCAGAACACTTTGATACGCGTCATCATTCTTGCGGTTGCAGAATGGGCATCGATAGCCGCTGTTCCATGTCCTAATATGCCTTTTATGCATTCCCGCATAAAGTTCCCTCGGGATTTGCCTCTTGTACCTCCTCTGGACATCATCATCCTCGCTGTCCACATCGTTAGACAACACCTATACAAATAATTAAAAAAATGTGGCGTCAAATTAATGGTTACAAACTAATCTCTAGCGAACATTTGGCAGTTGCCAAAAATTGGCATCAAATCAACAATTACATGCCGTGAAGTAGGATTAGGAACTTATGGCTATTTATTTATACATATCCAAAGATTATGGTTCATTTTTTAAGCACATTCGTCTATGTACAGACCAATCTTGAAGAAAATAATGGCACAAACATATGTAGGTCATTCAAAATCAATTGTCAAATCCTGGTTAGGAATTATTAGCATGAACACTAACCCTAGTCGGATTACTAGCACAAATCATTTCCACAGATGAAACAACTAATCACTTATTACTTGTACCATCCAAACAATGAATACACTACACTGATATAACAAAACTTACTCAGATTTCATGGATTGGGAGAACATAACCATAGGATTTCTATTCAAAAAAGGGGGAGGCAGGAGTAACCAGAGAAACCCTGGGATCTATTTGACACATAAATGGGTATAGATGACTACCCAGTTGTCTGTCGTCATTGGAGTCATCGCTGGAGTGGTCGTCGGAGTCGTCGCTCGAGTCTTCACCAGAGTCGGTGTGGAACTCCGCCTCCGGCTGTGGAAGCTTGACGCCGTCTATGACGACAACCTATGTCTCCATCTCCACGTCATGCTCCGGTGCTTTAGCAGCCCCAGCATTGCCAGTCCGTCCGATGGGGTGCTTCAGCAACATCCTCATACACTGACGGCTTTGATGATTGAGAGCGGCATCGAGGATGCAAGCGGAGAGAGGGGATTGTGTTTGTGGCGAGGATGGGGGGTGCAGCTGCTCGAGCACACCATTAATATGGAGTAGTGGGAGAGAGGCGGGCCGCCGTCAAACCGTTGGCTAGCCTCCCGGCGAGCCTGCGCACCGGACTTCTGGCATGCCTACCATTGTTTCACACAGCTACTCGCACGCCTCCCGATGAGACTGTGCAGCGAGCACGCCTCCGTCAATTCACACACCTGCACGCACGCCTCCCGATCTGCCTGCGCGGCGTACTGCTCGCATGCGTCCCGTCAACTCACACCTGCTCGCACGGTACACGGATCGCGTGGCGGCACATCTATTGTTTTTTTATTTGTATGATTAATGATGTCGCTTTATTTTTTGCTTAACCGAAGCATGACATTGTTGGTATAACGCTCACGGTTCGAATAAATAGTCCATTTGGGATATTTGTTCCCAATTATTAATAATCTCCTGTTTGTAATTAGATAAATATTACATCAAAACTGGTCTCAAATTTTACCAAAAAAAGGACAATGCAACTTTGTATTGGTGTCCATATGACAACACGATAAGTTTCATGAACTTCAAATATGTTTTGGATGTACTAGAATTTAAAAATCAAGATTCTCATTGTTTGAAATTTGTTGCACAGGGAGTAAACATGCTCCTAGTGAGACACATGTGCTTTTGCAATCCATTTAGGTGCACTATCACGTGTGCATGTAGCTGGAATTTGATTTTTGCACATTATACCCGTAGAAAATCAATCAATTAATGTACTAAAACGTCTTAATGATCTCTGATTTTTTTGAAATTAAAACGTCCCTCCTTTGGTAACATATATATGTCCACCGCGGGATAATTAATTTAACATGCACCGTAGTTGCGGTGGATTCGCGGTGTGTGTGTGGGTGTGTGCGTCTGGGGGTGGCGAGTGGCTCGCAGTACACTACAAGTTGTGAGCCACCGTGTGGGTTGGCCGTTTTGTCAGGCAGGCTGGTGCCACATCAGAATCGTGAATTCGTAATTTAAAACATTACACAAGCCTTTCATACATACATGTTTTGGCCACATGGAGTCGATGGTTGTCCTACACGACACTCGATACTCGCATATGACACTTTCTGTGGGCCCACGAGGTCGTCGTCCATCACTTTGACGAACAGCCGGTAGTGAGGTTAATTTGGTCAGCAAGGTAGAATCTTTTTTGTTTGTGTTATGGTGGTATATAGTACGTGTCGAAGAGGTGGGAGGGGACTAGAATATATATGTACTATATGTGCGCGTTCGTGAACAAGTACACCTCACTTAGTGTCCGGACTTTTTGGTTTCCGAGGCACGTGCCACATCAAAATTGTGAAAATGGCTATTCAAACATCACACAGCACCTCTTTGTGCCACATGCATGCAGGTGGTGTTTATCCTAGATAGGACACTCACTTGTGACACTTCCATCTGTGGTCCCACGAGGCCATCGTCGATGCATATGTGCATCACTTTGACCTAGCTACATCGGGAGAGGTTAATTAATTTCACCATCGATGAGGATTCTTTTTGGGTTGTATTACGGTAGGTGGGAGGGGACTAGCATATATATAGGGATTGACTATTCGTCACCCTGGGTGAGGAATAGTTATTCTTCACCCCCCCTCTATTTTCATGTCAATGCACCATAATTTTACATTTCGTAAATTTTTTATTATATCAGACGCCAAAAGAGAATGTAAGAGAATATATAATCGCCGTAAAAAATATTTTATGTTATGTAAAATTACAAATGTAAAACATAGAGTATACATAAAATGCTATTTTTCTTGTCTTATGACCTATATTTTTGTTTTCTTATGTCACATTTTACGTAGTGAATCACTATGATTGTAACTATTTGTATTTCAAATATAATTTATTTATGAAACGATCGTAAGATTACCTTGGGTGAAGAATAACTTATTCTGCACCCTGGGTGATGGATAGTAACACTATATATATATATATATATATATATATATATATATATATATATATATATGAGCACACACGCATGCATGTGTACGCATGAATCCCTCCCATAGAGTAGAAGTGGCTAGTACAATGACACGTGATGAACCGATCTCGCTCTTTGTGGGGAGAGTGTATGATTTTCGACGCATGCGCCACATCAATGTTGTGAAATCGTATTCAAACATTCATGCATGCATCACCGCCATACATATGCATGTAGTGGTTGTCTTCGAATGGTACACTCCCTCGCGTGGTTATCGGCCACGAGCCGATATATATATATATATATTCATAACCCTCACTCAGTGTGGGGATTTCTAGTTCGAAATCACGGTGCCACATAAAAGTTGTTCCATTGTGTACTAAGAAAAACACCTGATCCATACAGATGTTTGTGCCACACGCATGAAGTGGTTGTCTTCAGGGACTAGCTAGCTACTGGCGTGATTATTGGCGAGCTAGCCTATCTGGGGTCGCATGGACGACGATCACTTTTACCAGGAACAAGAGAGAGGTTGTCCGACCAAGGTGGATTATTCTTTGTCCATTTTACGACCAATCTTGGTGAGATGCCTCTCT